>NC_141687.1:765214236-765529236 GCF_964263255.1 Lissotriton vulgaris
AGATCGAGAATTGGTCTTAATGTCCCGTCTTTCTTTGGAATTAGGAAGTACAGGGAGTAGACTCCTTTTCCTTCTAATGGAACTACTTGAATAGCATCTTTTTGTAGGAGTGCTAGAACTTCCTGTTGAATCAGAGTTGTGTTCTGCAGACATTGGACGCTGCCTGGGTGGTATGTTTTGGGGGGGTTGCTGTGAGTTCTAGGCAGTAGCCTTGTTGGATAATTTATCTTACCCACCTGTCTGTTGTGATGGAGTTCCAGACCGGTAGAAACTGAGTCTGCCCCCCACAGGACTTGAGTGCTGTAGGGGAGGCAGAGGGAAGTCATTGTTTAGGAGCGGAAGAGGAGCGGTTGGTGTTACTACCTCTGTTGTTATTGCCTCTATATCCTCCTCTAAAGAATCCTCTATTAGAGGAGGTCTGCGTGTGAGTGTTTTAAAAGATGATGATGTGTCTGCGCCGGTCTGCTTGGAGCCTCCTCTATAAGAAGAGCGGCGATAGGAACCTCTAGCTTGGGTGTATTGTAATGCCCCCATAGACTTAGCGGTGCCTGTGTCTTTCTTCATCTTTTCTAATGTATTATCTACTTCCGGCCCGAGCAATTAGTTCTGGTTAAAGGGCTGGTTTAGGATGGTAGTTTGTACCTCTGGTTTAAAACCTGAGATGCGTGACGCCTGAGAATAACACTAGTGTTCACTGCTCTGGATGCTGTGTCAGCTACATCTAGTGCACATTTAATTGAGGCATTTGAAATTAATTTGCCTTCTTGTAAAAGTTCTGCTGCCAGATCCTTGTGTTGATCTGGTAGGTGTTCCATTAACTTTTCTAATTGATCGTAATGAGCTCTGTTGTAGCGTGAGAGTAAAGCCTGTGTGTTTGCTATGTGCCATATGTTTGTTGCTTGTGCAGCAATTAGTTTTCCTGACGCATCAATGATCTTGGACTCTTTGTCAGGGGGGGGGGGGGTGTCCCCAGAAGTCTGAGAATTGGCCCTTTTTGCGCGCATTAGACGCTACCAAGGAGTCTAGTGGCAGATGACCCTAATGTATACTGAATCAGCTGGTGCTGGCCTATACTTTTTCTCTATTCTAGGATTGAACACCCTACACCTTACTGGATCTTTAAAAATTTCTGGAGCATGTTTTAGGACTCCCTTAATCATTGGTAATATTGGAGTAGACCTTTGTGACTGTTCGAAAGTGTCTAGCAAGAAATCCTCCTCAATGGCATCAGAGTGCATGGGAATACCATGGTGAAGTGCAGCTCTGTTTAACAAGTGATTAAAACCAATACTATCCTCTGTAGGGGAAGGTTTTGTTGGGTAGTACTGAGGATCAGGGATGTCTGGTGCATTATTTGGTGAAAAATTATATACATCCTCATCTAAAGGGTATGTATTGCTGGAACATCACCTCCACCCAAATCATACTCCATCAGTGTGGTGTGATGATGCAGGAGAGTGAATAGGAGAAGTTGTAGGTTCTACATATGGAGTAACCGGAGAGGAAGAAGGTGAAGGAGAGGAAGGGTGCATTGGAGAAGTTGCACAGTCCTTTTTGGCAGGGACCACAGGTGTAAGTGGTGTCTCTGCTGGTCTCTTCTTATAAGGGATTGCTTCCACATGTCCAGTTTTTAGATTAATATGGACTGTTTTCTGTCAAGGATCTGGTTTAAACAGTTCTTCCTATTCTATAACCTTCTTCGGTGTCTATCTTTTCGGAGCCGATGGAGGTTTAGTACTTTTTGCCTTATGAGGAGTAGTCGAGTGTTTTGGAAATGTTTTCGGTGCCGAATGTTTAGCCTTATCTGGGGTCTTTGGTACCGTTATTAGAATTTTCGGCCTGGAGACAGGTTTTGCTGGGCCTGTGGCGCTGGAAACAGGCTTCCCCTCTTTGTTTTTTGAACCGGAAGGTTTCAGAGTCGAAGCTTTCGGGTTTGGTACAGTTTTTGTCTTTAGCGCCGAACTGTCTTTGTATTTGAGCGCCGAAGGGTTTTTTATGTTCGGTGCCGACGAATCCTTCGGTGTCGAAGGATGTTTTGGTGCCAATGGAGGAGGTGTAACTGGCACATTGTGTTTCTTTGGTGCCGAGGCACCGGAAGGCGTATTGTCTTTCTTCTGAGCCGGGCCCGAAGGCAGGGCGTTAGAGGGTAAATATCGGTCTCGACTGGGCCCCATGGGCGGAGTGCTGACCGTTGTCTTCTGTTTTGGTAATGTCTTTTGTATAGGGGCAGATGTACTCACGGGTTGTCGAGTCGTCCGAATCCTCTGCCCCTGATATTATCTGGAGATCAGGCGAGTCGAGCCTCGTCCTCTGAGATATCTTCGTTTGGATATTCGTCCTCGGAGATTTCTTCGACGATCTCCTCTTCAAAGATGGCCTCTGGTGCTGATCTTCTCATTTCGTGTCGACGGGCCTTCCAATTTTGAATTGTTTTCTGCGATCGGAAGGAGGCACAGGCTGTGCAGGTCGACTCGTGTTCTGGTGAGAGACAGAGGTTGCAAACCTTGTGATGGTCGCTATGAGGGACTTTTGCTCGACATACTGGGCATCTCTTGAATGGAGTTCTTTCCATGAGGCGTAGGCCGTATGGCGCCGATGGCCCCAACGGCTCGCGTCGACGCACTGGAATGTAGCTGGTGATGTTAAACGTGTTTGATGTCGAAAGCAGTTTGTTTGAAGTTTATCGCTTCAAATAAGCAGAAAAAGTCCTTTTCTAGCCGGAGTGGAAAACTTTCATCCGTACCCAGTGGTGGAAAAAACTATCTGAGGATGGAGTCTATGACCATGCGCAGTATTGTCCAAGGGAGGAGTCACCGATCTCGGGACTACAAACTACTTCTTCCAAGAAGATTGTCCAAGGGAGGAGTCACCTATCTCGGGACTACAAAAGACTTCTTCCAAGAAGACAACAACAACCTGCAATCATCAGAGCCCAACACCAGGTGGTGATCTATTGCTAAATGTAGGATCTGCAGCTCATATGCCTCGAACATGTACTTTATTGCACAGTTGGTTATTGAGTGCTAATAAATGTGCCTACAATACAACTGGGGAGATATCCACCTCTCCGGGTGTGCTGACAGCCACCTATTCATCTTGAGAGTTTAACAAGACCTCATCCCGCCACACAATGAAGCACTTTATTAGCTAGTCACTTAACCTACTTTCTGGCACTCTCAATGCAATATTTATCATGGCTGGACTTCTCAGTTGAAGGAAGCCGCATTATAAAGTACAATCTGGACTTGCCTTTTGCTAATCAGTCAACAACTGTCTCCAATGAAGTGCAGTAAGAAAACTCTAATTTTGACCAAGGCTCTCATCAGCCCAAACATATTTTTACTGTTCTCTTTGACCCATAGCTCTCTCTAAAGCCAATAGCTGACCAAGGTCTTTGATCTAGTGATTCCCCTCCAAGCCTCTTGGTGCCAGCAGTATCATTGAAACACTCCGGTTCACTTCTAGTTGTAAAATAAGAGAGAAACTAGCTGCCTTGAAAGAGCCTGGAGAAAAAGGCACAGGTAGAATGAGCAATCAGTTCTATCACTGTCCTGAATCTAGACAGCAGCCATAAAGAAAGGAAAGATCCCACTCTGTAAGTCTGATGCAACAATTCAGGAAAGTGAATTGTTTTTTTTTTTACTCTCCCACGTGGCCTACTCCAGCTGCTATGCCCAGCTTTGCTAGAACATTTTATTGAAAAAAGCTAATCTTGACTCCTTGAAAATAGGCAGCAGCCAGCTTCCCTTTGCCATTCTCTCCAATGTGTTCCAACCACCACAGTAAAAATTCTGTTCCTTAAAATGGTTTATAAATTTCTGTAAGCATTCACCCAGGCCCTTCAATTCTGCATCTTCTCATGTTATACCAGCCAGAGCAATCGTTCATTTACACCAAATTTTCCCCAGCTATCTAGAAACATCAAGTAGATAAAAAATTAAGGAGGGGACCAAGCAAACTACAAACTTGTATACAACAGACCGTTCCTCCGTAAAAAGCAGGTTCTACTTTGATCTGCCCTTCTTAAACCAATTCCGGTTCTCACAAACAGATCAAATTCCGACCATATCACCAATGGTTCATATCTGCGACCCACTGAAGAATTCAGTCAATGGAGTCCCTGCCTTCCTCCTCCTTAATCTGATCAGTCTTCAAAACTGTTCATCAACAAGTAATCCAAATATTGAGTTATTGGGATGCAGGGTATACTCCTTAATTGGATCAACTCTTACTGCACATACTCATATTTCCTCCAGTCTACTTCGCATCATACATTCTTAGATGAAACTCGACAGTTGCCCCCCCCCCCCCCTCCCCACACTCCTGCTGACCAAACTTGTTTAAAGGTTTTGTACTATGTGCCTGCACTTACTTTAATTCTGAGTCTTCCATTAACTTTTTATCAAATGTTCTCCATCATGGTCTTCTCACGAATATTTGTGAACTATTAACTATTGCTTTAAACCTCAAATGGAACATGCCCTATGCACACTACAATATGAGTCAGAACATGAGTTTGTGTACTATATGATCACAGTGCATTCTTAATACAATTGCCAAGAAAATACAGTTCGTGCAGATTGAAGAACTCTTCGTTTAATGGTTCTTCGTGCAACAGCCTACACTTGTGTCGTTGCAAACTGAATGATTTCCGCGATTCTTCAGGGCTTTCGGATATGATGGGTATCGTTGAAGGTTGCAAAGCCGGTGATAATTCCGACCCGGCTTCGCTCAGGCCTGGGTGTATAGGTTGACTGTTCCCGTCTGAGATCCGTAAGTTTCGGGTGTAACGACCTGGTGTATATTTAATCTTATGGTAGCGATCCGCCACAATAGTAAGATCCTGTGATATGTGGTAGGGATAAAATAGGTACTCCACGGCGGTCCTTTATGGTTTCGTAAGGATCTGTAGCAGGCTGATTCTTTTTGTGTGAGACACGTGAAACGAGTGTTCCCATGTCCTGGGAAGCCCGGGTAGCCGGTACTTGCTGTCTACTCAGTGCTGCAGTTTGACGGGTGGTCGATTGTGTTCCTGGTAGTGGAAACATATTGTAGTGTGCATAGGGCATGTTCCGTTTGTCATTTTCTTGGTTGTTTTGCAACTCACACATTGAGGGGTTATAGGGCTTATCCCCTCGCCATCTATTGCACCTTCGCCTAAATACTCATCCATAACACCTCTTGCGAAAATAGCCAGCTGAGTGCCCAGTATTTCCCCTGAATTTTTCAAAAAACCCTTTCCGTGATTACTATCCCTATTGCTTTAAACCTGTCAGGTTGGCATCTGTGAGAGGACACTGATCAAAGAGCAAACATTTCAACAGTTTTAGAATGTTATGCTAATTTGAATTTTCTTTTGACCTTTGCATTTTAGGATTCAGTGTTCCTGACCGGATTCACTTAAGGCTTTACTGTTTTAAATATTAGTTACATGGACTGTAATAATCTTAAAACTGTTTAATCTCAGTCATTTAAAAAAAAAAAGAAAAAGTTTTATATAGCACTAACTAGACCTGAAGATATCAGAGCGCTTTACATGAGCACACGTTTTGTTATAGATGGACACATTCATATTTGTTAGGCACAGGGGGATGAAGTGATTTGCCCAGAATTACAGGATGTTGAGTGTCGTTGTCGAGACTCAAACCTGGTTTGACTGCTCTAGCTGTAAGGCTACATCCCCCGTTAAAAGGTTTCCTTGGACTTTTTCTGGTAAACACTCTATTCTTTAAAGATTGAGAAAGAATCTGCTGAGGAGGAATCTTGTCAACAACTGGGGTGCTGCTGCCTGCTCCGCTCACAAGGGTATAGGAAATGTGAGGCATGAAAAGTGTTCTCACTATTTGAGGTTAATGTTTAGGATTATGTCAGGTCTCTACTTAACAGGTATCAAAGACTACTGTGTTCAAGCACTCCAACATGAGGAATCTTTTAACATCAAGACACTATCAGTAGAAGTGAGTTCCTCGAAAAGACAAGTCCTCCAAATCACCACTACTGGTCTGCTTCCTTTCAGACACCTACTGAAATTGCCTCCCATACCATTCAAAAAAAGCTTGCCTCATATGAAATTCTTTCAAAGTCTACACTGCATAGCTTTCCTCTTAAAATAACAACTTACCCAGAAAACAAACATCTGATTTCCCCAGGTTTTCTGAAATTATACCAATGCAGAATTTCAGCAGTGAACACCCCTACTTTTAATGAGTTGACAAGGAAAGCTACAAAGGTGATACCTTAGCCCAAACCTCGGCTGCCTTCATTCTAGTCTTAATGGAAGCCAAAATGGAAATATACCTTACTCGGCCCGAATAAAATCAGCAACTTGTGGTATAAACCATCCCAAGTGTATATAGGGAAGGTGTCTTGGGTATGGAAAAGGTACCCATCATGTATAGTGAGAAGGAATACTTGGATGCATCTTCCACGATAGCTAGCTCCACCATGCTTTTTGAAAATATGCTCAGTTGTTGTGGGGGTCAGGACAGTAAATGATGATCATCTCATGGACCGAAGGCAAGAGTTCAGGGACCTGCTCAGTGAAAGACTAATAGTATCTGTCTAGGTGGTCTATTGTTAATGCTTTGGTATTTGTATGCATTGTCTTTCATTTTATACGTGGATAGCATCACCAGCAGCAAATTTGACACCCTTATGCGGCACCAGAACACTCAAACCTATTGTAGAGAATGATGGATGACCACCACCAGCATCAGATGAGAAGCACCCTGCGACAACTAAACGACTACTTCCTTGCCCATCCCTGCTCTGGTAGAGTAACAATGCATAACAAGACAAGAGTATTGACTCTTTAAAGAAGTGCCTGCAATCCAGGATTCAAATCTTCACCCTTCGTTGTACTACTTAGAAAGTCCAAACAATCGCATGTAGACAATCCCGTCAATGAAGCTTGTTTGTTACAGCAGTGGGAGATGATCACACCAGAAAAAAAGCATAAAAAAATCCCTAAAACAATTTAGAAGTATTAAAATGTTTCACTGGGGGGAAAAAAGGTTGAAGCTAAGTAATTGTTACATCTGTGTATGTTTTTATAGTTTCTAAACTGCTATCTGTACATTTTTGTTTGGCAGTTTAAAATAGAAGAGAAGGTTATTAGATTGACATGCAGGAAAAAGTCTGTTAATAAATGTTTTAGAATTTGCCCATAGACCAAGATATTCAGTATGAATGAATTCAGTAAAGATTCCCATGATGGAGATCTGGGTTTACAAGTAACTTCTCCTACAAGCTCTTTCAAACCAGAGACTCCAGTAACTTTAAATGGTTGGCCTGAAAGTTAGACTTTTATGTACACTTGCAGAATGAATGTGCTTTAGATTTTCTCAACTAAAGCACCAAGAGTTATTCATTTACATCAGGTTGTCTCTAAACTCGGCCCTAGTTTCGTCTGAAAATATTATCCTATGTAGCCTTTGTGTTCCACACCCTCTGAAGTACAAATCGGGCAGCATCATTTTTTTTTTTATTGATTTATTTTACAAAGGTATCTCTTCTGACCTGATATGGAGGCATTTAAGATACTATAAAAGGTTTTTTAAGCCTTTTACTATGCATGTCCACCCTATATCAAAAACCTGATTTTATCAGGACAGCTGACAATATATTTGGCAGAATTACTCCTGGTTACAGTAGCTGCCAGCCATCTTAGATCATAGGCTTAGTAATCATTAAAGGTGAATTTAATGAGAAGTTACTGTAGTAACTCGAGCTCTTATATTGCTAATCCTCACCCTGCACATGGCCTTGCAATTGTCCCTCAATTAAAGTCGTCCTATGCATAGCATCCTCCGAGACAGAAGAAAATACTGATTCAAGGGAAGAGCATTATGTGCGATGCAAATAGTTTAGCTCATAGACTTACCGATTTCTTTCTGTGAAACTTGTATGAAGCTGGTAAATCATATCTGAGTTCTGTAATGAAAAGTTATTTCAAGTTAATTTATATTTGACATACCCAAGCTTAGTTTAAAATCTTGTTGAAAAGCTGTGCACCGCATCAGATCAGTATTTGCCCGTGTTATTGCAGCCACATGTTACACAAAGAAATGTTGCATCTTCCTCTATCCACCCTGCACAAATCTCAGAATTGCATATTTTTGGGGTAAAAGAGTTTTAATTAACATACTTGACATCCATAGAAGCAAGTACATTACTACTTTGTGCACACCCACAGAAATACATTTGACTTTTTTTAGGTACCTAGCACAGGTGTCTTAACTTATATAAAGGCATGCATCTGATGTTCACCAGTAAAACAAATACAAATCCCGCAGATAACCCCCCCTCCTTCAAGTGAAATGTCCCTTGAATTGTTATTATATAGTGCAGGCAGAGGCCTCCTTGTGGAATAACAATAACTTAAGTGCACAAGGTAAACCTTCTACTCAGATTTAAATGGCCCTATAATGAGCTTTCCACATAATCTGCTAAGTAGGTCACTCATCCCTGCACCCACTCCTCCATCGAATCAGTACTTTTTTCTGAGAGTCCACACACGGTAAGTATTGTTCTGCTCTGCCACTTCTTCACCCAGCAGGTAGTGCTTCCCTTCTTAGCCTAGCAAACACCTGGCAGATATTCATCCGACCCATTATCCTGCAGCCAGCTGGTATTTCCACCCTCTCCTGGCAAGTAACTCTCCTTTCCATAGTGTCAACGTTACCACCTCCCGGTGCAATTCGCTTCTGTAGTAGGGGATCTCTGTGTATAGTCATAATCTAGTGAATAGTCCCACCCATGTGCGTGGACCCCGGCAATCAAAAATAATCTCTTAAGTTGTCAAAAAATTGCAAAACTGCGAAGACAAGAGAGAATTAAAAGACAAATAATGCAGCCTGTATCCACAGGCTACACTGTCCAGTACTTCAACTAGAAATTCCACCAAAAACACCACACATACAACACAGCCTGCCCAGTTTCTTCACAGAGAAACTTGCCTCTACCAGTAAAAGCCTCTGGAATGATAGAGAGGAAGGCCTGGACAGACAAGCCCCATAGGCTGTCATTATGTGGCTTAAATAGGATACTGTGCCTTTAAGAGAACTTTCCAGAACTTATCCCAGAATGCACAGCAGGTCCCTTTTACTCTCTGCTGCTCTTCCTGCCTCTGGGGAGCCCCCCCAGAGGCCTCAGCAGAGGCAAACGGTCCCGGTCTCCGTCGACGTCGATTGCAACGACGTCGAGAGGGATGACGACTGTGTGTTCACCATCTTCCCGGGGCTCCGGGTCGAGACGACGAAAGATCGACGTCGAAGGGCCGGGATAGGCCTCCGTCGAAATCCATTCGACGGCTTTGTCGACGTCAGCGTTGAGCCATCGCCGTCGAAGAAGGTATGACCGGCGTCGGTGCTCGCCGTCGAGGCGACACCGCCGTTCGGCGTCGAAGGGATCCTCGATGTCTAGGTCCTCAAAGAAGCGGTCGGCGTCAAGGAAGAGCCGACGTTCGTCGTCTAGGACTGAACGTTCGACGACGCGGCGTTCGGCGTCGAGGAAGAAGCGTTCGGCGCCGGAGGCGGCGATAGTCGCCGGAGTCGAGACGACATTCCATGCCAGAGACACGACGCTCGGCGTCAAGGAGGAAGAGATCGGTGTCTAGGAGTTGTTCCAACTCTCCTAAGCGGCGCAGAAGGAGTTCTGGCGCTAGACGTCACGCTGGTTCTGGTGGAAGGCGCCCGGGACGGCGATCGCCTACTGGAGGGGCTGGTTCACAGTCCCCTCCCCCGAAGAAGTCACCGGGCTCGGTGTACTCAGTGTTTTATACACCACCTCGGCCAAAGGCCCCGCTTCCCCCTGTTCCTAAGGAGGATCCTCCCATCAACCCTCCACTTCCACCACTCCCTCCCTCAGGACAACCACCACCACTTCCGCCTCGTGGGCCCGTCCCTCGGTCGGAGATACCCCCGTTCCTCAGCCAAGATCGGCGTCACTGCCTCCCCTTCCAACACCACCTAAGGGGACGCCGAAACCTCAGGATAAGCCACGGATAACACCTCCACGGAAACCTGCGGAACGTCCACGGACTGGGAGATCGTGTTCTCGTTCCAGGAGGAGGGAACGATCTCGCAACAGGTCATCCACGAGATCGAGACGACGCCACAGGAGGCACAGGTCTCGTTCCCTGACAAGGTCCTCAGAGACCAGGGACTACTCCCCGACTCTGTCGGAGTCACCAGAGACAAGAGTGTCACCGGTGGATGATCTGGTGTCCTTTCACGACGTCATGTTAAGGGGTGCAGCTAAGTTGGGCATCTCGTTGACGGTGCCCACTCCCAAGACGTCAGTAATTTTCGAGACGCTGCACCAAAAACATCTGTCTCGACCATTACTGCCACTGGTGCCGGGCCTGGAGGATCCGGCCATGGACCTTTTCCTCACCCTGGCGGTGACTAAGGCGGCCCCCTCGAGACTACAGAAAAAGTACCGACTCGGATCCGGCCTTTCTAAGTGTGGAACCCCCTCCAGACTCAGTGATAGTGACGGCGGCTTGTAAACAACATGCCACCACTCCGTCATCCACGGTCCCACCAGATAAAGAATGTAGGTGAAGTGAAGTGAAGGAGTTTTATAAAGCGCGACTGCTGCCCGAAGGCGTCCAAGCGCTGGTAGAGGAAAAAGGGGTTTAGAGGGGGGGGGGGGGGGAGTGGGGGGGGAAGGAAGAGGGAGGATAAGAAGAAGATTTAATTTTGAAATAAGAATGTTTTCAGTTCTTTGCAGAAAAGCGGGAGGGTAGGGTTAGATCTTAATGAAAGTGGCAGAGAGTTCCAGAGCTTGGCAGCGTTGAGTGAGAAAGACCTGCCTCCTGCTCTAGCCCTTTTGATTCGTGGAACTGCAGCGAGAAATGCATTAGTGGAACGAAGGGTTTTGCCGGGACAGTAAGGGGAGAGAAGTGAGTGATTGATTTCGGGGCTCGCTCTGTGGAATGCTTGGTGCGCTAGGCAGAGTGTTTTGAATTTTATTCTCTGTCTGACAGGGAGCCAGTGCAGAGATCTGATGCCTGCCTTGACTGACTGTCTGCGCGGGATCTGGAGAAGAATGCGGGCAGCGCAGTTCTGTGTTCGTTGTAGTTTCTCCAGCACATACTCAGGGGCTCCTAGATATAGCGCGTTATTAAAGTCTAGCCTGGATTGTACGAGGCCCTGTATGACAACCTGCTTGGCTTCAAAGGGTAGTATCGGTAAGATTTTTTTCATCATTCGGATGATCCCAAAGCAGGTTGCCGCTGTTTTTGTTGCCTGAGTGTTAAAGGTGAGCTTCTTATCTAGCCATACTCCTAGGCTTTTGATGTCTTCCTTCGGAGTTGGCGGTGGCCCTAAACTTGCGGGCCATGGCAGGTCATAGGTGAAGGAGGGGGGGGGGGCCGAGGGTCATTATCTCGGTCTTATCGCCGTTGAGTTTTAAGGATGACATTGTCATCCAACTTCTGGCATCCTCCATGCAGGCTGCCAGGTTGGATTGGGGGAGCTCGCTGTTTTTTTGTGCCAGAGAGACCACCAGCTGAGTGTCGTCCGCATACGATATGATTTTGATACCGTATTTTCGAACAACCTCAGCCAGCGGCCTCATGTACACATTAAACAGCGTGGGGCTCAATGATGATCCCTGGGGCACGCCGCAGTTCAGGGGTTGGCTTTCAGAATACGAGTCGCCGTCAAAGACCTGGAAGGTTCTTTTGCTGAGAAAAGAACTCAGCCAGCCGAGGGCGTTTCCTGAGATGCCAAGATCGAGCAGTCGGGACAGCAGAGTTTTATGGCATACTGTGTCGAATGCTGCGCTTAGATCGAGAAGGACCACTGCCACTGATCCCCCTCGATCCAAGATCCTCCTGGCCTCTTCCGTAACGGCTAACAGCGCCGTTTCTGTGCCGTGTTTGGGGCGAAACCCAGTTTGGGTTGCGTCCAATAGAAGGTTCTCCTCAAGATATTTAGTAAGATGGAGGTTAATATACTTCTCCAAAATTTTACTTGCCCATGGTAACAGGGAGATTGGGCGATAGTTATTAGGGTCTGAGGGGTTGAGGCTGTTTTTTTTTAACAATGCTCTCACCATTGCTTGTTTCCATACGGGGGGACCACTCCTGTTGATATAGAGCAGTTGAGAATGTCCAAAAGGGTGGGAAAGATGGTCTGGTCGGCTATGTTCATTATTTTAGGGGGTACTGGGTCAAGGGGGGAGCCAGATTTTACCTGAGATGCGAGAGATTTGAGTACTTCCAGGTCTAATAATGGAAATTCATTCAAATGGACTTGCGCGTGGTATTCTATAGCGTTTGTGGGTTGTGGTGTAACCTCCTCTGGGTTGGGGGCTGCAAATGATGAGTATATTTTGTTTATTTTTTGGTAAAAGAAATTAGCCAATGGATAGATTCTGCTGGGAGGAAGGTTTGTGGGACGTCTGCTACGTCTATGAAGACGGCAAGTGCTACGGCCCTGTTGGGGCGCTACGACCGCGCACTCTGGGAATCCCTCCAGCAGTTTGTGGAACTCCTGCCTTGCGACAAAAGGGAAGATTTCCAGGAGGTGTTAAATGAGGGGATGTTAGTGGCGAATCAGGTCATTAGTGCTGCGGCCGATTCTTCCCTCCTGGCGGCACATGGCTTCTGCCATGGGATTAACCAGAGGCGACACGCTTGGCTCCGCCTCACGTCGCTAAAACCTGACGCCCAACAGAGGGTTGCCAATTTGCCATTCTCTGGCGAGACTCTGTTCGGGAAACATGCGGATGACGAAATGGCCCGCATGAAGGCTGAGACGCTCACGGCTGTGGGCCTGGAGAAGCCCAAAGAGACGAAGAAGTCATACCGACTGTTCCAGAGGCGGTTCGGCGGACAGGGCAGAGGGCGTGGCCAACCTTCGGGACAGCAGCAACAACAACAACAGCAGTTCCGAAGGCTGCTCCAGAAAGGCAGAGGAGGACAACAGTCGGCAACAGCGACCAAAGGCCCGGCCGGGTCTAGGCCCTGAGCGCTTACTTCCCCTACATCTGTTACCCACTCCGGTGGGGGGAAGCGTTCAATTTTTTCTGGCAGAGTGGAGAAAAATTACTCGGGACAAGTGGGTGCTGAATATTGTTTGCAATGGATACAGTCTTCGGTTCACCAGCCCGCCTCCAGCAATTCCGTCGGTCAGATCGCAGTTTCAACTGCGCGAGCTTCAGGCGGAGGCGGATATCCTGTTAAGGAAAAGGGTGATAGAAGACGTTCCTCTGTCTCAGAGAGGAAGAGGTCTGTACTCCCGGTTCTTCCTCGTTCGCAAGAAGGACAATAACGCGTTCAGGCTCATTCTAGACTTAAGGCAGGCAAACAAGTGGATTCGCAGAAAAAGGTTTTGCATGCTGGCGTTGCATCAGATTTATCCTCAGTTGCAACAGGGAGACTGGCTATGTGCTATAGACCTACAGGATGCGTACTTCCATGTGCCCATTGCACACAAACACTGGAAGTTCCTGCGATTCCAAGTCGGCGCCAATCATTATCAATACACAGTACTCCCATTCGGACTGAAGTCCGCGCCGAGAACATTCTCGAAGTGCATGGCGGTGGTAGCAGCACACCTGAGGAAGAACAAGGTGTTTGTCTACCTGTACCTGGACGATTGGTTGATCAAGGCCTCCTCCTTCTCGGAAGCGCGAGCACACTTCCAGAAGACGTGCGTTCTCTTGAACAAGCCTAGGTTGCACATCAACATGTCCAAGTCTGTCCCAACTCTGGTCCAATGCATACAGTACTTGGGAGCCTCCATCAATACGCTGTCAGCAAGCGTGTCTCCTTCGGAGGAGCGACGCTTATCACTCCTTCGGAAGGCTCAGGCTCTTATGACCACTCCATCTACAACAGTGAGGACTGTGTCTTCTCTACTGAGATCGATGGCCTCTTGTATCTTCCTAACGCCACACGCACGGCTGCACATGAGACCGCTGCAGGAGTGCTGGAGGACCAGTGGGATCAGAGGAGATGATCTTGGGACGACGAGATACGACTGTCTCTGCATGCTCTTCAGTCTCTGAAGTGGTGGTGTTCCTGCGGAGAATCTCCTCAGAGGGGTTCCCTTCCACAAGGACATTCCCACGCAGACCGTCGTGACGGATGCTTCCCTCCACGGCTGGGGGGCGCACTCCGAGGACTTACAGATTCAAGGAACGTGGTCCCCGACGGAGTCCACGTATCACATCAATTTCCTGGAACTCAGAGCTGTTCACTTGGCACTGAAGGCCTTTCATCCGTCCTTCCAGACCAACTCTCTGCTTGTACGGACGGACAATATGACCACGATGTATTACCTCAACAAGCAGGGGGGTTCGAGATCACGCACTCTGTCGCAGGAGGCGCAGGCGATCTGGCACTGGCTTTTGGCCAGAGGACTGACTATAACGGCTACCCATCTACCAGGTGTGCAGAATGTTCAGGCGGACGCCCTGAGCAGACCGATTCAGGAAAACCACGAATGGGTCATAAACGACGAAGTACTAGGAGAAGTCTTCGCAAGGTGGGGGACTCCAGACGTAGATCTGTTCGCCACCGCCGAAAACAGCAAATGCAGAGACTTCGCCTCCAGGTACTACCAGCAGGGGACGCTGGGGAATGCGCTGTGGATCACTGGTCGAACAGCTTTCTGTACGCTTTTCCACCCATTCCCCTGATTCCGGCGGTACTCATCAAGTTGGCCCGGTCCATGGCGCGGAGGATACTCATTGCCCCGGAATGGCCCAGGCAGTGGAGGTTCACGGGCCTGCTTCAACGGTCTCTCCTGCCTCACATATGGTTGCCGTGCTGGCCGGACCGTCTCAGGAAGTTCGGGGGGTAGATGTTGCACCCCAACCTCTCGTCTTTGAGTTTGGCGGCATGGCTCCTGAGATAGTGCAATATGGCCATTCGAATCTACCTGAAGATTGCATGGACATACTGAAGGAGTCTAAAAGGCTTTCCACTCTGACTTCCTATGCTTACAAGTGGAAGAGGTTCTGTAACTGTTGTCATCCTTCCTTGCCTTCTGCATTTGGCGCAGTCTGGACTTAATGTTCATTCCATTAAGGTTCATCTCGCTGCATTGACTGGCTACAGGAAATGCCCTTCACAGACTTCCTTTTTCCAGATCCCTGTGATCAAAGATTTTCTGGAAGAGTTGAAGAAAGTATTCCATCCTGTACGGCTTCCTTCGCCTTCATGGGAATTGAATGTGGTGCTGTCCAGAATGATGAAGGAGCCTTTTGAACCTATTCATAAGGCTTCTTTGCAGCACCTGTCCTGGAAGGCGGCGTTCCTCGTGGCCATTACATCAGCCCGCAGGGTGAGTGAAATTCAGGCGTTGTGTTGCCAAGAACCTTATACTGTATTTCATGCTGCTACGGTTGTTATGCGTACTCACCCTAAATTTCTTCCCAAGGTTATTTCTGATTTTCATGTCAACCAGACCATAACTTTTCCTACTTTTTTTCAGAATCCTTCATCTCCAGCGAAAAGGGCTCTACATTCCCTGGATGTTAGGAGGGTGTTGAAATGTTATCTGGATAAAACCAAGGATATTCGTAGGCCAGACCAATTGTTTATCAATTATGGATCGGTCAGGACGGGTCTTGCTACCTCTAAGCAGTCCATTTCTAGGTGGATTGTGTCCTGCATACAGTTGTGTTACCAAAAAGCTAATAAGACCTTAGGAGGTAAGCCTAAGGCTCATTCCACCAGGGGCAAAGGTGCCACGACAGCCTTGCTCCGTAACGTGCCGATTGCAGAAATCTGCAAGGCAGCCACTTGGAAGTCGGTTCATACCTTTGCTAAGCATTACTGTCTGGACACTGATGCCAGGACAGACGCTCAGGTTGGGCAGGCTTCGCTGCGAAATCTGTTCGCTCAGTAGTGGTGTTAATTTTCTTCTCTCCACCGCCACTTAGTTGTGGGGATGGGCTTGCCATTCTATTCACTAGATTATGACTATACACAAAGATCCCCTACTACAGAAGGAGTAGTTTCTGTCCTGTAACTCCAGTTCTGTAGTAGGGGTATCTCTGTTATAGTCATAAGCGCCCTCCTGCCTCCCCGGTGGAGAAAGTTATTCATGTAAGGAATGCTACAGGTCTGGCGTGTTACGCCGTCAAAAAGAACTGAAAGTAAAAGGGACCTGCTGTGCATTCTGGGATACTGGGAGAAGTTCTGGAAAGTTATCTTAAAGGCACAGTATCCTGTTTAAGCCACATAATGACAGCCTATGGGGCTTGTCTGTCCAGGCCTTCCTCTCTATCATTCCAGAGTCTTTTACTGGTAGAGGCAAGTTTCTCTGTGAAGAAACTGGGCAGGCTGTGTTGTATGTGTGGTGTTTTCGTTGGAATTTCTAGTTGAAGTACTGGACATTGTAGCCTGTGGATATAGGCTGCATTATTTGTCTTTAAATTCTCTCTTAAGTGTCTTTGCAGTTCTGCAATTTTTTGATAACTTAAGAGATTATTTTTGATTGCCAGGGTCCACATACATGGGTGGGACTATTCACTAGATTATGACTATAACAGAGATACCCCTACTACAGAACTGGAGTTACAGGACAGAAACTACTCCATCTCTCTCATTTAGTGCTTCCTACAAGCATGGATCACCCATCTTTTCCTCAACACTTCAATGAAGGTAGTTCCTCCCCGCCACAGTTTCTCCCAGACCGATATTGCGTAAGTCGCCCAGTACTCCGTATGACAGGACTGCCTTTTGACCCAAAGAGATAGATATACTTCTACCTAGCAGATACTGCCACACAATACCAGTGCCTCCTTAAGACTTGTATTCTCTCTTAGCACCTCTGTGCAGCAGTCATCACCAACTTCTCATATATTGCCCTCCCATCTCTCTGAGGCTGGTACCGCCTACCTCAAACGGGTAATTAACTGTCAATACATTCAATTGGCATCCCCCACCTACCTTTTGAATCCAGAACCTGGCACTTGCATTCCCCGTCATACTTATCTGTCGTACCGTATCATCTCCCAATGGCTGCATTATACTCCCTACACCTAAGGTAGGCATAATTTGTAGCTGCTCCCGGTTAGGCATTCCATTCCAAATTCACCTCACTAACAGTAAACCCCTCCATTAAAGATATAGGGCTTACTGTGTAATCTGTAGAATTTAATTTGTGGACTGTGACCCTGGAAGCCATTATATAGCACCTGAGTTTTTTCCCAGCAGCTAGAATGATAGGTGCTATGGCAACAGCCTAACAGACTTAAATTGCAATGAAACAAAACTACACCCAAGCAGTTGTGATCTGACAGACATTAAGGCACAACAAGAATAGTGTGATGACAATAATGACCGTGGTGCAAACAAAAACAGAAAATAGATTGTGAAAACTATATTTTAAATACATACGTTTGAATTTAGTTCGAAGCATGAAAATGCACATTAGCATAGGAAATTCAAAATGAAAATTACTTTCCAATTAAGAAACAAATGTCAAAACATGAGTTAGGATCAAATAATTATAATACGCCAGCTATGAAAAAAACTAAAAAGGCATGAACAATAGGTAAAATATAAGATAAGAATAGAAAAGATTGTGAAAACAATAGTATTATGGAATGATCGGGACTTATGACAAGAATCTTCCCAGCTAGACAAACCTAATTGACTTCAGAAAACATTCATTAATGCCTCAGTTTCATTCTCGAATCACTTTTCAGACCATAAGGAGACCTTATCTAAAAAGACAAGTTACTGTGATATCTTACTGCACAGATTTAACTCCTTGTGCTTTGGTTATGGTTAACCAGCTTGTTTATAGGTACCACCCATGAAAAAACAGCTTGGCATAAACCATACATACAAATCTGGAGGCCTGGGATGGTGAACCTTTTTGCTCCCAGCCATGCAAATCGAAGAATGAGCTTGCTTAGGATGAGCTACAAGATCTGTTCTTGGACAAAGTAGTTCCTTGGCTTTGTTGTAATTCTAATCTGGGATGGAACAAAGAAAGAATGTGTGCAATACTTTGAAAGTCTGAACAAAGACAAACACAACATCCGCCTAACATGCACTGTAAGTAAAAGTAAAGTAAATCTTTTAGTTAGAAGAAAAAAATATATGCGGAAGATGGAAATATAACATCATCTTTGTAAATGTAAATGTACAGGAATTTATATAGCGCAAATCACCAACCGGTCTCTAAGCGCTTGCTTAGGGAACCCGTCCTGGTATTCCCCTGTGAGATAACCCCAGCAGGGTATCCGCAAGGTGAAAGCCAGGCATCCCGCCGCGAGGGGCCGTAGTGGAGATTAAGCAACTATTGCCCAGAGACGCAGAGTGTGAACCCGTGAATCGAGTAGGCACCGGAGCGAGAATTGTCAAGTCCATGGACATTTTAGGACTCAAGACCCCGCCGAGCCGGGAATTGAACCCTGGTCCCAGGCTGACCTCTGCTTCCAGGTCTGCCTTCTCTAACCAGTGAGCCACACTTCTCCACTTTGTTTAGAAAGGAAACTTGCCAACAATATTCTGCCCACAGAGGTATGATAAAAGCTAAAAATGGGAAATGCTAGAAATAAATTATTCAACCTAAATTGAGACCGAAAATAATTTCAACCCAGCATAGACTTGATATCAAACGGAAGGATAAAAAAAAAAATAACGGAAACACTATATCTCCTTATAAACGCAAGCTTCTTGCTAAAGATAATGGGAAGAAAGTGAAAACAATGGCAACATATAATAAGGAAATTCGAAACATTTTGAAAATCTTCAGAAGAAATTGGAATATAGCGCGAGATGAACCGGATACTGGAAAAATCATAGGAGAAAAAACAACTTTCCCTAATCGGAAAAAGCTATCCAAGAGGATTATTCAGAACTTGACGTGTATGACACAAACTGGTTTGTGGAAGTTGATTAAGTGTAATGCTTTCAAGTTTAGGGAAAACAAAAAGTGAAAGAATACCACACAGATAAATCCTACAGAATTATTAATTAAACTAAATGCAAAAGTGCTTTTGCAGTATTACTTGTTTGCTATTGAAACACGCAAGCAATAACCAACAAGAATCAAAATTATTCTGTGAGAAGACACCATGGAGGTAAAATTGGTACAAACCTGAAAGAAGAGGTGACAGGATAAGGAAATTAAGAGAACTGGAGTCTAAGTAAAGTAAAATTAAATTACTGCTAGGTCATAACCCTGATGAAGAGCTCTATATATATATATATAGATGACTAAATTATTGGTCGGTATGGCCAGTGTATCCGTTTTGTTTGGAAAAAAAAAACGAAAGCGAATAATGTTGAAAAATACTTGTGAAACTCAGTTTAAGAAGTATATTTTGATCTAACTGAATATACTACTTTGGACTTCCTGTATAAGAAATTTGCAAGTTTAGGCACACTGGAATAAAGAAGAAAGAAATGGCACATAAAGCTTCCACCACAGATTCGATTTATAATAAAGGGAAAATAAGAAACAACGAGATCCTGAGAGAAAAATATTGCTGCCAACCCACTGGAGGGTGTTGAGTATCTATAATATAAAAAAAAGAGAACAGGAGGTTTTATTTCAAGCCCACTGGAGGACCGAGATTGAAAGATCTCCATTTGAGAAAGGAGATATATGGTGTTAAGTATATTTAAAAAAAAATGAGTGGTGAAACATTGTAAAATAAAAACATTAATGTATGTTTGAAGATGCTAACTATTCCAATATAAAATTTGCAATTTAATAAATAAATAAAATAAGCTGAGCAGTAAACTACAAGTCACACTGTCCACTGGGCCGACATGTTCTAAAGTAAAGAATGAAATCGATCAACTTTGTATTTAAAGACAAACTACAGCCGGAACCAAAAAATACAGGAAACTTTTCAGAGGGCTATTCTCTCCAGTAATTATTTGCACTTTAAGGAGGGTTCTAACTCATACACCCCAGGGCAGTTCAAGTTTGGTTTCTCCAGTGATTGTACCACTTGCCTGTTAACTGAATGAAAGGCTATATGTGTTGCTAGTGTGTTTAATTCTACCAGCTCGGTGATTCCTTTCTTTTTTAATCTAATTCACTGTCTGGTGGCACGGCAAAGGAGTTCACTAATGATTAAAAATTCAGTTGCCATTCATCCACGTTCTTGTTGTTTTTTTCCTTAGCGCTCGGGCTTCTTCTCTGTGCAGTATCATGCTTTCTACTTCTACCCATTGTCGCCACTGCATCAGCGTGACGGCTATGGGGATCCTTTGGCTAGTTTAACAAATACACCTTTGATTCTGATGCCTGCTGGGTGTGCAAAGCGTGCCAGTTAGCATTCTTTAGACATTCCCAATTTATTTCTTCCATTTGTGAACTCGTTATGCCTTCTCAGTAGTCCTAAAGTTTCAGGCAGCGCCATACTGGATCGTAGAATCAAGATTGTTCTTGTAAGCACCTTGGGTAATTTGACAGAATAGTCTGATCTGTTGTGCAGCTTTAGGTGTGTTAAATGGTGGAAGGCAGATTATTCAGTTGTGTATACGAAAGTCAAGCATTTCTTGATACATTGTGTATACTATAAATATGTATCCCTTTTCTGTATCGTCTATATTTTGGTTGAGGTCTAATTGCCATTTTGTTATTGGGTCATTTAAATTGGCGTTTGTCATGTTTACAAGTCCTTTATAAATTCATGTTACTGATCTTATCCCATAACTATATATATATATATATATATATATATATATATATATATATATATATATATATATATATATATATATGCAGAGCAAAATCTGTTCGTCGGTTGAGACCACAGACAGGAAGGACCACCATACAACTTCGTGAGTGTTAAAACGGGCTTTTATTATCCATTTCTCGCAGTTTCAGCAGGCATGACGCGTTTCGGGCAGGGACTGCCCTTGATCACATAACGGAAATGCAGTTGTGGTCACTTTAAATACTTTAAATAGAGCACCCACTCAATTTTTTTCTTATCGTGATACCACCACGTGTTCTAACCATAGACATAGAAAATAGATTATTCGTGTAAAGTGATAGAAAACAAACACTTGGTAGCTTTCTGAGGGTGTCCTTAGACTTATGTCAGCATATTTTCTATTGCACAACAAAGTATGTTATTTAATCACATTCTATTTACAACAAACAAAATATAGCAGCATAAATGCGTTTATATATATATATCTTGTGGTTTTCAGGTTTGTCATCTTACCTGTTCCATTTCATGTGGAATATGTTCTATATATAAGGAACCAACCACCCAGCAAGCCATTGTTTTCTGTTAAGGTTTGTAGGATTTTCAGTGTTCCTGCTTCATAGCAGAACCCTGTCTTAGTTAGTCCTGCTTTTGTCCAAACATTTAAATGCCTGGTTGTAGCATAGGATCTATCTTGGGCACACCTTTTCCAACATATCATGGTTACGGATACTAGTCTACGTTGGCCCCTTGGCAGGCTGGTGTTTGCACAAGTGTGTGTATGTTAACTTCCCATTCCTAATTCGTGCCTTGGTGAGCCCAGTGTCTGTGGTGCATAAGCCTGTCAACTATTTGGCTATCCATTGTATCGCTGCAGCTAGGTAGTATAAATTGATATCTTGGGCCCCTACTCCACCATCTTTTGGAAGAGCTAGTGTCACTCTATATCTATGAGGTCTCAACATTAAGATGGTTAGAAGCAAGTCAAAGTACCTAAAGTATGTCCGATGGACCCACACTGGCAAGGTACTACAGTAATATATGAGGTAGGGCAGCATGACCGATCTGGCTATAGCTACCATCCCATAACAGTCAAAATCCAAGACATCACCTAAATGTGACCACTGACTTTCCAAGGTTGCGCTCTCTCGAGTAATTTTTAGTGTGATATATTTACAATCTAAATGTTACCATTTGGACAAAAAATAATAGTCTGCATAAAACAAAATGTTGTGTGTCATATCTGCCTTTTATCGTTTAATTCGCTGATGCTGCTAAAAGCTATATTGCTAGGGCGCATAACCCTGTGAATGTTAAATGCCTGGGGTACGACTTTAGCTGTAATTAAGTGGCCTCCTAAGCCCATTTGTTTAGGGCTGCCCAAATGTAGCACCATTCTAATGTAGCAAAGATTCTTTTGAGATCCACAGATCAAAGTCACTGGGAGTTTCATCTAGTGTTCTACGTAATCTCCAAACAAGAATTGCAGTAGTACGGCCTAGTATTAACACATTTTGATCAGTGTGTGTTAAGCCTAGCAGTAAATTTTAAACTGCTTTGCTAATATCGATATCTTTTATAGTCAGAGTTTAGCATAGATAATAGCCTGTGTGAAATGTTTGTGACATATACTCCTAATACCAATATGGCCTAAAGCATGTTAGTAGTTCTGTCCTTTGAAGAAAAGGAAAACTGAACACCTAAGAGCAATCGGAAGATAAGATTACATCTATACATGAATCTTGAAAATGATTGCAAAATCCGAGGATTATATTGCAATGGACCCAGTTTTGAAACATGTAAAAAGAGTGACTGTGGAATAACTTTATGCAACTTTAATCAAAGTACAATATGAAATTAGGAACGGTACATCCGATCAGACAGACATCAGATGAGGAACTGATTGGAATGAACGTGAATGAGAACATATGTGTTTAATATATAGAGAAAATTCAGTTCGATCAAAGCCACATAATCAAGGAGATTGATTAATACC
Organism: Lissotriton vulgaris; assembly: GCF_964263255.1. Taxonomy (NCBI): domain Eukaryota; kingdom Metazoa; phylum Chordata; class Amphibia; order Caudata; family Salamandridae; genus Lissotriton; species Lissotriton vulgaris. The sequence continues at coordinate 765,236,885 of NC_141687.1, forward strand.
CACTAGATCATAATGTAAGAGTTTTGTACTTTATCCCATTGTCAAAGGAAAGCGGACAAAGGGATGAAGAAGGAAACAAGTTCACCCTAAAACCTTTTACATTTTTAAGTTTACAAGTTGCAATAAGTATATTTATTTAGGTAGTCCATGTAAACCACCTAAGCTCAATCTACTTAGAAACAAAGGATGGGTGGCAATTAGTTGCAATGATTTCCAAGCTTCTCTCCTGGTCTAATTCAAAGCTTAGTCATAAAAAAAATGGAATATGCTACATTTTTCTTCTAACCTAACCCTGATTCATAGGGATGTACGAGGCAGCATTTGAAGCTGCCCCCACTTCTCTCAATCATTCCGCCCTTGATTCAATGAAGATTCAGGTTGCTACATAAAGCTTTTTGGACTCTGCACAAACTGAGGTTTGAGTTCAAACCAAAGCAGGAACTGTGCGGAAGGGCTAGGAGATTTCTGAAATAGGACCTACATCTGCAAATACCCCTTGGGAGGAATACCAAATCTACATTGAAAAGATCTTCCACATTAAGCTACCATTTAACTTCTCAATGGCTGCTCTGTTCTTTTTGCTGTGCATTTACTGACTCAAGTGAATTACAAAGGCCTTCTGCTAGCAATGAATCTGAAAACGTTCTTGTCACAGTTGAAGACCACAAAATCTCTCCATTTCCATACTTGGTGGGTCTGAGTAGGTTTTACAAGAACTGCTGGCAATGTAATTTCTAACAACTGTAAGCATAAAAAAAACACTGAAGTCTTTGAAACAAGTAGGACCTATTCTACCGATCAGATCAAATATACACACAATGTACGCTGTTCACCCACACTACAGCATCACCCCTAATGAGAGCACTTACATACTCCTACGTAATACGCCAGCTTCAATAACAATACTGACTCAGCTAAACAGTATCCACTCAATCACTTGTCTGCTTCTTACACCATTTGCTTTGCCTTTTCCGTTCCCCCACTCCCCTCTTTCTTTACTTATTATTTCACAATGATAAGTTTGCCTTTTGCAAACGGTTATATATTATTGAAAACTCTTGTGGCAAACTATACTTGTCCGAACTATGATAGATGAGACAGCGGTTATGAGAATTGTATACACAAATTGTTCTCTGTTCATTTTCTTTTACTCTTGAATAATAAAGCAAAAGTTTGAAATTTTAAAAAAGAGACCATTAAACTTTATTTTGTTATCTTCTCAACCTATGTAAAAGTGCTATGATGGCTTATCGCCAGACAATGTTTTACCCTTATAGTGGTTGGCGTTGATATAATCATTACTGATGTCACTGGAACCTGTTGTGCCTCATAAGGTAGATGTTTACACGCAGAGACCAGGTGGCTGCAGAGAAGCAGTAACAGAAGTAGAGTGCCTTGATGGTGCAGCAGCTGCTTGCTGAAAAAATAGCAGCAGGAAGTGGCAGAAGTTGGCCCAATACGTACGCAGAGGTTGAGTCAATGAATGTATGCAAGAAGCAGGAAGTTAGCACCAGGAGTATGCAGGTGGTGCCGACGGGGCCAATGGTAAGAAACATATGCATTATTTGCTTCAGCGAATCAAAAAAATTCACTAGGACTTGAAGCAACGGGTGGGAAAAGAAACAGATTTTTCTTGGAAAGGGTTAATATCTACCCTCAAACTGACACTGGAAATGGTAGTAAGTTCCTCCAAGGAATCACCAGTTACGATGTGAATAGCCAAATCCTGGAGTCCTTAGGTTATATTATGTTACTTGAATTTGTGAAGCACAAATCCGCAAGAGTATCCTGTTGCTGGGCAGGTGTGTGTGTGCCTAGCCCTCCCTACGTTAGGTTGGGTAATTGAAAAGCCATATTTTCGCTTTTTGCTGAATTGAAGAGGAAGAGTGTTGGACTTGGCCTTTTTCCCCCAAAATTTTTCGCTTTTGACCCCCTTACCTAGGATGTCTCCCCCATGGGATTAGACCTGTATAGGCCATGAGTGGTGTGAGACACCTTGTTGAAAATGTAAAATTACATGATGTTAAATGGTGTACAGAAAATATCCCCATTTTAAAACTGCACCTGACTGAAATGTACTGAGACTTAAAATGGATGCCATGGCCCTGGGTAGTGCCACCTGACTGCGTTAGGTTGGCGGTCTAGTTAATATTACCCAGCTACCCCTAGCTTTTGGAGGGAAAGCCTGGCACCCAGGGTGCTCACCCCCTCCCCTAGAACCAGTTTAGGCTAGATGTGCCAACATTCTAGAAGGTCCTGGCACTGCCTGGGAGGAGGGTATAAATAGGGAGAAGTGTCACCAGAGAGTCAGTCAGCGCTGGGGACAAGAAAGAGAGGGGACCTGCTGCGAGGTGCTACCACCACATGGGCCTGTGAGCTGGGCCCTGCACCCCTAGAACTTCCCCCCTTCTACTGTCCCCCCCCCCCCAGGCCCCTGACAAAGGAGGGTCCCTATCCAGGTCACTGACGCTGTTTGACCCAGGAACCACGCCAGCGCTGCGCGGGAGAAGCGCCCAGGAGGTGAGGAGTGGGACTGTCTCCCCCCCCTCTTGTGAAGTTGTGGCCCCCTGTGGAAGCTCTGACGCTGTGAGGGACTGCCTGCATAGCGCTGTGTGGAGAAGCGCTGGGGCTGGTGTGGCCCCCGGAGTGCTGTTGGCCCTGGAAGCTGAGGGGGCCGAAGGAGGAGCTGTGCTCCGTGAAAAGCACCCTCTTTCTGAGGAGAATAGCGCCGCGTGTTGACGCGCCTATGCGTGAGTAATTAATTAATAAGAGGGAGCCTACCCCATGTTAATGCCGAAATCACCGCCGCAGCCTGGGGAGTGCTAGCGCCGCTTCGCGCTAGCCGGTGAGGAGACCCCCGCTGTGGGAATAGCGCCGGCGGCCCCCGGAGTGAGGAGAGGGTCGCCAAAGTGAAGAAGGGGCCGCGCCAGGCCCGGGAAGCCAGCCTCGACCTGCCCACGTGACGGGGGCGCCCGACCGCGTCATTGGTCGCGCCCCCGCCCTTGTCGCGCAGCCATTGGCCCTCGCAGCCGCACCCCTGAAGGGCCGCGCACGGATTGGCTGCCCCACCGGGCAGCAGGAAGAGGCCTCTAAAGCCTGCGGAAGCCGCCGCAAAGCCTCGGGTTCCCGTGAGGAAGAGGGAACCCGGGTGAAACCATCGAGGTCATCGCGGGAGAACCGGTGAGGAGGGGCCTCGAGGTACGGAGGCCCCTAGAGAGCTGCCCGCATCTGCAGGGCTCCCGTTGGGAGGCGAGCCCTACAGCCAATCTTGGAGCCCCGGGTCCCCATGAGGTAGGAGGGGCCCGGGTGAAGCAAGGGAAGCGCCGGTCAGAGCCCGCAGAGGCCGCTGTGAGTGAGGAAGGGGCACTGAGGCACGCTGTCGGTGCCCGTCCCTTTGCGACGACCAGCCCTGCTGACTAGTGGAGCCCCGGACCCCTGGGAGCGGGACCCGGGTGACGTGGAGGAGAAGTGAGCCCCACAACACCAGAGTGAGTGAGGGAGGACAGCAGGGAGGCACGAGAAGAGCGCCAGAGCTGCGCAGGCCTCCCCCTGATCGCCCCCCCCCCCTCAGAAGAGGGGCCGGCATTGAAGTAGTGAGCCCCCAAGGAACACGAGACAGGGGATGGTGTGGCGAAGCCCGGAGGGGAGCGGGGAGGTGACGCTGCAGGGCCCTGGAGTGCCGGTGGAGCTCTGCCATTTCGTAGAGGAGCCTCAGAGGAAGAGAAGCCAGAGCCCTACTGACGCCGGAGAGGCATCAGGAGCCCGGTGAGTGGGGCCTTGGGCAAACTGTGTGGGAGTGGGGTGAAGAGGGCAACGGGGCACAGGGTCGGTGCTCGCCCCCCCTCCCCTTAGTTTGGACAGTTGTAGTTGGGCCCCGTTGGCCCCAGACGCCATGGTGGTGGCCCGGACTAACCCTGTGGTGGGACTAAGCGAAACTGTAAGGGCCTGGAGAGAAGGAACTGGCCCCCCCCCCTCCCCTTTGAACTGGGACGGAATGGGCATGTCTTCAGATTAGATGCTCTGAGTTAGGCTTAGTGGTCATACGCCCGGGTTCACCTTCTATCCACCCATGAGTTAGTGCCCAAGGACATGTTCTTCTTGATTAGGGGAATGTGTATCCTGTCATGAGGAAGTGGATGTCCTGGTTTAAAGAAAGGTTGCCCGAAGCCTGGTACTCGCAAATACTAAAGGTGTGGTGCACTTCTGTGCCTAGTTGTATTGTAGGCTGATTACCCTGCTAATGTGAGGATGCTAATGTTATGCCTACACTAAAGTTATTGAGGTCCAGGTATTCTGTTGTTTATACATGCTGGGAGTTTGTATGCTTTGGTACCCCTAGGTTTATGATAGAGGAAACCTTGCTGTGTTTCATTACAGGTGCTCCTGTCTATTATTATATGATGTTTTTCCCCTTACAGGGGTTGGGTTGGCATTGTCACGCACGAGGTGTAATTACGCTAATATGCAATTTACAATTTCAGCCAACCTCCCAAGGATGAAGGCCTGAGTAGGCCCTGCCTGATGCGTAGTTCCCTAGGTGGAGGGGGGAAGAAACCTGATGTTTTATTACAGGTGTTCCTGCCTAATGTTAATGCCAGGTGATTCCTATTCTTTTTGCAGGAGTTGCCAATGCCAGCTATTTTGGGTTCTTATCCCTAATGTTTGGTTGCATGTTTAATGGGCGAATACGCCAAGTGCATTTTTCCCTTATATAGGTGTCACTGATGTTACGTGCCAAATGCTAACCTTTTGATATTTCAGCTATGGACTCAACCCTTTTTGTCCCATGTAAATAATCCCCCACTGAAATACTTGGCTTGGGTGCCAGTTGGCGCCTTGAAGTGATTACCAGTGTATTTTTCCTTTTAACTTACAGGTTGGAGATATCACTAAATTTCTTCTTTTCCAACCAAAGGTGGAGTTGCGTCTCTTTTGTAGTGTGCCTGGTGTGTCGTCTGTGGGTACTGCGTGAATGCTTCACATGTCCTCGAAGTTTGGCCTGCCCGCTTGATGCCATGCTAACCCCTTGGAGATTTGGGTAACCCCCATTTCTTACAAAGAGGATCTGATGTGAAGTGGGAGTGTCATTTCACACTTCAGGAGTGATGTAAGAGGACACCCATCTTCCTGATGTGGCCTCTGTGTCCCTGAGATGTATGTGATCAGAAGTCCTGCAGAGCGGAGGCGTCTGGATGTTGGTGGAAGGAGATACGACTGTTCAGGAAGGTCGGGCGTAGCGTCTTGAAAGTGGGGTTATCAGGAGTTTGAAATTGCTGAGCTCGGGTTGATTTGTAGTATTCTGATGAGCTGTTTGGTGTACAGTTTAAAATAATATTGCATAGTCCTGAGAGTTACAAGACAATCTACAAGTCCACCAAGATAGCCCTTTTCCATTCAACCAAAGCATCGATTTTAGCAGTTCACATGATGGCTTCTTTGCAAACTCTCATGGTCATATATACCCTATTGGGAGGCCCATGATCCCGCCAGATTTTGGTGTTCCCCTGGTGGAGGCCCGCTGGCTGCATTTAGAATTCCCTGCATTTCTGTTAGATTATTGACCCATTAGAGCAACCACTGGTGTGGCGGTTGCTCCGAATGCTGAAGAGGTAGCCTACTGGGCCTTTGTTTTGCCTGCTCAGCAAAACATTTTTAGTTATTGAAGAAACAAAGCAATCAATAGAATTAAAGCACAAGAAATGTTTCTCTCTAAGCAATTTACCTTGCTGGAACCGCCATGCCTTGTGGTTCCATGGTGGCCACCACTGTGACCTGCCAGCCTTGTGGTGGGCAGGTGCAAAGTTAAAGGTTTCCATTGTAGTAAACTGTGCTCCCTTCCTTCCACCACCTCCAGGAATGGGTCACGGGAACCATAAGTTTTCTTGCAGGGTGGGAGTATCGCTGAATTTGCATTGATGCTCCCGCTCCGCCTCACTCTAAATGACCCCCTCAGTCTCTTAGGTTCAGCTTCATTTCAGTAAATTTTCACATTTTAGATCAATATGTACTTAGACATACAATTTCTTACCTGCTATTACCTCCATCTTCACTTTCCACTCTTCTGCTTTCTTTTTAACATACTGAAAAAGAAAATATAACCTTCAAAGTTAGCAAAGGTATGTAGCTCGTTGCAATTAGAACAATTACAGAGGAAAAGATTTGCTGTACTATAGTTACTTTAACTCAGAAATGCTCCTTCAAGTCTAGGCTTCGGTCCTTTGTCATGAAAGGACATACATTTGTAAGCACCCCCTCAGAATTCAGATTTGTATTTCTTGTTACCAGAAGGCACTACTTTTACAATAGTTTGTAACCATGGGCTATCACAGAGGGTCAGGTGGCAAAGGTACAAGAGTGGCATCCTGTCCATTAGGCGGTTATATAAAGCAGAGTAACATAGTATGAACGTCTTATATTTGAAAGTCATATGGGAAATCAAATTTCACCAGACCAATGACAAACTAGTACATTGGTGATGCAATTTACAAAAATGTATTTAACAACAGAAGGTATGCAGTTCAGTATTTTTCGTACTAGCATTAATGATGGGCTAAGCTATACTCTGAAAAAGTGGTTGTAGTTTGGCACAAAACCTTAACAGACAGCTGTGGAAGAACGTAAAAGTAGCATTAGAAATTTAGTAAAGGTTTTTGCATACTAGAGCAGAATTCAACCTGTATACGAACATAAAGCAATTAACCATGTCTATATAACGGTCCCTGGGAACATACACACTTTTCATTGGCTATCTAGCACATACGAGCTGTCAGAGGCTCTAAATGTGCACTATTAGGACAGATATCTGGCATAAGTTACTACCGCATTAAGATCCTGAGCAGTCCCCAGAGTGAATAGATTTGTCAGAGCACGGAAGTCAGACAAGGCAGTATGCCATTGATCTGCTAATAAGAAGCTGGACTGGAAATACATTGAGATGAATTGTTTTTTTGTGAAAAGGGACACATTAAAAGTTCTTCCCTTTAACTCTACTAAGTTTGACTTGACCTGCGAGCAGTGGAACAATCAAAAAATAGCAAGAACTTGTACAGTGATTTAACAGAGCTTTTAATGGAGGAACAGTAAAAACTGGAAAAAAACGGTGGAATAAAACTCGTCACATGGAAAAGAAAATTGTGCATGTCACAACTGTCAAATCTGGGGGATAGGAAGTGGGGTCGGCCACTAACCCAATTGCAGTTCAGTAGCCACCACTTCAGATCTTTTGCAGTCTCATAATTTCTCCTGATGCTATGCCCACTGTGATTTCAGGTCCCACTGCAGAGCCTGCATGTGCCATCTGGTATATTTGACTAGCAGGATACAGGAGGCCAACTAACTCAGAAGAATCAGTGTCATCCACATTGAGATCTAGGACAGAGTTTGAAACATTGGGATCAAAGCCCAAATGTCCTGGACTTCCACTTCGAGGGTAACGCATGAAAGTGCTGTAAACCGAATGGCTCAGATGAACAGGAGTATCTGCGAAGAAGTCAGGTGTCACTTTGGAACAATGATGGTGGACCCAAACGTTCTGAGTAATTTCGACGTTAACTGGAGGTGGTGGAAAACTGCCTGGGGCGAGCCCATATTCAACAGGTAGTCATCGAGGTAAGGGAAGAATGCTACCTCAGAGCTCCAAAGGTGTGCTGCGACCATCACTTTTGTGAACAACCGAAGGGCACCGGTGATGTCAAAAGGGAGCACTGCAAAATGAAAATGCTCCTGACCCACTGTGAACCGCAGGTAGTGCCTGTGGGCCTTCAGGACAGATCTAAAAATGCACGCCCTGTAGGTCCAAATCCACTGTCCAGGATCTAGGACAGACATGACATTTTGTGTGTCCGCAGGAACGGATTGAGAGAGCGAAGATCTAAATAAGGACAAAGCCTCCGTCCTTATGCACATGGAAGTAGCTGGAGTGACACCCAGTTCCTACTTCCAAGGCCAGGACCATCGCCATGGTCCCTTTGGCCTTAAGGGTCCATACTTCCTGCTGCAAGACAGACATGTCCCTCCGTCGGTGGTACTGAAGTTGGTGAAAGGTGCAGTTATTTTATACTTAAGGTGTATGAATTTTTTTTAATGCAGTTGTGTGAAGGTGAAACTAGAACAAAATACTTATAGAATAATTTGTTGTTTTTAGCTGTGTATTTGATCCTGCCCCCACAGGGCTCAGGATCACAGTTCCCTTACTTTTTTATGCACTTCAAGTTTCAGGTAATTCAAAACTGACTGGAAAAGGAAAACCAAACAAAGTCCCTTACAGGCCATCTTCCTTTACAAGCACTTACTGAGGCATTTGCCCCCCCCCTGGAAATGCTGCCACGGACCTACAGGGGAGTGCGCCTCCCAGTTTGAAGACTTCTGCTCTACTGTACCCTCTCCCAGCTTGCTAGCAGTAGCCTTCCTGCTGCTATCTCACTGTGCTCCATCTTAGCATGACAGCAGTGCCAACAAATTGGTTATCCACCAATGAGCTACCACTCCAGCTCTCTCGCTCACTGCGTCTAACTTCTTGCTCTTTTTGTCTGGAGAAGAAGCATTGCCAGTGGCCTGGACATTGGCACACTTGAGGGTGGCGTGCACCACCAGGCAGTTGGGTGGAACCTGCCCCTTGATATATGTTGGGTCACTTGGAGAAGAATTTTTTTTATTTTCAACAATGGAGTGCCTTGTGACAGGACACAGACCTTTCACGTTGTAGTCAATCCAGGGATCGTCCATGGGGTCTGGTCCCGACAGCTGGTCATAAAGATTAAAAGGGCCCAAGGGGATACCTGGGTCTGATTAGAAAATAGGGGACCGTTCGGGTGACTGGTGGTAGGGGAAGAGGAAGTTGTAGTTGTGTTGGACGTGGGCTGTGTGGCAGAGCAAGATGACAAGTGGTTCTGTCCTTGTGTTTCTTCGGTGCCTGCTCTGAAGAAAAGCCTTAAAGAAGCTTCCCCCTCTAAGGAAAGTCTCTTCTTTGAAGGAAGAGGTTCAGGAAGCAGTGGTGGAGGCGATTTCGCTGTGATTTCCTCTATGACCGGGTGATAAACAGGCACTTTTGTCAGGCACCCAGTTTTTGTTGAAGCCTCTCCAGGATGGGGGTGGAAGGTACTCATTGTAAGGCATCTAAATGTCTTGAGGTCTGCTTTGGAGTCAAGGAGGGTTTTGGTAGGTATTCACCTGTTACAACGCATTTTTTACTCCGCACTACCACTACAACGCGGGCATTACAACGCATACCGTTACAACGCATTGCGCTGGGGGGCGCTCTAGGATAAGAGGTAAGTTTAATTTACTATCCAACACCTTCCCTAGGGTCCACGGGGACTGGAGTTAGAATAGTAAATTATACTTACCACTATCCAGCACCCCAAAGCGCTATGCGTTGTAGCGGTATGCGTTGTAAAAACCGCGTTGTAATGGTACGCGGAGTAAAAGTATGCGTTGTAACGACATACATCCGTTTTGGTATCAAGGAAGGTTTCAGCATTAACAGGGTCTGGTGTACTAGCGTCAATGGAGCCTTTGGAGTTGGATTTGGATTTTCTGAATGGAACAGGATAGGGGAGAATGCACTTTGGGTGGATGCATGCCCGCCTCTGAAAACTTTTGGCATTGCTGACTAGATTCTGAAGGCAGCTTGGGCACTTACCTTGCCTGTACTCGATGTTTGTGCTTGGGGCTTGATGCCAGACTCCCTACGAAAGCAGTGCTCTACCTCATCTTGGGACTTCTTGTGGGGCCTGACCTTGGTGATATGGGTCTCAGGTGTACTCATGGCCCCTGCGCGTGGTCTTTATGAGAGGTGGGCCAGTCTACAACACAAGTTTAATGTCCTCCATCTTCTGGTGCTCAGACTCACTAGATCACAATAGCTCCAGACTGTGTGCCAGTTGGGTGGTCTGGCGACCAGACGAGCTATCCTCCTCCTGCTCTTCTGCATCAAGGGACTCTTCACTGAAGATGTGCAAGGTGTCCTGCTGATACATCCTTCCTGTGTGACCAGAGGTAATCCCTTAGATACCGGAGGGTCTTCTAGGATCAGCAGGGGAGGCACAAAGGTCAGGAGGTCTTATTGAGGTCAGGGGATAGCAGTGAGGGCAATTCTGAAAGGTTGTCCGTTCAGTCACCCACATAGCATTTTCTTGTGCGGAAGGACTAGTGGTGGTACTCTGTAACCGAGGAGTACAAGGCGTGTTAGGTCATTATGTCATGGTTATAATACTCTATAACAGAATAGATTGTGGGATGATGTGGGGAGGATTGTACAGGGACGGTTGCAATGGGACCTGCGTAAGGTCATACCGGTCTGTACCTGCTTGCTCCTTAATAATGAATAAACCTGCATAACTTCAACCTGTTTGGTCGGATCTTTCTTAGCAAAGGCGGCGATGAGTTGGGATAACATTGCAGAGGAAGGGAGCCAGCAGAGAAGTCTTGCAGCGACACTGAGCATTTATTTCAGGTGCCGCAGGCGAAACAGTGAGTGTAACTTCTCCAGTATTAGGGGTGTCTTTCATAGATTCACATGCCTGAATCATTCCCCGTCGGAGTGGGAGTCCATGGTACATAAAAAAGCAGTAAAATATACCATTTGTACATAACAAATAACAGTATACCCAACCAGGAAGTAAAGTAACCCCAGCTACAGCATATAAAACTTCCACATTAGTGACTACCCAAGTCATTATGTATAGACCAAACTGCAGCCAATCAGGCCACAGCTCCCACCAGAATGCTCTCCCCAGAGACCCAGGCTCTCAGATTTTTTACCGCACGTCGTGTGATAGGGAGTCCCTCTGAGCTCTGCTCAGTTCTTTCTCTACTTGTGAAGGATTTGCTTTAAACATGTCTAAATCAAAGTCCCTGTTCAGGGCCTGTGACTCTTGCGGAAAAGCAAGGCTGTTTAAGGAGGATCCGCATACTCGCTGCATCTACTGCTTGTACCCTGATCATCAGGCTAAGGAGTGCAAGATCTGTCGCACTTTTCCTCCTAAGACCCTCAGGGATAGAGAGGCTCGCCTGCTGCTGTGGCTTCAGCGAATTAAGGATAAAGATGCGCCACTTTCTGAGGTAGGAAGTTTTGCCTCAGGGTCTTCTATGGGATCAAGAAAGAGGATGGCTGAGAGTAAGGTGCTTACTCCTAAAGCTAAGGTGGCGAAGCAGGCCCAGCTCGCTTCAGATGCTGGTGAGCCTTCTACTTCTAAAAGTAAGAAATCCTCTGAGAAATCTGTGAAGCCTACAGACTCTAAAAAGACTGCGTCTTTAGTGTCTCCTCAGAGACCTGTGACTAAGGCACCAACTGCTCTGCCGATTTCCAGTCAGGCAGCCTCTGCGATGACTTCTACTATGACTTTCTACTCACCAAAACCGTCTATGGTGATGTCCTCAGCCTCGTCTCCAACTTATGTTCATGTCCAAATTCGTCCCATCTCGTCGACGAAGATTGTCACACCTCTCGTCGACGATCAGACGTCGACGAAAATGAAACCAGCGTCGACAAAACCCCTGGCTTCGACGGCAGCCTTACCGTCGACGAGAAGACCTTGTCGACGTCGACATCGTCGTCGACGAAGCTGCCGTCGACGATCTCATCGACGGCGAAGGAGACCCCGTCGACGGCCTCGTCGACGAAGAAGATTGTCTTGTCGACGGCCCCGTCGACGAGGAAGGTAACCCCGTCGACGGTTCCCTCGTCGACGACGAAATCTGCCACGTCGACGAAAATCAAACAGCCTCTGACGTCGACGGAGCTATTATCCTCGACGACGAAGAAAACACCACAAGACTCGGATTTAACCATAGAACAAGAGAATCCAACAACACCAAAGCTGTCGTCTTGCACAGATCTTCAGGTATGGTCAGCAAGGAGCACTGCCATACCACTTCCATCTCCAGCCACAACTGCGGCTCTATTGCAAAAACGTTCATCACAGTCCACATCTATGTCGCCACTAAAAATGCCTGACAGGCTCTTAGATTCTGAGGAAGAGGGATCTGGTGATGAGCTATTTCAAGCAGCTGAGAGCCCATCTGACTTACTTATACGGGTAAAGGATCAGGAGGATGAGGAACAGCAGATACAAGCGCCTACATTGGTGAATACACCAGCGCCAGGGATGCAAATGCCAACGGAACTTTTCCAAAATTTGCAGTATATGTTGAGCAATTATTATCGCCGTTTCCCGCCTTCGGAGTCAGGTGACTCTCGAATCGCTTCTCCACAGCTTCAGGTAACTCAAACTTCATGAGCTACGATGACGGAAGGGGCAGAACATACCCGGCCTTCAACACCGGTCTCCTACCACCAACAGGAGGATGACAATACTGATGAGGAAACTCATGAAGAAGGGGAATTGGATAAATCGGACTCGTCGGAGTATGAAGATTATCAAGCGGACACACCTTCCCCTGATGAACAACCAAAGGCTGAGTCACCACCGGTGGATATTGCGAATTTCCATAGGATTATGGACAAGGCTACTAAGAGGTTTCTCATTTCCATGGAGGCTAAACAGGATGATTGTTTTCTGTACGATTTTAAGAGTCTGTCTCAGAGGCAAAGTTGGTCTATTCCTATTATAGACTTTATTTGGAAAGAAGGTCTCAAGATCATGGCCACGCCAAATTCTTCGCCTGCGGTATTACCGCGAGTAGATAAGAAATATAGGGCGCCCGCCTCTTCACCTGCTTGCCTGATCGGTCAGGTAAAGACGGACTCAGTTATTGGGCAAGCAGCTCAGAAGAGAGCAAGGAACCCGTCATCTCAGATCTCGACTCCTACGGAGAGGGACGGGAGGTGACTCGATACCATTGGCAAAAAGGTATCTACTATTGCAGCGACCACAGTTAGAGCTGCTAATTCTTTGGCGATTCTCGGCAGGTATGATAGGCAAATGTGGTCCGACATATCGCCGTACATTCAGAAACTGCCTGAACCGGACCGCTCCGAGGCCACGAAAATTTTGCAAGAAGGGGAGTGTGCTTCGTCGGAAATCATCGATGAGGTAGTGGACGTGGCTGCCACAGGATTCAGGCAATTGGCGGGAGCTGCAGTACTTAGAAGAGAGGGGTGGTTGAAATCTACATCCTTAGACAAGAGGTACAAGCCAAGGTACTTAATATGGCTTATGATGGCGAGTTTCTCTTTGGCTCACATGTGGACGAAGCTTTGCAAGCCATTAAAAAAGATACGGAAACTGCACGGTCATTAGGTACTCTGCAGTACCGTAAATCTTCCTTTCGTGGTGCTAAAGGAAGGGGTAACTTCTCAAATAGAGGAGGATATTACCAGCAACGCCCATATACAAACAACCAAAGCAACCAAAGGTACCAGCCTTATAAACAACAACCTTACGGCCAAAAACGAAATAATTATTCACAGCCCTGGGGAAAAACAACATATCGGGGCAGAGACAACGCTAACAAGAAGTGAGAAACGCATCCTGCCACCACCTTGCCCCAGCCAGAAACAAATTGGAGGAAGAATATCCCTACATTGCTCACAATGGTCAAAAATTACCACAGACAGATGGGTCTTGGATGTGGTTTCCAAGGGCCACATTTTGGAATTTATAAAAACCCCTCCAAATTCACCCCCAAAAGGACCGCCCCCAGCACATCTCAGAGAGCTGTTCATCCAAAGCAATGCAATGATTCGAAAAGGGGCAATCGAGAAAGTACCTCAACATCAGAGAGAAAAAGGATTTTACTCTCGTTTTTTCTTGATACGCAAAAAATCGGGGGAATGGCGCCCCATCCTCGATTTGCGTGCCCTCAACAAATATATCGAAAAGTTAACGTTCAGAATGTTGTCACTCCAAGAGATCCTCCAGTTTCTGACGGAAGGGGACCACATGGCAACACTCGACCTTCAGGATGCTTACTTCCACGTACCCATCTTCCCCAGGCACAGGAAGTTCCTAAGGTTCAGAGTGGCTGGCAGGGATTTCCAGTTCAAGGTCCTTCCCTTTGGGCTACGCTCAGCCCCGAGGGTATTCACAAAAGTGTTGGCACCTGTAGCGGCCCACTTACGGTTACAGGGTATTCAGATATACCCATATCTGGGCGACTGCCTTATCAAGGCCAATTCCTACGCCACGGCAAGCAAACATGTCCAAAAATGCCTTTGCCTACTTCAAAGTCTAGGTTTCTCAATAAACTACAAAAAATCGGATCTGTTACCATCGCAAAGGAAGTCTTTCCTAGGAGCAACGCTGGATTCCAAGCTCGCTCACGTCTTCATTTCAAACGAAAGGCAACAGAAGATTCAGAAGATGGCAATTGCACTCCTCAGAAGAGAGTGCGTTTCAGTTCGGAGATTCAAATCTTTCCTAGGAATGATCTCATCGTGCATCCTCCTCACTCCGAACTGTCGTCTGAGGATGAGGCCCTTACAGGAGGAACTCAGTCACCAATGGGTGCAGGTGTCAGGTTCTTTCGAGGATGTCATCGTCTTAACGCCTCGAATGAAGAATGCAATCCTGTGGTGGAGTCAAGAACGCAACCTGCAGATGGGCTGTGCTTTCCTCGCAGAAGTCCCCAGTTACATCGTGACCACGGATGCCTCGCTAGAAGGTTGGGGCGCTCACCTTCAAGGGATGACGATCAGTGGCAAGTGGGACAGACAGCAAAAGAAATGGCACATCAATTTGTTGGAATTACGGGCCATTTTCCTCGCCCTCAAATCTTTTCAGACGACACTGGAAAACTCGTCTGTGTTAATCCGCACAGACAACACGACGAGCATGCATTACCTGAACAAACAGGGGGGCACAAGATCAGCCCGGTTGTCCCAGCAGGCTCAGGAGATCTGGAATTGGGCTCTGGATCACAACATCAACTTAACAGCAGTACATGTTCCAGGAGTAGCCAATGTGCTAGCAGATTCCCTGAGCAGATCCAAGAGCAGCACTCACGAATGGGTACTGCATCAACCAGCACTGGATCGAATCTTCCAGAGATGGGGTCACCCCGATCTAGATCTTTTCGCGACCTACCACAACAAGAAATGTGCTCATTTTGCGAGCTGGAGTCCCCAAAGAGAATCTTGCGGGGACGCTCTGTCAATGAACTGGGAACGGCTATTTGCCTACGCCTTCCCTCCAATTCCACTAATTCCCAAGGTCGTCAAGAAAATGAGAAGGCAACCGTGTCGACTGATTTTAATCGCTCCACGGTGGCCCCGACAGTATTGGTTCACACAGCTCCTACTCCTCTCAGAATGCGAACCAATTCAACTGCCTCTAATTCCGGATCTTCTGACACTTCAAGAAGGCAGGATATATCATCCGGACCCTCATTCTCTGAAATTATCAGCTTGGCTCCTCAACACCATGAGTTTGCACACTTGAACATTCCACAAGACTGTCAAGAGGTCCTGGCCAATGCTAGAGCACCTTCAACGAACAGAACTTACAAGCTTAAATGGAAACGTTTTTGTGCTTGGTGCAAAACTATGAATCTACATCCCATGTATGCTGAACCGGACAGGATTTTGCCCTTCTTTTTACACTTAGCTAAATCTGGATTGGCACACTCAACACTTAAGGTGTTTCTAGCGGCTATATCCCGATACCGTCAAGATGGTACAAATTCGCTATACTCCTCAAGAATAATCCAGCAATTCTTTAAGGGTTTATTTCGTATGTTTCCACCAGTACGTCGGCCACCTCCTTCCTGGCATTTGAATATAGTACTAGCTCAACTCATGCGCCATCCGTTTGAGCCGATTCATAAAGTTGATCTGAAGTTCATTACTTGGAAAGTCGCATTACTGCTGGCGTTAACATCAACCAGACGGGTTAGTGACATGCAGGCGTTCACTTCTAAACCACCCTTCTTACAATTTACAAATGACTCTGTGATACTGCGCACCAACCCGAAGTACATGCCCAAAGTACCATCGGATTTTCATTTGAATGAGCCAGTAATACTTAAGACGTTCTTTCCAAATCCGCAGACTCCAGCTGAACGGACTTTACATTCGTTAGTCAAACGATGTCTTAAGTTTTATCTTTCAAGGACAGCTGCCATCAGAAAAACCGATCAGCTATTTGTTGCGCATGGCAGACCGAGACAAGGCTGTGCAGTGACAAAACAGACAATCGCTAGGTGGGTCTCTTCAGCGATAGGGCTCTGCCATCTACAAGCAGGTAAACCCTTACAGACCTTGCCCAGAGCTCATTCTACAAGAGCAGTCTCTTCTTCAACTGCTTTGTTTGCTGGGGTGCCTCTCCTGCAAATCTGCAGAGCTGCAACATGGTCCAGCAGGCACACATTCACGAGGCATTACTGTCTGGATTCTTCAAGCGATACCGATGCCTCGGTGGGAAGAGCAGTCCTGCGTAATCTTTTTCAATAAGGTGAGCCTCTGCTATTTTCTCCCACCTCCTCTTGCTCTTTTGACGCCTATTATGATATTGCTTTTCTTTATATTCTTGAATAGAAACAGTGTACCTTGGTGTCCAAGAGCTATGCATTGTATTACTGCTAACTACTCTGATTCAGGCATGTGAATCTATGAAAGACACCCCTAATACTGGAGAAGAACAATAGTTACTTACCTGTAATCTGTGGTTCTCCAGTATTGGTGTCTTTCATAGATTCACATGCACCCACCCACCTCCCCTCAGAGTCTCACTCAGGCTATTTATATCTATACTTTTACTCTGGTACACTCCGGTGCTACAAAATCTGAGAGCCTGGGTCTCTGGGGAGAGCATTCTAGTGGGAGCTGTGGCCTGATTGGCTGCAGTTTGGTCTATACATAATGACTTGGATAGTCACTAATGTGGAAGTTTTATATGCTGTAGCTGGGGCTACTTTACTTCCTGGTTGGGTATACTGTTATTTGTTATGTACAAATGGTATATTTTACTGCTTTTTTATGTACCGTGGACTCCCACTCCGACGACGGGGAATGATTCAGGCATGTGAATCTATGAAAGACACCAATACTGGAGAACCACAGATTACAGGTAAGTAACTATTGTTCTTACTATATATGGTACCTTAAGGCTGTGGTCGTGTGTCGTGGCTTATGCTTTGAGCCAGTGGGGGGAGTAAGGATGATCCGTTGCTGTTTCAAATGCAGGGGAGCACATGAGCAAGACTGAAGCAGTGAGGAGCGGCTGGGCATGTAATCACACCCGTTGTGCAGGGCAATTTTAAATTTGGCGGCAAACAACGTTAGCTCAATACTGTCGTTACGTGCCTGGCGGTCATTTTGGAGGACAAAGTTTACAAGTTTTTGTCCTTTCAAGGACGTTAGCAGTTTAGCGTTTCTATTTCTATATGAAGATCGGCTTGAAGGAGGAAGCAGTACAGCATTTTGGCATTTACGGTGCTAGTTGTCAAATCGGTTCACACAAGTTGCAAACACTGTGGATAATTAAACATTGTTTTCATCACTGCCAGTTTTTTTTTTTCAGGAAGTGTTTGAATTTACTATTCCTGCTTTCAAGTGCATTGAGCCTACACGTTACTTGGATGATCACACATGGCTCTGTAGAAAGGTACATCAATATTTG
Source organism: Lissotriton vulgaris (assembly GCF_964263255.1). Classification (NCBI taxonomy): domain Eukaryota; kingdom Metazoa; phylum Chordata; class Amphibia; order Caudata; family Salamandridae; genus Lissotriton; species Lissotriton vulgaris. Next base: position 765,254,404 of record NC_141687.1, read on the forward strand.
TGGTGAAGAATGGATAGTGTGTTTCTGTATATTGCTTCACACTGAACATTTCCACATTCTATACATTTATTTTACTGTGTGTACTGGAATGTTACTACAGTGAACCAGCAGACCTTTTCATGAAGTCCACCACAAGCGTTTTAGACGGCAGGATCGGAACCAGGGTTGAGATAGAGCAAATGGAAAGAGAATTTCCAGATTTATATTCAAACTGTAAATTTGGATGGTAGAATGTCTCTAGAGCAAAAACAAAATATATGTTTTGTTACATGCTTTATGATCACAGATACTAAAAACGTATTACAGAATGAACAAATCTTGCGAGGGGAGGGTTGAGAATAGGAATGCTTTCATTGTTGTGTTGTGTAATTTGCAAAAGTTTGCATTGGGATAACAAGGGTCTCGTTTTTCCAAAGGAAACAACTGAAGTCTGTGTCCATTGATGACTACATGAGCGAATTAAGAAAGTTAGCGATAGACTATGCGTTTAATGGATTGCTAGAGGATTTAATCTGTGATCAGCTGGTTATGCATGTGTCAAATCCTGCAACTGAAGAATGGCTGTGGATTAATGGGGATGCATGTTTGGATGATATACTGGCAATTGTACGCAAGACTTAAACTTCTAATATATGTGCGAGTGCATTGAGGACAGAAGTAAAAGATCAATCAGAGACTGTAGCAAAGATTAAAGCAAACATGAAGCAGAAAAATGCAGGGAGTACTTCTAGGTGTATGAAGACATATATAGAAGCGCCCAAGTTTTATAGGCACGGAAATGCTGAGCATTTACAAATTTGTGTCCTGCTAGAAAAGTAAAATGTTGCACATATGGTGTCTAAGGGAACTATGCAAAGGTTTGCAGGAGGACATGACAGTGATATTGCACTTACCAAGCCCGATCACCACATACTGACACGCTTCGCTCGTCGACGGTTCAGAGAGGCCAGCACCCAAATGCTTCTGTATGGCCGCGATCAACGCCGCATGCATCAGGTAATGACCACGCGGGAGCCCAAAGATATCTTGCAACGTACCAAAGGGCAACAATATTCCATCCGCATAGTGGTCTCCCACCATCTGTAAACCTAGGTCCTCCCATTCCGCCAGAACAGACCAATCTCCGCTGTGTGGCAATGCTGTACACATGCCCAGCGGGATCTCAGGCGCGTAAGGACGCTGCACCCCGATTCTTTTGTGGAGCCGTTTCAAGCAATGCCTCAAAGTGCTCTCCACCATAGATAAATCACCAACCCTCAGTCGTTGCTGCAGGATCACAAAAGACAATACATGCCTCGACACACCCGGTACCGGTCCTCGAAATTCCAGTGCCACCGCCTGAGTAAGAAATTGAAACTGCGCTGCCAAATAGTACAATTCAAAATCAGGGGCTGCAAGGCCACCCTCAGCTCTCGGGCGCATCAGAGTATCTAGCGCGACCCTACGCCATCCCGCACCCCAAATGAAACTGCTCACCTCGGATCGAAGGCGTCAAAAGAAAGCAACTGGCACCCGTATCGGCAGAGTTCAGAAGAAGTATAATAAGCGGGGAAGCACGACCATCTTCAAAAGCACCACACGACCTGCCACCGACAATGGTAAGGTAGCCCAAAACTTCATGCTGCCTCTCAGACCCCTCAACGCTCTGCCAATATTGCCCTCGAGAAGTTCCCCCTGACCATGATATACCTGTGTACCCAAATAGGGCAGGCACCTCGGTTTCCACACCAAATCAGGCGGTAATATAGGCGGGTTACATGTGGCAGTCACCGGGAAAACGCAGATCTTAGCCCAGTTAACCCGTAGTCCCAATATATCCCCGAAGCGGGCTAAGAGGGAGCGTGCCCCCAACAGGGCCTCCTCTGCATCCCCCAAAAACATCAGGAGGTCATCCGCATAAAGCGAAATATAGTGTTTATGACCTCGAAGCTGGAGACCACTATATTCCCTCCCCATTCTGGCACGTGCCTCCAACGGCTCTATTGCGAGGGAAAACAACAACGGGGACAGCAGGCAGCCCTGTCTGGTGCCCCGTCCAACCAGATAGGAGGAAGATATAACCTTACCTACTCGAACTCTAGCCGCTGACGACGAATACAGTATTGCTGTCCAATGTACATAAGCTGCGCCTGTAATATTGTGATGCAGTCTAGTGTTTGGGGTGGAGCTAGGGGTAAGAACCGGAACGGGAGGAGTTGGGGGTAGGAACTCAGAGCAGTTGGAGTAGGGACGGGGAACCTAGAGGAAGCCTAATAAAGAGCTCGTGAACATATAATTCTGTGTAGCGTCATCATTGGTAGCACGATGCTACAGCTGGCGACGAGGGTGGGATGGTGAAGCCCGCCACCCTGAACCCCTGGAGACAAGTACCTGTACCAAGCAGCACACTGAAGAAGTCGCGACACGTGTGCCTGGAAGAAAACCGCCACCAAAAAGGAAGAGGCCAGCGGTGAGGTGAAAGCGCCACATTTTGCAACGTAATCAGCCAGTCGTCAAAGCCCAGCAAGCGAAGCGCGGTCGAGCGCTGAGGTGATCCAGCGGAGGAAGCGCTGCAGAGTGCCAGCATCGGGTGCTCACCCCAGATGCGTGACTAATTGCGGGAGAGGTAGCGACGTCGGGAGCCCACCCTGGTCCTACCGGTGCGAAGGAGATCCTGCGTGAAAGGAAGCGGTGGAGAGTGAAGGCCCCAGCACCCCGCGTGAGTCATTTGCCCGGTGAGTGTCTAGAACCGGCCGATGACTGAAGTGCAGTGGAGGGAGCCAAAATCTCGTGGGAAACGAGATTTCAAGTACGGCGGCCATTTTGGAGTCAGGCTGTCCCCACCAATCCTCTATCGAGGCCTAGAAGCGGCCATTTTGGAGTCAAAAATATTTACAACAAGGGGTGGTGAGGGACAGAGTCTCTGAATTAAACAGAATACTCTCACCCAGTCAAGAGATCAGGGCTAGATCCAACACCGTTTTTTAGCTCACTGCACCATCCCAGTTTCAGAACCTGGCTGTATGCAAATTAGTCTGTTCCTGTCCCAGTGCATGATGGGAACAGGGCAAACCAAACTACAAAAGCCAATTCTTACACTGGGAAGGAAACAAGCTACCGGGGACCGGTTTCTGGCATTTCAGCTTCTTCGGCCCGGCTTGCTTGAATCCTGATGGTGCAATGAGCAAGGGACTCACATCTGAGTATACCCTTCCACGCTTAGGGTGGACAAAAATATTTACAACAAGGGGTGGTGAGGGACAGAGTCTCTGAATTAAACAGAATACTCTCACCCAGTCAAGAGATCAGGGCTAGATCCAACACCGTTTTTTAGCTCACTGCACCATCCCAGTTTCAGAACCTGGCTGTATGCAAATTAGTCTGTTCCTGTCCCAGTGCATGATGGGAACAGGGCAAACCAAACTACAAAAGCCAATTCTTACACTGGGAAGGAAACAAGCTACCGGGGACCGGTTTCTGGCATTTCAGCCTCTTCGGCCCGGCTTGCTTGAATCCTGATGGTGCAATGAGCAAGGGACTCACATCTGAGTATACCCTTCCGCGCTTAGGGTGGACAAAAATATTTACAACAAGGGGTGGTGAGGGACAGAGTCTCTGAATTAAACAGAATATTCTCACCCAGTCAAGAGATCAGGGCTAGATCCAACACCGTTTTTTAGCTCACTGCACCATCCCAGTTTCAGAACCTGGCTGTATGCAAATTAGTCTGTTCCTGTCCCAGTGCATGATGGGAACAGGGCAAACCAAACTACAAAAGCCAATTCTTACACTGGGAAGGAAACAAGCTACCGGGGACCGGTTTCTGGCATTTCAGCCTCTTCGGCCCGGCTTGCTTGAATCCTGATGGTGCAATGAGCAAGGGACTCACATCTGAGTATACCCTTCCACGCTTAGGGTGGACAAAAATATTTACAACAAGGGGTGGTGAGGGACAGAGTCTCTGAATTAAACAGAATACTCTCACCCAGTCAAGAGATCAGGGCTAGATCCAACACCGTTTTTTAGCTCACTGCACCATCCCAGTTTCAGAACCTGGCTGTATGCAAATTAGTCTGTTCCTGTCCCAGTGCATGATGGGAACAGGGCAAACCAAACTACAAAAGCCAATTCTTACACTGGGAAGGAAACAAGCTACCGGGGACCGGTTTCTGGCATTTCAGCCTCTTCGGCCCGGCTTGCTTGAATCCTGATGGTGCAATGAGCAAGGGACTCACATCTGAGTATACCCTTCCACGCTTAGGGTGGACAAAACTATTTACAACAAGGGGTGGTGAGGGACAGAGTCTCTGAATTAAACAGAATACTCTCACCCAGTCAAGAGATCAGGGCTAGATCCAACACCGTTTTTTAGCTCACTGCACCATCCCAGTTTCAGAACCTGGCTGTATGCAAATTAGTCTGTTCCTGTCCCAGTGCATGATGGGAACAGGGCAAACCAAACTACAAAAGCCAATTCTTACACTGGGAAGGAAACAAGCTACCGGGGACCGGTTTCTGGCATTTCAGCCTCTTCGGCCCGGCTTGCTTGAATCCTGATGGTGCAATGAGCAAGGGACTCACATCTGAGTATACCCTTCCACGCTTAGGGTGGACAAAAATATTTACAACAAGGGGTGGTGAGGGACAGAGTCTCTGAATTAAACAGAATACTCTCACCCAGTCAAGAGATCAGGGCTAGATCCAACACCGTTTTTTAGCTCACTGCACCATCCCAGTTTCAGAACCTGGCTGTATGCAAATTAGTCTGTTCCTGTCCCAGTGCATGATGGGAACAGGGCAAACCAAACTACAAAAGCCAATTCTTACACTGGGAAGGAAACAAGCTACCGGGGACCGGTTTCTGGCATTTCAGCCTCTTCGGCCCGGCTTGCTTGAATCCTGATGGTGCAATGAGCAAGGGACTCACATCTGAGTATACCCTTCCACGCTTAGGGTGGACAAAAATATTTACAACAAGGGGTGGTGAGGGACAGAGTCTCTGAATTAAACAGAATACTCTCACCCAGTCAAGAGATCAGGGCTAGATCCAACACCGTTTTTTAGCTCACTGCACCATCCCAGTTTCAGAACCTGGCTGTATGCAAATTAGTCTGTTCCTGTCCCAGTGCATGATGGGAACAGGGCAAACCAAACTACAAAAGCCAATTCTTACACTGGGAAGGAAACAAGCTACCGGGGACCGGTTTCTGGCATTTCAGCCTCTTCGGCCCGGCTTGCTTGAATCCTGATGGTGCAATGAGCAAGGGACTCACATCTGAGTATACCCTTCCACGCTTAGGGTGGACAAAAATATTTACAACAAGGGGTGGTGAGGGACAGAGTCTCTGAATTAAACAGAATACTCTCACCCAGTCAAGAGATCAGGGCTAGATCCAACACCGTTTTTTAGCTCACTGCACCATCCCAGTTTCAGAACCTGGCTGTATGCAAATTAGTCTGTTCCTGTCCCAGTGCATGATGGGAACAGGGCAAACCAAACTACAAAAGCCAATTCTTACACTGGGAAGGAAACAAGCTACCGGGGACCGGTTTCTGGCATTTCAGCCTCTTCGGCCCGGCTTGCTTGAATCCTGATGGTGCAATGAGCAAGGGACTCACATCTGAGTATACCCTTCCACGCTTAGGGTGGACAAAAATATTTACAACAAGGGGTGGTGAGGGACAGAGTCTCTGAATTAAACAGAATACTCTCACCCAGTCAAGAGATCAGGGCTAGATCCAACACCGTTTTTTAGCTCACTGCACCATCCCAGTTTCAGAACCTGGCTGTATGCAAATTAGTCTGTTCCTGTCCCAGTGCATGATGGGAACAGGGCAAACCAAACTACAAAAGCCAATTCTTACACTGGGAAGGAAACAAGCTACCGGGGACCGGTTTCTGGCATTTCAGCCTCTTCGGCCCGGCTTGCTTGAATCCTGATGGTGCAATGAGCAAGGGACTCACATCTGAGTATACCCTTCCACGCTTAGGGTGGACAAAAATATTTACAACAAGGGGTGGTGAGGGACAGAGTCTCTGAATTAAACAGAATACTCTCACCCAGTCAAGAGATCAGGGCTAGATCCAACACCGTTTTTTAGCTCACTGCGCCATCCCAGTTTCAGAACCTGGCTGTATGCAAATTAGTCTGTTCCTGTCCCAGTGCATGATGGGAACAGGGCAAACCAAACTACAAAAGCCAATTCTTACACTGGGAAGGAAACAAGCTACCGGGGACCGGTTTCTGGCATTTCAGCCTCTTCGGCCCGGCTTGCTTGAATCCTGATGGTGCAATGAGCAAGGGACTCACTGCTCCATCAGGATTCAAGCAAGCCGGGCCGAAGACGGCTGAAATGCCAGAAACCGGTCCCCGGAAGCTTGTCTCCTTTCTGGTGAAGAATTGGCTTGGTAGTTTAGTCTGCCCTGTTCCCATGATGCACTGGGCCAGGGACAGACTGATTTGCATAGAGCCAGGTTCTGAGCTGGGATGGGGCAGTGAGATAAATAACGGTGATGGATCAAGCCCTGATCTTTGGACTGGGTAAGAGTGGTCTGCTTAATTCAGACACTCTGTTCATCACCACCCCCTTTTCTGAATCGTTTTTGGCCACTATAGGTGTGGCAGGGTATACTCAGACATGAGTCCCTTTCTCACTGCTCCATCAGGATTCAAGCAAGCCGGGCCGAAGACGGCTGAAATGCCAGAAACCGGTCCCCGGAAGCTTGTCTCCTTTCTGGTGAAGAATTGGCTTGGTAGTTTAGTCTGCCCTGTTCCCATGATGCACTGGGCCAGGGACAGACTGATTTGCATAGAGCCAGGTTCTGAGCTGGGATGGGGCAGTGAGATAAATAACGGTGATGGATCAAGCCCTGATCTTTGGACTGGGTAAGAGTGGTCTGCTTAATTCAGACACTCTGTTCATCACCACCCCCTTTTCTGAATCGTTTTTGGCCACTATAGGTGTGGCAGGGTATACTCAGACATGAGTCCCTTTCTCACTGCTCCATCAGGATTCAAGCAAGCCGGGCCGAAGACGGCTGAAATGCCAGAAACCGGTCCCCGGAAGCCTGTCTCCTTTCTGGTGAAGAATTGGCTTGGTAGTTTAGTCTGCCCTGTTCCCATGATGCACTGGGCCAGGGACAGACTGATTTGCATAGAGCCAGGTTCTGAGCTGGGATGGGGCAGTGAGATAAATAACGGTGATGGATCAAGCCCTGATCTTTGGACTGGGTAAGAGTGGTCTGCTTAATTCAGACACTCTGTTCATCACCACCCCCTTTTCTGAATCGATTTTGGCCACTATAGGTGTGGCAGGGTATACTCAGACATGAGTCCCTTTCTCACTGCTCCATCAGGATTCAAGCAAGCCGGGCCGAAGACGGCTGAAATGCCAGAAACCGGTCCCCGGAAGCTTGTCTCCTTTCTGGTGAAGAATTGGCTTGGTAGTTTAGTCTGCCCTGTTCCCATGATGCACTGGGCCAGGGACAGACTGATTTGCATAGAGCCAGGTTCTGAGCTGGGATGGGGCAGTGAGATAAATAACGGTGATGGATCAAGCCCTGATCTTTGGACTGGGTAAGAGTGGTCTGCTTAATTCAGACACTCTGTTCATCACCACCCCCTTTTCTGAATCATTTTGGAGTCAGGCAACCTCCAGTTTGATAAACAAGCATTGGCAACTGTGAAAAACAAGCAGTGGCACCTGAAATGAAACAAACATTGGTAAATGTAAGAGAAAAAACAAGCACTGGTAAAGACAAGAAGAGAAATAGTACAACAAGCATTCGCAAATGCAAGAAGTATAAAAGAAAACAAGCACAGACAAATGCAAGAGGTAGATAGAAGTAACAAGTGGACACAAATAAGCACGAGCAAATGCGAGAGGTGCCCAAATACAAACAAGCACTGATACAAGCAACAAGAAGTAGAAGGAACAAAAGTGTCAATAAACACAACAAGCACTGGCAAGTGCAAGAGATACACTGAAAACAAGCACAAGCAAACACACGCTTCAAGTATAAGCAAGCCTGAGCGAATGCAAGCCTCGACGTAAGCAAGCACAACCCCGCACAAATCTCGAATGCGACAAACTCAAGCAAATGCAAATCCACGACGCCACAAGCACGAACCAATACAAACCCAAACATACCAAGCACGGACGAATACAGATCCCGAATGTAACGAGCACGAGCAAAAGGCAAGTACCAAAGGAAAGGTTTAGCACCATGTGAAGATAAACAATTAAAAGTAACAGAAGATAAGTAAATAAATGATCCAGAAGCATGAGTAAATGAATATCACGGAAGCCTTCTCTCATCAACGAAGTGATTGGATAACCTGCACTAGTCCAGAAAGAGACGAACGAACATGATGTCAAATTTGCCATGCCTCATCGCGGAAGAGCCACAAACCACCTGCAGCTAGCATGCAACTCTAAAGGAATCGGGAGTTCGCTGAGCCACGAGTCACGCACAGTGTAGCTGAGTGGTGGCCATTCTGAACTCAAGAAATCCAAGTCTCACTCACAGAAGCATACCGAGATAGTTGCGAAGCTTACCAACCTCAAAGGAAACGACCAGATCAAGGATCTCGGCCGAAGAGAGTCAGCAAAGAAGACAGGTAGCAAAGTGAACAGTCCTGTGACCATATCAGATCAGGGCGGTGGGAAAAGCAACACAACGGTCCAATCCCTGCATTGAAGTGCCGCCCCCAGTGACACAGACTGACATTCAGAGTTTGGGTCCTAAATGGAACCGGTGGCTGGAATCACTGGATGATTTTCTTGACGCCACCGGTGACCGAAGAGATGGAAAATGTCTGATACTACTCCTCCAGCTGGTGGGTCATGAGGGCCGACGCTTAATCAGAACATTTTCTGAAAAGGACACAGAGACCTATGAAAGACTTTAAGAAACGCTACGCGCCCATTTCAACGCAAAGGAGGATGTGGATCATGAACGCATCACCTTCAACACAGCACGGCAGGAACCAGGAGAATGATTGCCAAACTTCATCACCCGGTTACAAAGTCTGGTACAATGCTGCCATTTCAACACATTTACAAATGAGGACGCAGTTCGACTCCGGGTGATCGAAGGCTGTTCAAGTTCTAATACAAAGCGCAAGATCCTTCGAGGGCATTGGTCGCTAAAGGAAATTATCAGGTAGGCCGAAGTTGGAGAGCGGGTCAAAGCAAGATAAATATCAAAATAATTGTACCTGAGTGCAAGACACAAAGATACCAGAAAAGAGACATCTCTCATGTCTGTGAATAAAGCGCAATAAATAAACAAAACCAGAAACAAGGAGGGTGAAGACAGATCAGAGATAAGACAACGGGAGAGACAAAGTGACATGAAATACTCTGAGTCAACAACACAAAAGACCGGGATGATCCAGGACTGCGACAGCTTCACTGATACAACCTCAAGGAGTCATTCAACATATGGTGCAAACGACTCTGAAGCAGATGAAGTGTCAAGTGGGACAGATCGCACCAATGGACCAGATGACAGCCTGTCCAACAAATGTGCAAAAAAGGCAAACTATAGAAGACTGGACCAGTCACGTCAACACTGTAAATCGGTACACGATCACACCCGTAACACATATGTCAGTGCACAAGAGAAGCGGGAAGAAGAAGCAAACCGCATAAGACGGACTGATCCACTCAGACACCGGAAATGGGAAGACAAACGCATCTACGACATCCGAGACAATGAAGAAACTGAGAGGAGACTATCATCATCACACGTGAGAGGCAGAGACAAAATACCCTGGGATCAAACATAAGAAATAAATATGTGGCTATCAAACAACCGCTTCAGTGAGATGACACCGGAGTCACTTCGAGAAAGGTACCCGGAGAAATATCCCAAAGAGAACTCCGACTCTAGGAGCAGCTCGTCACGGCCTACCTATTCCAGAAATCCTCCATTCAAGACACACTCAAAGGAACGTTATCACAGAAAAATCGACAAAAGACTCCTCTGATTTAGAAAGCACGTCTGTTCGATCCCTCGAGTCGACCGAGTCATGGTCCCGATGACGGCCATGGCGTCAACCACCTGAACACTCCCTAGAACCAAAGGACATTCTTCTCATCAAGAGCACTATATCTCACACCAATGTCTCTGAATACTCAATCACTCCACAAGACAACCTGTCATGTCAGCTGCGGGTACATCAAGACATAAATAATATACCTTCACCCCTGATGAGGTCAGCGAGGCTGACCAAAAAGGGCCTACAGAAGAAATAGATATAGTGGACATTACCCACCGGATGGGAAAGGATCATCCAGTCATTCTGCAAGGAAAGCCAGACGTGTCAACAGAGACAGATCATCATCAGATGAGAGAGAAAAATGCACATGCCCAGACAGTCAAAGGGTTCATCAGTCCCAAACGTGAGTGGGAGTGGGCGAGACAACCAGAGGCAGTGAATGAGTCCCCGAACCAAACCAAGATGGTCTCTCCAGATAGCGCCTTACCGTCTGGTATACATGACTTTGAACAGGAGGGCAGTGTTGCCCTCGACCGGACAAGACAAAAAGAAATAAAATCATATGCGGGTGCTCGGAAGAGAACCCGAACAACATCCCCTCATGAAGGAGATCGAGCGTCAATCAAACAAGAGCCACAAAGGAAGACAGACTGCCGACATCATGCTGAGCCTTTCACAGTCACCTCAGAAACTGAAGATGAGTGGATCACCCAGAAGCTGATTGGAAACCACCACGAACCTGAGCACCAGAAGACCACACGAGACGTCTCGCAATTTCAAAGATGCACTCCTGTAATAAAAGCTGTTCTCGTCAAAGCGACAGAAAGCCACACAAAGGAAATGGAGATGCATCTCCATAGCTTAAACAGGCGGCCAGCAGACCCATGTGGCTGATTGAGGAACTATAAACATGTTGGACGCTAAGCTTATTTTGTTAAAGGGGGAGATCTAATATTGTGATGCCGTCTAGCGTTTGGGGTGGAGCTAGGGGTAAGAACCGGAACAGGAGGAGTTGGGGGTAGGAACTCAGGGCAGTTAGAGTAGGGACGGGGAACCTAGAGGAAGCCTAATAAAGAGCTCGTGAACATATAATTCTGTGTAGCGTCATCATTGGTAGCACGATGCTACAGCGCCAAGCCTAAAAGCCGTCATAACTGAAAACAGATAGGGCCATTCTAGGCTGTCAAACGCTTTGGCGATGTCAACAGAAAGGACAAGCGCCTGTCTCTCCATGTCACGGCCTCCATCTAATATTCCAATTAATATACGTACGCTACTAGCGGTATTACGCGTCGGGATAAAGCCCGCCTGATCTGGATGCACCAATCGAGTCATAAAAGGAAGGAGTCTCGTGGCTAGCACTCGACTAAGAATTTTGTCATCCGTAGTGAGCATGGAGAGAGGCCTGTACGCGGCCGGGTCAGTCGACTGCTTCCCCGACTTGAGGAGCGGAACAATGATGGCCTCTCTAGTAGAAGCCGGCAAATAACCCGTCCGTCTGGCCTCCTGGTATATCACCAATAATCTGGGGGCCAGGAGGTCAATATACGTCAGATAGAATTCAATAGGCAAGCCATCGCTACCCGGTGTTTTGTTGCGTGCCTATTGCCTAATGGCAAAGCGAATCTCAGCCAAAGTAATATCCTGCCCAAGTTCCTTGGCCTCCTCTCCTCCAGTACAGTCAACTCCAACCCCTCCAGGAACGCCCTAGTTTCCTCCTCGCCAGACCGCAACTGGCTGGTATAGAGAGCCGCATAGAAGGAACAAAATTGGTAGTTTATGAACTTTTGCTCATATATTAACTGTCCCGAAGGGGAGGCCAGCGCCAGAATGGGCATACATCTAGGAACGGGGTCAGCCAGCCAAGCGAGCAATGTGCCCACCTTGTCCCGCTCCGCATGCGCACGATTCAATTAGGCTCTATGATCAAAGCATCTGAGGCGCTCCACCCCCACCGCCTCCCTCCGAGTCACCACCTCCTCACGTGTGCCAGTGCCATCCGAATGCGCCCTTTCAGCCTCACGAAGAGCTAGCTCGTCCCCTTCAATGTCCCGTATTAGCAGCTTTCGAACTCCCACCCACTTGGCGATACAGATCCAGCGGACCCCCACTTTAATAGCGTCCCACTCTAGGGCCACCGTCGTAGCAGAACCGGCATTTTCGGCAAAGTAGTGTTCTACCCCTTCCTCCGGTTCCGCACAAAAGGCCTGATCCTCCAGCATCTCCGGAAGCAACCTCCAAAGCGGGATCTTAGGGCGTTCCAACTCCCAGCAAAAATGTACTAATAATGGATTATGATCCGATATGGTGCGTGTCAGGTATTCACTACTGACCGCTAATGACGCTAGACCAGCGCTACACAAAACGGCATCCAGCTGAACATGTAAATCACGTAGAGCCGAGTAATATGAGTAATCCCTATCGGTCCGGTGATGTTTGCGCCAAATATCAATGAATCCCCAATTGTCTTGCCAATGGGCACGAATTCTAGCCAATTTGTTAATCGGGGCCGTGGGCAGTGGAGGATGGGATCTGTCCGAGTTAAAATCTCCCCCCATCAACACTGGTGTTGTAAAATAGTCCGCCAAAGTAGAGGATAGAGTCTCCAGGAAGGACACCTGCTCTACATTGGGAGCATAAACAGAACAAAAGGTCACTTCATGCCCATAAAGGCGTCCCCTAACTGCAACATAGCGGCCATCAGGGTCAATCAGTTGATCCAACATTTGGAAGGGGACCCCAGCCCTAATCCAGATCAAAACTCCCAGTGCAAATGCCGAGTAAGTGATGTAATAAAGCTGCCCTCGCCACCTGCGCTGTAACGCATGCCCCTCAGCCCCTAGTCAAATGTGTCTCTTGCAACAAAGCCACATGCACTCCCCTACGGACCAAATAGGAGTGAACTTTATACCTACGATGCATGGAGTGTAATCCCCGAACATTCCAGGTTATGCATTTCATGTCAGGTGATGGACCCATGCCTACAAAGTACGATCCACTCAGACCAACCCCCACCCTCCGATTGCAAGGTGGCGGCATCGACCCACAAACACACAACACTCGACAGTTCTATGTTCTCGAACAAGTTCATCAGCAGCCAGTTTCCCCTAACAGAACCAAGTCCATCCCCAAACAACCCCATACCACTCGGTACATCTCCCTCCCCCCCAGAACAGGCACCAACATAATGAATCCCATCCAAACTACCCAAAATATACGCTTTTAATGGGTTTCAAATAGTTTTAGCATGGTGTCCTGTGTGTGGTGCATGGGAATTAATTGTGTCTGATGTATTGCCTCTGTTTTTTACTTTTTAACTAGACTTGTTACTAGAATAAAAACATAAATTCAAGTAAAGTAATCTAATGCTTAAATAAAAACAACAGGTCTTGACTAATGTTGCTACAAGCTCAAAACTTACATCTCGAGTTGAGGTTTTGTGAAGAGAATATACTGCTGTCCTTGCTATCTGCAATGCACTTTTGAGGAACGTTATATCCATACCTAGAAAGTGAAAACAATTCTCTTAAAATAAGATTTCAACAATATGAATACTAGAAAATCTTAAAGATATTTAATAGGAGATATAAAGCAGTATAACATGATACAAATATTTAAATGGTGGGATTACTGAGCACAGTCACAGCATAATACACAAAGGGACTCAATCTAATACGTTTTTGTTTTCTTGTTGCTCTGCTAGTGTCTGGCTGACAAAAAGTATATTCAATCATGATTAACATAAACTCTCTCTGCTACGCATTTCCCAACATATCTTTAACTGGCCACATAATTTTTAGTCAAATCTACTATGAAGATTGAAAAGGAGACAAGAAGTGTACAAGACAAGTATATGCTAAACACTGTAATTAGCAGGGTCTCTGAAATTAATGATCACAGCATTAGTACAAACAACAGTAAGATTACAAGTGGCAGTCAGTGGTATGTCATGGTAAAGTAGAGCACGGATTCGTTTTGTATACTGTCGAAAATCAAGTGACAAAAAATAAAAAACTTTCTGCAGCAAATCCAAGTACTTTTTATAGCATGCAACGTGTTTTCTACAATGTGTCTGCTACATTTTGCAGGAGCTGTATTTGCTTAAAGGGTACTGCAATTTATTCTGGACATTTGAAACTTCTGAGCATCTTCTATCTTACGACTGTACACTCTTTAAAATCTCTACCTGAAAATCAACTATTTGCGATTCATCCCAAGCCAAGTATTTAAACCTAGTATTCTTAAAAACAGTAGCCTTCATCAAAAAGTAACTGTCAACCACAGCACAAATGAAGCAGTCACCATGTAAGTGTAGCTCCTGTAGCATAGTGTACTACTACACACTTGGACTGAAACACTTCATATCTAGTATGCGCATGGCATATCCCACATTCTGTACCCATAGACATGTAAACCAAATACCCCTAAAGAATGAATTGTCACTCTTTACCAAACACACAAACAGCAAATACCCTTACGCAGAATCTGCTGAAACATTCAAATATCAGTTCAATGCAAAAATCAGATTCCTCTTCACCCAGTGCACTGCGGGTGGCTCATGGCAGCAAAAAGGTCCATATATGGCTTGTTAACGAACAGCTCTTTGCATGTTGGGACTTAAAGGCAGACACTTCTAACAGGAGAAGCAAAAATTGAGTGATTAAAGATTGCATTTGCCCTGTTGGTGCACTACTCAATGCTTAACTTTATTATGCAAACTGAAATATGAAGGTCTACCAAGGTATACAGTAATATGTCTCCAAGACGTGGGGAACAACATTAGCGGATTCGTCATTGGTCTTATGGAATCGCACGGAATGGCGTTATGTTTAATCCCTTCCACTGTTTGCCAGCGGTTGTTTGTAACTACACCCTGGGCACACCACAGATGAATCAATACTTCGACAGCAACCAAGATGCAGATAGACTAAGAGACAGGATGCAAACTGCACACTGACTTTTGATACCAGTCTGATTTTGCAATACAACCTTTATGCTAACAGGTTACATCACAAAACGTCCATTCTATAGGGTGTCGCACAACCTGCCTAATTAATATTAGGTCAATTGCTATTTGAGACCCCCCTATGACTGGTTACAAACACAGGGATGGCAGTCTGCAAGGAAGAGCTGACCACCATCCCTGGGTTTGCATTCCTGACTTCAGTTACAATCCCCCCCCACAAGAGTGACTGAAAAAACGGTCAAGAATGTAGTGGCGAGGGAGGGGGGTGTTGGTTGTTTTGCAGGGATTGATTTTATTTGTATTGCCTTTCATATTCTCCTGTTCATAAATGTGTAAAATCGTCAGTCAAATTTTTGTATCTTATATGCGGCAGTTGTCTCTGGGACTCAGAGATCTACATTGTATGTGCTACTCTGACAAATAAAATCTGTTAAAAACAAGCACTGGCGTTGCCAATAGGTCTCGCAGTAGGAAAGTTGGAGCTATTACAATTGTAAATAACAATGCCTTTTATTTTTGTTTTCATTTTAAAAACATAAAGGGCTTTGTCATTTACAAAACCAATAGCTCCAACTTTCCTACTGCGAGACCTATTGTGCACTGCACAGTGTGGGTGAAAGTGGCACTGCCTGGGTGTGAGTGGCTTTGAGTGAGTGGCGTTGCGTGGGTGAGTGGCGTTGCGTGGGTGAGTGTGGCGTTGCGTGTGTGAGAGTGGGCTTGCGTGGGTGTGAGTGGCGTTGTGTGTCTGAAAGTGGCGCTGTGTGGGTAAAAGTGGCGCTGTGTGGGTAAAAGTGGCGCTGCGTGGGTAAAAGTGGCGCTGCGTGGGTAAAAGTGGCACTGCTTGGGGGTGAGTGGCGTTGCGTGGGTGAGTGGCGTTGCGTGGGTGAGTGGCGTTGCGTGGGTGAGTGGCGTTGCGTGGGTGAGTGGCGTTGCGTGGGTGAGTGGCGTTGCGTGGGTGAGTGGCGTTGCATGTGTGAGTGGCGTTGCGTGTGTGAGTGTTGTTGCGTGGGTGAGTGTTGTTGCGTGGGTGAGTGACGTTGCGTGGGTGAGTGACGTTGCGTGGGTGAGTGACGTTGCGTGGGTGAGTGACGTTGCGTGGTTGAGTGACGTTGCGTGGTTGAGTGGCGTTGCGTGGTTGAGTGGCGTTGCATGGATGAGTGGCGTTGCATGGATGAGTGGCGTTGCATGGATGAGTGGCGTTGCATGGATGAGTGGCGTTGCATGGATGAGTGGCGTTGCATGGATGAGTGGCGTTGCGTGGATGAGTGGTGTTGCGTGGATGAGTGGCGTTGCGTGGGTGAGTGGCGTTGCGTGGGTGAGTGTGGCGTTGCGTGGGTGAGTGTGGCGTTGCGTGGGTGAGTGTGGCGTTGCGTGGGTGAGTGTGGCGTTGCGTGGGTGATAGTGGGCTTGCGTGGGTGTGAGTGGCGTTGCGTGGGTGTGAGTGGCGTTGCGTGTCTGAAAGTGGTGCTGTGTGGGTGAAAGTGGCACTGCGTGGGTGTGAGTGGCTTTGCGTGAGTGAGTGGCATTGCGTGGGTGAGTGGCGTTGCATGTGTGAGTGGTGTTGCGTGGGTGAGTGGCGTTGCATGTGTGAGTGGCGTTGCATGTGTGAGTGGCGTTGCGTGGATGAGTGGCATTGCGTGGATGAGTGGCATTGCGTGGATGAGTGGCGTTGCGTGGATGAGTGGCGTTGCGTGGATGAGTGGCGTTGCGTGGATGAGTGGCGTTGCGTGAGTGAGTTGCGTTGCGTGTGTGAGTGGTGTTGCTTGGGTGAGTGGCGTTGCGTGGGTGAGTGGTGTTGCGTGTGTGTGGTGTTGCGTGTGTGTGGTGTTGCGTGTGTGTGCATCAGCTAAGCCAACCAAACGTAAATATTCTGCGTGCAGTGGAGCGCGAAGGGCAGCACGAAGAGCAGCACGAGTCTCTAATGTAAAATAAATACGCTGTGAGTAGTGAAGCGTGAAGGAGACCTCGAGCCTTCAAACTGAAAGGGAAAAGGCGCGAGGATCAAAAAGCGACAAATATCTCATGCTGGAAACACATTATATGAAATGCTGCTGCTGCTAATTAAATATAAAAAGTGTTTAGGGAGTCACGGCTGCGACGAATATCTCAGGCTGGAAACACATTATATGAAATGCTGCTGCTGCTAATTAAATATAAATAAAAAGTGTTTAGGGAGTGCTGGGAGGGGGGCTGCACACCAACTGAAGTGCTCTGGTTGCACGGCCTGCGGCCGTGTGAAGTGATAAGCCTTTGAAGTATGTCATGGCGCCTGAGGGGAGAGCAGAGAGAAGAGAAGGCGACATGCTGTGACGGAGGTGTGAGAGGTCTGGCAGGGAACAGATGGCCTGGCCGTGAAGCAGGGGGCGGGGCAGCGCTGGGGAAGCCTGTGGGAGGGTGATTGATGCATTCGATGTGGGGAGGGAGGAGAGCCTTTTGCGAGCCTTGTGCTGTAGAAATGCTGCCTGGTGCACCTTTTGTAACTACTTGTAGAATGTTTCAGGGGCTTATTTCGATCCCGTCCTCATGCTATTACTAGATGTTTAGTGTACAACTCCACCTGCGAGGGAGTGCTTTCTTTGCAGTGCATTGCTATTAGTAGGAGCATCACATTTTTGGCAAGAAACTCTTCGGCTTCTTATCCTTTTACACCCAACACACAGCCTATTTGAAGTAGAGTCTAAAAAAGCATTTTAAATGCACTAAAGATTTATCAAGCCCCACTCTTAAAAAACATCTTTTTGTTGTGTATAAAATAGAAGACAACAAAAGATCCAGCACTATTTAATTTAAAAATGAGATCTGACTAGCAATACAGTGGGCATAGATTTCTTCATCAAACTCTAAGTAGATATTATGTTTATTTTCCTGTCCTAGCATTTAATTGATAAAAAGGGCTCTATGAGATGAGGTAGTTGTCAGAATTATTATGGCGTCAACAAAACCTTTCGGTATGGTTTTTAATGTGTTTCATGATCTCTAAATATTTCACTAATGCGATATTGTTACATTGTTGTTGATAGGTATTGTTACGTTCCTCACTCGTGTTCATGCTAGTATACATTTCTGAGCCACTAAAGAAAATAATTTTCTCAGTGATGCATTCGAAATTTGACTTCTTCGTTTTTATTAGTTCATTGGTTTGCTGTACGTTTTTAGTTATGTAAGGCTTCGTTTTGCCCGTGCTGTTGCATTAAATGCTCACAAAACCTTTAATTATTTTCAGTTAGCGCCATTGTGATATTTCTAGGTCTGTCAGGAGACTGCAGTCTTTGGGGAGGCCTGAAGCCTTTGCTGCCGTGAAAGATATTTTATTTTTCAGCCCCTTGTGCTGGAGAAATGCTGCCGATGCGCGTGTCTGGCAGGGAACAGATGGCCTGGCCGTGAAGCAGGGGGCGGTGCAGCGCTGGGGAAGCCCGTGGGAGGGTGATTGACATAGAAAGTCATGTATAGTGACAGAGAGAGCGAGACACGGACAGTAAGACAGGGACAGGCATAGATAGGTATGCAAGCATAGACAGGGATAGACAGAGACAGAGCGAGACAAGGGCAGCGAGACAGGCTATACAGATAAGCGAACAGAGACAGTGAGGGGTGGACATATAGACAGAGACAAAGCAACAGAGGCAGTGAAAGACAGACAGACGCTGAGGAGGAACATGGCAAGAGACAGATAAACATACAACGTCATAGAAACCACGAGACTGAGGTGGAAGCGTTTTAAATAAAATAGGTGAGGTGATGGGAAAAGGTAAAAGGAGGAGTGCTGCTACGGGCTGGGGAGGGGAAGGAGAAATGAAAGGAAAGGCTGTGTTTGCGGGGAGAGAGAGGGGAGGTGCTGGTGTGCGAGGAGTGCTGCTACGGCAAGGCTGTGTTTGCGGGGAGAGAGAGGGGAGGTGCTGGTGTGGGGGGGGGGAGAGAGGGGGGGAGAGAGAGGGGAGGTGCTGGTGTGGGAGGGGGGAGGTGCTGGTGTGGGAGGAGTGCTGCTACGGCAAGGCTGTGTTTGCGGGGAGAGAGAGGGGAGGTGCTGGTGTGGGAGGGGGGAGTTGCTGGTGGGGGAGAAGTGCTGCTAGGGGAGGAGAAGCCCTGGCCGTGAATGCGCGTGCATGTTTGCTCACGTGATTCACGTGAACTGCAAGAAAACCGCGGGGCTGAAAGCCCTTGGTTTGAACAGGATTTTGCCGACATGAATTCTCGCTCCGCTCAATGCGCTTGCGCGCATTGATAGGTCGCGAGACCTAAAAAAGGATGTTGTGGCAAAACTAGTTTGGAAGTTTACTAAACATGCCAGGCTATTCCATAGGATAGGGAGATGGACAGGTCAGTGTGGAATCTGCAGGTACCCACCAGTAAAAAAACTTTAAAAAGATAAACATTTTATGCTTCAGATGGATTCTTCTCCCTGCAGATTTCTTTCCACTCGATTCAATATAAAAGCAGTACTCCCTAGGATGTGGGTCTGGGGAGATGATTTCACCAAGAAGTCTTCCCATAAGTACTCCTGAAAGTTTCTGCCTCTGCCTCCTCCTGGGTCGAGGCAGAAAATCCTGGGAAAGGTGTGGACGGAAACCATTTTGCAGCCCAACAATGTCCCAGGCAGAACAACCATGGACAGTGCAAAAGAAATATTGTCTCCCCTGGTAAAATGACCCCAGCACCACAGGGACCCTTTTTTGCCATACCAAAACTTCATGCATAAAACAAGGCAGCAGGAAAACAGTCAGTTAATGGTTCTCCCTGACCTCTTTGCAATCACGATATCGAACATGGTCCTGCCAGCCAGAACAGTACCAATATTCAGTAATGTAAAAGTCTGAAAACCCATAAAGATTCAGGTGGTGAGGCCTCATCTCCCTCCTAGACAGGACCCAAAGACGGATGTAAAGATGATAAAATGAGGAGTGGATAACAGTACCGTAAGAAAGGAGGTAAACATTAGGAACACTAACTTGCCAGAAAAATATGATCCAGGGCAGCTGCATCGCCAACTTCACAGCTCTTAAACGTGTCAAACAGACACAATGAACAGCAAAAATACGTTCATAAAGAAAAACACTTTCAAAGGCATCTGCATTGCCTTAAATACTGAACTCTTCGAGGAGGTAAGTTTCAAGATAAGGTCCCACTGGGGCATGATAAATAGCGAAGAAGAGAGCAAGCACGTAACATGACCTTTCAAAGAAAACAGGTATAACGGAGGCAAACTAAGAAAACCTTATGAGGTCAAAGAGAACGCAAAGCATAACAACTGGAAAACCTATCCGAAGAAGAACCACCTCCTCATTGGCACACCAAACAAGAAAACATATCTGGTAACTACCATACACAATCTTTACAGAAATGCAGCACTTTCACTGTCCAAGGAGGTAGAACAAAGGAGCTCAGATTACCTCCAGCCATACCCAGGCAGGAGATAGCAGTCTAATGAGGACGTAGAGAAACTCATAGTCGTGCTGCATGCTAACCTGAACCCTTGATGAACTAGCCCCATCACAACCATCTGCACTCTGTCCCTACGAGACTGCCTCAAAACACGACAAATCAAGAGAACAGAGAAAGCACATAATGAAACTTAAAATTCCACTACAAGAGGAATGCATTTGCCAGTATTCCTATCAGTGGGAACACAAGGGACACTACAGCAGTGCGACCGGTTGAATGAAGTGGCAAGAAAACCTTCAGTAGGGTACTCCAGTGGGCAAGGATAGACTGAACCACCTCCAGCTGAATACACCATTCCTCACTTGCAAGATGCCAATTGAAGTTGTCCGCCTTCGCGTCACTAATTGGCAAGATGGACAGGCAACAAACGTCACAATCCTGGCCCAACGCCACAGCCAGGGACTGGGAACGTTAACCCACATCACCCTGCTTGTTGGAACCATCACCTCAAACATGGGCATCATGCCCTAAATGTACGGAGGTGGAGGGTAGAAGCCCCAAGGACATTTGTGGTCTTTCTGCCACTATTACGAAGTATTTGATAAGCTGAAGGTAAGCATGACGAATATGTGAAGATAAAAACCTCCAGACAAACCGTTAACAGCATGCTCTGGGGATGGACTGACCAGAACTGCAGCAATCCCACCCTCCGCATCTAGTCATCGAAACATGGAAATCCACATATCTCTATATATGTGAAAATGCAACATAATCACAAAAATGACCTGGGTGAGGATATGAGGTGCGCATGCCATGTCAAATGGTAAACTATAAGATGAACACAAGTGACACCCTCTATGTGCACAAAACATTTGTGAGACTACTGGACCAATATAAGGTACATGCATCATGTAGAATTAGTGATCCAGTATCCAAACTTCAGAAACAAAAAATTGTGTCGGGAGTAACATCATAAGAAACTCCTTCAGAAACAGGGATTTAGCATATGAATAACAGGCTGAACGGGGACATCATTCAATTTGGGAACTAGGAAAACTGATGGTAAAAACCCTGCAAAATGTCATACTTAGAAACCCACTCCCTCTATTGCACTTTGCAGAGAAGGCAAGACCTACTTACAAGAGAATAAGTTATTGCTGCTGAGGGGGCAGAAAAATAGGAAATACAGGTAATGAGTCCTGAGAAGGAAGGATGCTTCCCCATGTCAAATCCATGCCTCAGCAGCAGACAGGAATTTACCTCGTTCGTACAGGGTGCAAGCACACATTCAAGGATACACTAAAACAGCCTGGCAGGTGAAGCCAGGGAAGAGAACAAAAGAATTTCTACTCCTGGTCTAGGTGCCTCTTAAGCCGTAACACCCCCAATAGCCACAGTAAAATGTACCGATCTGTCTGTGGGGATAAGAAGGACGGTGTTGCTAGGAAGGCTGAACTTTCAAGTATCCTTTGAATTTTTTATATTGCCTATTGGGACGGTCAAGCAGAAGCCAAGCCCTAAGAGTGTGCGGTTTCACTCCCTTGTTTAATTTGGTCCAAGATCAAATCGACCTTCTTGTCAAAGAGGAAGGTGTTGTCAAACGGAGTAATCATCAAATTTGCCTGTAGGTCTCTAAAGAAACCATTAAAACACGTTCAAGCACTTCTATGAATGGTCACAAAGGAACCAACAGGTCTCGCCGCAGAATGTACGGTGTCAAGACTGAATCTACAAATTGGCTTAAAGGCCCCAAATTCATTACAAACCATTACAGCGAAGTGCATGCTTAAAGGAGTCTGTAAAAGCAGAACCTCCACCTTTGATGTGTCCCAAAATGGCATAGGAGAAGTGAGTCATCATCGCCACGAAGAAAATCTAGGCTCCCTAAGGAGAACACTTTCTTTCTCACACTCTCAATCCATTTAACTATCTATTCCAGACAAGGGAAAAGAACTGGGTTTAAGCTTGAAGCAAGAAGTTGTTAGACGTAATAGATCCACAGGCAAAGGATGAGAGGATTACAGAGTGGATGGTGGGTTCTCATACATTGTGGGGTTGAATGTGATTATGGGTCATTGCACTTCATTATCAGACGAAACTCTTTGATATCAATATCCATGACATACTTGTACTTCCTTGAACATTTGTTTTGCAATGTGTAAAATGTGACAGTGGATGATAAGGATACTATTGTTTCTTTGTGAAAATTAATAAATAAAATAAAAACATTTTTTTTTAAAAAGGATGAGAGGATTACAAATTTGGACTGCCTGGAGTGGCTGATGCCGGTAAGCAACCTGGAAATGGACAGCCAGGAAGGAGTCCAACTTATTCCAAGTGGACAAAATAAATGTCTGGGAAGGAACTCACTGAAAGGTATCAAGGGTTTTGGTGAGGAGAAATTACTTTAGCTTAATCTAGAAGGTCCACATTAAAAGAATGTCCTCTGAACGGGCCTCAAGGGGCAGTAAAAATAAACTTCTGTAGAACAATGTAAGCCACTGCAATTCTCGAGATCCAAACTGAGACATCCATCAGAGTATGAACAAGGGTGCAATTCACCATGAAAGCCCTTTTATGACACTTGCATGAAGTCGGCAGGGTATCAAAAGCTACCCTTTACTGTGTGCTCTGTCTTCACCAAACTTGTCATAGCCCAAGGATCATGTCAACACTGATGCCACTGTCAAAATACCAGCAAGATAGGGGCTGCCAGAGCATGAAGCCATTAGCAGCAACAACCAAGCAGCTGCCAGGGCGATGTTGAAGATACCAAAAATGCCCTACAGCCCAAAGGTGCATCAGAGGGATGAGGGTAATGAGATCTGAACATAGTACACATACCCTAGCTAAATGGGGACACTAAACAGAAATGGCAACCGAAGCCCAAAAAGCCAGAAGTAGATCCAGTAGTACCGGGTGCAGAGACAAAATAGAGCTGGACTCCAGAACAGGAAATTAATCCGAAGAAATCACCAAGGTCAGAGTTAGGGGAACAGGCTCCCACAGGGGCTGAATCTACTCCACGAACAGGAGGGATGTTGCAAAGAAGAAGAGTCATTTCTTCAGTATTTTGTATATTTGGAGTAGGAGCATTTACCCAGGGACACAGCCTTCCCTGAGAACAGAATTGGGAGTAGGACCTGAAGAGGCGACGACTCTGTTGCTCTTCATGGGCTTAAGTCATTAAAAAAGCCTCTCCTATTCTTTGATAGTCATCAGATCCATGAAGCTAATCTACAGTCAGGCTTAAAGATGTGCAAGATTTATGTTACAATAAGACACATCATGGGGATCCGAAATTGATCTCCAAGTGTGGTAGGAGTGAGATCATTTAGATCCTAAACGTTTTGCTGTTGACATTTTTCATGAAAGACATTGTATATTTTGAATCACAAAACAAATACATAAGGGAAAAAAAGAAATTGCAACTATCCAAAGAAAAAGGGGGGTTGGGCCTCCCAAACTTTAGGAACTATCAAACTGCGTATCTTTGCAAGCAAGGATCTAACTGTCTATTAACTGACCCTGACTACATCCCAGTATGGGTGGGCATAGAAAGGTCAATACTCAATGAAATCCCTTTACCTGCTCTCCTAACCATGGATATCTCTTCCATTCCTCATTCTAAATATATCATTCAAAATACTAAAAGAACCCTATTACGCCTGGATCAAATGTCAGCAGTAAAAATCAACAAATCCAACTTAGCCTCTCAATGGCGCAACCCTTACCATAAGGTGGATAGAGAAATGGTATTCTGGGAAAAATGGTCAAAAAACGTCAGAAACCTAGTCAAAGTCCTCCTTACAGGAAAAGGCCCTTCTCCTTTCTCCGAACTACAATCATGGTTTGGTTTAGACTCCTTAGATTTTTATAAATTTCTGAAACTAAAGGCACAGCTCACCCTACATTCAATAAGACTCGCCGACCCGTCGATCCTCCCAAGGATACTCCAGCTACAAAAGTCAGGGCACACTGTATCTAAAATCTACAAGCTTTTATCCCCCAAACGACGCTTATCATACTTGAAAAGTGATATAAAATGGGGATCTGAATCTAACACTTGAAACATCCCCTTCGACTGGGACAAGATACATAAAACTCCCTTCTCAAATAAAATCTCTCCAGTACTGTCCCAAATGAAACGTATGCTAATAAACAGACCATATTGGACCCCTGAAAGGATCTTTAATCTTAACCTCAGCCAGAGCCCAATATGCTGGAATTGTAATGCACATGTTGGTGATCTACCTCACATGCTCTTCCAATGACCCATCCTACAAACATATTGGGACAAAATATACAAGTGTATAAACAAAACATTCAATATCGACCCCCCCCCCCCAGGTAATTCTCCTGTATCCTTCCGGGATTTCTAGACCCAAGGCTTCCGGAATAGAATGACCGCTATCTGTTAGATCTAATGCTTACACTTGCCTGCAAAATAGTACTTAATAAATGGAAGAACTCCAAAGAAGTCTCTTTCAGAATGTGGCAAGAATGGTTGTCCTTTCTCAGAGGGGTTGATAATATCTCTCTACACTCTTCGCCCTAGCGCCCCCCACATAGGAAGTTATGGAGGTCCCTTGATGCCTTTTCCTTTAAATATGACCCTCCGTGAAACTTCTATGTCCCAACAAACTAACACATACAATCTCCAGAACCTCTTGATGACTACCATTGCACAAACACCATCACTATGGATTTCGGCCACGATCATGAGTCCTCTTGCCTGTCTCTCCACATAAGGATCGCCCCACATAGGAATTGCCTCACGGTACCCCATTATGTATTTATGTCATACAGTCGGATTAGACTTGGGCAGTTATGTGAGAGTTTCTTGTTAATTGATCTTTTGACATTAGGTTTGCACTTAGGATAAGGGAATGTGATTACTATACTACTGTATTTGATGTTCTAACATGATATCCTTATAGTGCATCATATACAAACTTTTATGTCCTCAATTGTACGCCTACAACGCAACTTTATCATACACCGACTGAAGAATGTGATTATATATATATATATAAATATATATATATCAACCTGTATCTCTAACATAACCGCAATTCCTACTGCCACGTAATTGGTAACCTATTGGCATTTTCTTGTTCTTTTGTAGTTCTTCCTTGCTTTCTATTTCGTTATAATTGTCAGTATAATTGTTATCATTATTGTTATTATCATTAATAATGTTCTTTTCCTTGAAAACCCAATAAAAATAATTTGAAAGTAAAAAAGTAAATAGAATTTGAAGAGAAAATCACAGTGGAGATCAACTCTGGATCCACGTTGAATGGCGCAGAAGGTACATGGAAGAAATTAAAGCAGTGAGGAATGCACAGGTGGAAGTACCCATCAGAAAAACGTGTGGAGTGCCTGAAGATCAAAGTTGCCGCCATGCTCTAGACAAATGCCTTTTATAGACATCCCTTGATGTACCGCCAGCAAGGTCTTCTAAACTTTATCCTGACTGAGCGCACACAACCAATTTTGCGCCAGATTGATGGACTCTTTCTTAGCCATACCATTTGCTACTAGACCCTAAAGGTGTTGCAAATCTCTTCCTTGTAGGGTATCAATACTCTATCCCAGTTATCAATACATAGCCCAAATACTAACCTTAACCCTTAAATAAACAAAATTAAATTAACCTTAACCCTTAATTAAAGTAGTTTTAAAATGATAAAAGCAGCCCTTAATATTTTTATTTTATTGATGTGAAATTAACTTTTATTCTTACATTAACTACATTATAGTAAATATTATTTTACGTATCTAAATCGGTGTATTTATTATCTGTTTAGTATCAGTTTCTATACTTGCTACATCAATGTAGAGGCATTGATGTAGAATGGGTACATTGCTGCCTGTAAATGCAAGTATTACATTTAATATGCTCAGCATGATGTTTGAATGTATGGGTACACCTACCATGGGCAGATGGATATTGGGTCTGCTTCCAGATCATGTGCTTTGGCCATTTGTGAATATCTTCAATTATCTTCGGGCACAGTAAGGGTAGAGTGGAAAGGAGTTTCTCTTGTTTTGTTTAAAGTACTTCAGACACTAGTAAAAATAATATCGGACATTAAAACATTACACAAAGATCCCTCTGTAATCACTTTGGCAATAAAATAAATGCCAGTTGGTTCGGGCACCATATTCTTTTCTGGACTTCTAAACACCAAAGCCAACTTTGCACAGTCAATGAAATGGCCAGAGCTTCAAAGTTGCCATGACTATTCTTGCCAACATTCAAGTCAGTGGGCAGAGTTGTAGCTCTGTTACTGAATTGTGGGAGCTGGCAAAGAACAAATGAAAGAAAAATATTTAGACTTGTGTAGGAACAGATTGAGAATGGTTGCAGAGGGATAGAAGAGGGACAAAGGTTTGCATTTATATGGCGCGTGTTACCCCTGATGGGGCTTTTCGGTGAATAGCACGCTACTCCGGAACCCATAAAGTATTAGTGGTGAATTAGTAGTGAATTAGTATAGTGAAATATGAAAGTAATTTGAGTGGTGGTAGTAGTAAGGATACATACAGTGGTATAAGAAAAGGTGAGTTTATACCAATGATGAGATTTTTCTATGACAATCAAGTGGCACTGAAGGAAGTCATACAGGTCTACTGAACAATTCTGAAGCTCAATCACGAGGGAAAATCCCATTAGCTAAACAGCATTTGAGTAACCATCATCATGAACAATAACCATGCAAATATTTTCCAGGGCTGCCTATCCTATAAACAAGACACACATTTGATGGACGGAATGCAGAACAAATCATAACATTCACCCCCAGTCAAGAGATCTGGGTTAAATCCATCATTCTTTTCCTCACCATGCCACCTCAGTTTAGACCTGGCCATATTCAAATCAGTCTTGACCTTGTGCCTCATGGGAACAGTCCAGCCGAACTGCCAAGCAAGGTCCTCTATGGACCAGAAACAAGCATCCTAGGACCGGTTTCGGGGTTCCACCCCTCTTCAGCCAGGATAAATTGATTCTAGTGGCACAGTGAGCCCAGGACCCACGTCTGGGCATACCTGGCACACTTAGGGCACGAAAGCAAAAGACACACAATTGATGGTCGGGATGCAGAACAAATCCAACATTCACCCCCAGTCAAGAGATCTGGGTTAAATACATCATTCTTTTGCTCACCATGCCACCCCAGTTTAGACCTGGCCATATGCAAATCAGTCTTGACCCTGTGCTTCATGGGAACAGTCCAGCCCTCTTCAGGATAGCTTGATTCCAGTGGCACAGTGAGCCCAGGACCCAAGCCTATTTTTGCATTTGTCACCCCGAGTGGGACGGGTATGCCCAGACGTGGGTCCCGTGCTCTCCATGCCACTTTAATCAAGCTATCCTGGCTGAAGAGGCTTGAAATCCTGAAACCGGTCCTATAATGCTTGTTTCCAGTCCAGGGAGAACCTGGCCTGGCAATTCGGGCTGGACTGTTCCCATGAAGCACAGGGTCAAGACTGATTTGCATATGGTTGGGTTCAAACTGGAATGGCATGGTGAGCAAAAAAACGATGGATTTAGGCCCAGATCTCTTTACTGGGGTGAATGTATGACATTGTTATGCATTCTGTCCATCAACTGTAGTTTTTGCATCCTATAAACAAGGCACACAGCAGCAGACACTGGTATACAAAGTATTCTTTTTACTGCTCACATGAACACAGGCACTATTAGAAAAATAGTGATATGTGGTCAAAGACCAGAAATATAAAAGTAATCTTTGCACACCACAGCAGTATGTTGTTATGTGCCCTGCCTGCAGCACTCAATGAACAGTGTAAGTTCCAGTAAACGTAACTAGTCCTAAATGGGATCGGTATGCCCAGACGTGGGTCCCTTGCTCACTGTGTCACTGGATTGAAGCTAGCCTGGCTGATGAGGGGTAATTCTCCGAAACCGGTCCCAGGATGCTTATTTCCGGTCCAGGGAGGACCTGGCTTGGCAGTTTGGGCTGTCTGTTCCCATAAGGAACAGATTTAAGACTGATTTGCATATGGCTGGGTCTAAACGGGGTGGCATGGTGAGCAAATGAACAATGGATTTAACCCAGATCTCTTGACTGGGGGGACATGTATGATTTATTCAGCATTCTGTCCATCATTTGTTTGCTTAGTTCAAAGCAATGAGCATGACTGTTGCAGGTATAGGAGGGTGGGCTGGCTGGGAATTTTTGACAGAAGTCTTTCACCAGAAAAATTCACTACACACAACTACGAACAATCTTAATCCTAGTGAAATAGAGGAAATCCGACCTCTCACTGGCACCAAAGAAGCACCATGGCAACCAAAATTGCAAAGTCAGACAACTCAATTTAAATATTTGGGACTACATACAGATCCCCACAGTTGTCATGGGGTCCGTCAACCTCCCAACCCTTATGGCTAAAATTACTACTCACCAATGCAAATAAAGTCACTCACCAACACAAATAGATGCCCTTTCCTCTGTCAATAATGGGAAGAATACGTTGCTAAAAAGGATTGTACTTCTTAAAATTTTACATGCGCTGCAGAATTTTCACAGATAATCCCACAATCCTTTTTCGACACCATGTAAACTAAACATAGGACGTATCTATCAACAGAACCACTAGTATCAATTGCCATATATAGGCAGTCAACATACAGGGGGGACAAAGGATGGATGGGCATCCAGTTTTACTATTAAGCTACACAACTTGCAGTCATTAAGAGCCAGTTGATTAAGAATAGGGATGAACCAGCATATTAGCTGAAGTTGTACCTCTTCCACAATAAAGGCCTTCTACACACTCTACACCAAAACCCCAACCCACCTTCCTGCAGTCATGACATCAACATTATTTGCCTGACATAGATCCTTAAAAGTAATGGGCTGGGATAGCAGACACATGCAGGAAACCCCACTCTGAATAAGAAATTGGCTTCCGTCTGGTATCAGGGCATCGGACGTTAGGGGATAGGACATTACTAGGATGTCCAGGCTAGGAGATGTATTAAGGGTGACTACCTCAAATCCTATGAACAGTTACAAGAAAAGTACCAACTACACAGTTGCAAGACTTCAGATTCCTCCAGTTAAGACAGTTAAGGCTACTGCACCGACCGGAGTTCATCCCGTTTGAGGCAAAACTGATGCTAGAGGCCCCGGGAGAGGAAATATATCAAACTCCAATGTTCACTAATTTAAATACCCCAGATCCAATGAACCAGTTACTTAAAGCCTGGAGAAGTGGACTCCAAGCAGTGAACCAGGATTAGTGGAGGGAAGGCAAAATGGATTCCCATATGTTTGCAATATCAGTCTAAGACTAAAACTAGTCCAATTAGATTATTTACACAGGATACATTACACTGTGGAGCAGCTGCACAGGATGAAAGCTGCCAACACACTGACCTTTATAAGTGGTCAATCCTTTAAGAGGTACATTAATACAAATGACTTGGGACTGCCCCAACATCCAGCCTTACTGGAGGAAATTCCAAAAAATGCTGGGTTTGCACGGGGACAACCCACTGATCTTACACCCAAGGTGGCCCTACTAGGACTTATGGAAGAAATAGGAGGTACCCTAGCATACCACACACTCGTTGGTCTTGGTTGTTCAATGGTCAAACAAGAGTAATAGCCAAGAAGTGGTGAGCAAAGCACCCCCCACTTTACAGGAAATGAGATCGGGTGTGGATCACTGCTGTACCCTCAAAAAACTGTATACAAGGATAGGGAGATTTTAGGTCCATGGATGAGTAAAAAATAACTCATAACACCCTCTTGGAAACACCATTTTATCCATCTTAACCATAACCACAAAATTGTAATATCATGTTCCTCATGGCAGGACTCACCTCACTGAGTCAAAACGTTCAATGTAATAATGGCATTGTTGAAAAAAGTATATATAGTATGTTTACTCATTTTTGTATTCACCGAATCACTTGTGCATTCCAAGTCTGTTTTCTTTCTTGCACGTGACCTAAAACTAAAAACATTTATAAATTTAAAACAAAAAAAAATCTTAATCCTGTTTGCTGAGAGTAAGATGTACAATGCCATATCTCTGATGTTTATAGTCAAATGAACGGTTTTTGTAGTCTCCACATTCAAGTATTTACCACAAATTTAGTGTTGGTGGTAAGCATGATTCAGAGGTGGTACTTCCGGAGAACATGGCGGCTGCACGCTGAACAGCCGCTCCACCTGAGATTTCTACCCGATCCTCCATCGCATATTTAACCGCTTAATGGAGTACCATGTTTGGTAAAGAAAACGTGAGGTAACCCACCTACTGTTGATGCTCCCCGGTGCATTCCCGGGTCTGTCCTT
This sequence comes from Lissotriton vulgaris, assembly GCF_964263255.1. Lineage (NCBI taxonomy): Eukaryota > Metazoa > Chordata > Amphibia > Caudata > Salamandridae > Lissotriton > Lissotriton vulgaris. The sequence goes on from NC_141687.1 coordinate 765,285,078, forward strand.
CTCTCTTTTACCTTGTATATGGTACGGCGGGCGGCGTGCACAGCAGTGGGGCTGCAGAGGCTGTGCGGTCCGCGAAAATCCAGTTCGGAGTTTGGGGTTTTGGTGCTGGAAACCGGAGACCTTTTCTCTGCGGCAGAGCGGCGGTGGCTGCGGCCGTGAGTGGCAGCTGTGGTCGAGGCGGAGGCAGTGCTCTCCTGCGGGCCGGATTTTTGCTTGGGCTCAGTCCTGGTCTCCGGACCCGATCCGGCTCCTTTCCCCTTTTTTTTTTTAGCCAGCCAGGCCACCTCATACGGATGTGTATTGGAGGGGACGGAGAGTGTGGGGACGAGGGAGACAAGGTCAGCTTCCCCGGCTTCCCCAGCGTGGATACCGGGACTTGTACTTCTTTCTACTCTGTCAGCTCCACGCGCTGGGAGACTGCAGCACTGGAGCTGAGGAGTCGTTGCAGAGTGGTGGCCCGCGGTCTCCTCAGAGGGGGCATTAAAGGAGCAGCGGTAGCGGACTGGAGCTGAGGAGTCGTCGCAGAGTGGTGGCCCGCGGTCTCCTCAGGGGGGGCATTAAAGGAGCAGCGGTAGCGGACTGGAGCTGAGGAGTCGTCGCAGAGTGGTGGCCCGCGGTCTCCTCAGGGGGGGCATTAAAGGAGCAGCGGTAGCGGTCATCCTGGAGCGGATCGAGGAGGCTAAGCTTCTGGATGTACAAAATTCTGATGAAGCGGAGTCGGGGCCGGCGAAGACTCAAGCTCAGCTCATCCAGGACACCCAGTTTCATGAAGGTTTGCAGGCTGAAGGGGTCAGCAGGGAGCCCTCTAGCCAGGTGGGTCGTGCTCCTGTCATGGGCATAGCTGGGGGCAGCGATTTTGTCCCTGCTCCTGCCTGTCTTTTTTCCTGCCTCTCCTTTGAGTAATAGCAAGAGCTACGGGAGGGATAGGAAGCGCAGGTCTAAGCCCGTTAAAAAAGCAGCTGACCAGTTGCAGTTGAGCAAGTCGAGGGGGGGGCTCAGATACCAGACCAGATACCAGCAATTTTACCCCCGGGGACATCTTGAGTGGCAGTGACTGCGACGAGCTGGGCAGTGGCAGTGGCGGTAGGGGGGGTGGTAAAGATGGAGCTGGCTGGATGGTGAAGGCTAAGACCAGAAAAGGCGGGAAGGTCGGTAAAAAGTGCATCTCTACCTTCTTATCAGGGGAGGTTAAAAAGAAGAACCCCAAACTTTCTTTCTAAAGCCAAGGCTAAGGGTTCCTTCTCAGATTTTAAGCCTAAAATTACACCCTCCCTCAGGTCTTCTTTTAAGGTCTTGAAGAAGTACTGTGTCTGGGGAAGCTGGTAGAATGATAGGAGAGGTCGGTCTTCAGTCAGGGATCTACAGGCCTGTGGGAGATCGTGCTATAGTAGATATAGACAGCTCTGGGCCAGCAGTGAGCGGTGGCAGGATGGAGGGGGGAGAGGAATCCACAGGTCAGATCCCTCATGAAGTCACCTTTGGAAACCTTCAGGATATACTGAAGGGTCACAGTCCTGTTGCTACTGCTGTGGGAGAATGTTCAGATGGAGGAGTAATGGTCAAAAGTTCAAAGGTTTGTACTCCAGCTCCGGCTCTGGCCCTGGTTCAAGCTCCTGCTCCTGCTACAGAGGTACACCCATCTTCTCTTTAGAACTTCTCGTGGCATCACTGACGGTGGATATAACGAAGGGCTTTGAGGTTTCAGCTTCAAATCATGGGGAGATTAGAATCTTCTGTGAGTCATTAGACAAAATAGTGGATCTTTTGAATGTAAGGACATAAACTTTAAAATCTGAAGTGGGGGCACTAACTGGTCAGCTGAATGTCATGAAGGGGGACTTTGCAGCCTTGAAGAAAGAGGAGAGAGCACTAAGAGACAGGCTGGAAATGATAGAAAACAGCTCCTGCATGAACAACTTACGGGTATTGAATGTCCCAGAGGGCAGCGAGGGGAGTGATCTTAAACCATTTATGATAAACCTCCTAAAAGAATCATTGGATTTAGAGATTTCAGCTGAGGAGTTGGATAGGGATATCCAAAGAATTCATTGGGACCCCTTCAGACGCAACCCGAACCATCCCAAGCCAAGGAAAATCCTTATTAATTTTCATACCTACTCAGTAAAAGAAAAGATTTTTAATCTTTCTCTCAAACTGAAATCGCTGAGGGGTAAGGATTTTCCTTTTCAGATCCGATCAGATTTGGCTAGAGCCATTCTAGATCGACAATGGGAATTGGGGAGGAAGTTGGAAGAATTTAAAAAACTGGGAGCAGTGGCCAAACTCAAATTTCCGGCCTCCCGGAGGATTATGTTTGATGTACAATGTAAGATCAGTACAGGAGGCGGAGGACCTACTTGTAAATTTACAGTCGAGTTAAACATACACAAGCCGTCTGCGATATCAGCTTTTAGATTTGCTCCCAGATTTACATTTACATATAATTAAGTACTTGTTCATGTAGGAAAGGGTTGGGGGAGGATCGGTAGGGTTTCTTTAGAAAACAGGGGAAATGGGGGGAGGGAGATGAGAAGTGAGATCAAGATAGTTATTGATCAGGTCTTCCTCTTTCCTACCTTCCGCTTACCTATTTCTCGTTCTATTTTCACCCCCTCTTCGAGAATAATAGGCTTATACCTATATTTGTATTAAAGGGTTAGGGTATTAAGAGGCACATTATAGATGGGTGAGGGTAGGCCGGTTCTCCTAGGTGGGGGTTTCTTGTTTTGCACTCCTGGGTGGGTTCTTTCTTATTTCATTTCTTTATGGTGGGGGTACTGGGTGGAAATTTTAGGTTGCACTATCTGGACTGGGGGTTGGATTCTCCAGGGGCGGGGGGCAGAGGGGGTGGAGGGAGGAGGAGGGAGGGTTAAAATCTTTAATAGAATCCTAATTTCAGCTATTTTGGATATGTCCAGTCTTGGAATTAAAGTAAAAGGTGTAGGCAAGGTGCTGAGGGCGATAATAACCAACATTTTGCAGTTGGTTAGGGTAGAGAAGGGAGAGCCACCATGACTTCTCTGCAGATTCTTTCCTGGAATGTCAATGGCCTGCGCACTAGGCCAAGGAGAGACAAGACTTTACAATATTTACGAGATTCCACGGAACAGGTCATTGTCTTCCAGGAAACACATCTATTGGAAAATGAAATGACTGCCCTGTTAACGCCCCATACTTGGGTGGGCTCTATTGTCGGCACTAATCAAACAGCAAACAGGGGTATCTATTATCTTTAAGAAGTCAGCTAGGGCCCTTGTCTGCTCTTTTATAAAAGATCCAAATGGCAGGTGGGTGATCGTTAAAACCTTAATTATGGATACCCTGTTAATCTTAACCGGATACTATGGCCCCAACCAAGATGACCCTTCTAGTTCTGTGGCACCGTACAATCCATTTACAGGAGCCCTTCGGCTAGGCTGTTGGTAAACGGTGGTCTTACGGCACCCTTTATTATATCTAGGGGCACTAGACAGGGCTGCCCACTCTCCCCCTCTCCTTTTCGATTTATACATTGAGCCATTTGCTCAACGGTTAAGGGAGGATATTAACATTCAGCCTTTTAGATATGGAGAGTGGGAGAGGAAGGTAGCCCTGTATGCCGACTATATTTTAATTTTTTACGGCTGACCTCGACAGGGCCTTCCCAGCTGTCATCAGTCAAGCCCAAGATTTCGGTTTGGTTTTGGGGTACGAAATCAATGCGGCTAAAACAGAGGTAATGGTTTGGAACCAGGTGGCAAGTCAGCACAGTATCAAATAAGTTCCACTATATGATATTTGGGGGTTAAAATAGTTCACGACATAGCCAAGAATGCGGATACACATTTGGCGGCAGTGTCGAGAGAGTGTGTGAAGTTGATGAAGACCTGGACTTCGCAGCCTCTCTCAATCATCGGTAGGGCCAACTTGGCTAAAATGTTGATACTCCCTAAAATCTCTTTTCTTTTCAACTGCATCCCTTTGTACTTTGATAAAATACAAATTGATAAAATCCAGAGGGAGGTTAACTCCTTTGTTTGGTGGTATAAATATACGAAATTAGCCTGGAAAAAGCTGGGAGCCCGTAGGGGGGCCTGGCTTTGCCTGACATTAAACTTTATGCTTGGGCCTTCCAACTCTCTCACGCCTGTATGCTTTTAAAAATGCCGGTTAATACTGGGATAGGATGGATGATCTTAGCAATACTCCAGGGTGCGCACTTACTGGTGGAGGGTTTTTTGTTTAAGTTTGAGGATGTTAAGTTCTTCAAGCAAGTCAGGCTTAAGGTGTTACAGGGCTTTGCAAAAACATGGGCAGACTTAAGGAGGGCGGTCTCTTTGGGTTATTTTTCAAGCAAGGCCCCATTGTAGGATTCACCCGGGGGTCCAGAATGTTTGAGGGATAGTTTGGCAGCCCCGTTAAGGGAATCGGGCCTGGCAGTCTGGGGGGACCTGTTCTTAGAAGGCACACTGTTAACATGGGAACAACTTAGTGAGAGGGTTGGGACAGGTCTATCTAGGTTCAAATACCTCCAGCTGGCTAGCTGGGTTCAAGCTCAGCTACAAACTACCAAAGGCGGTTTATTGGGGGTAGGCATCGACTTAGAGCTTAATCTCCTGTCCAGACCATGAGGGAAGAAAGAAGTCTCCTTCTAGTACCAGGCAGTGTTGGAGGCAGTGGATGGAGAGTTTAAACTTGCCCAAGATCTATGGGGGAGTGTCTTGCCAGACCAAGAGTGCGATACCCTGTGGCAAGCTTTGTGAAATCTTTTATACTATATAGCAAAGCCTGCATGGCTAAAAAAGAATCATTTGTATACTATCCACAGGGCCTATTTCACCCCGCTAAAGCTCTCTAAAATTAACAAAGAGCTGCCCGTATGTTGCAAGAAATGTGGTCAGGCCCTAGCTTCTGACATGCATATGTTTAAAGAATGCCCAGCTCTGGCCTCTTTTTGGGACAGCTTTGGCAAATTTATGTCGGACTTAATTAGAATCCCAGTTATTATTGATTTTTCCTTAGTCTTCTTTGGCCTTCAGGAGAATGTCAAAGGACAAGCAAGATCCTTACTCTTTTACGCTGTGCTCCAGGCTAGGAGGCAAATTTGCATAAAAAGGACAGATCCTATCCCTCCTTCCTTTTTAGAATGGCAATCTTTGGTCCTGGCGACTTCCAAGTTGGACTTATCAAGAACAGGCAGCCAAAACAAAAGAAGAGAAGCTTCTGGAATATCTTGAAATCACGATGAGACCCAGAGAGGTTTTTTTCTCCCCTCTTGGGTCCAGTGATTATGCTGCCTGAAGACGCTATGCCAGGTTGGAACTACTCCCAGTATTAGCGGGGAGCTTCTAAGACAAGGTCATCTAGCTCTGGAAGCTTGCAAAATAGAGCTATCTCAGTGGACTTGTGGGTGCTCATATCAGCAAGTCTTAGTGCCGGTAGGTGGACGAGGATAAATTCCTAGCCGTCTATGCCTCTCAGTTCGCGGAGTGTGGTTACGAACGTTCTGAATGCACACTCAAAGTGAGATGGGCGGTAAATGTGGACCAAAAAAACAAAACAGTAATCACCATCATTTTCAATGCTTAATTGTACAAGACATCTCTTTCTGATCAGCTGTAGCAAATAAACACCCCTTTGTCCCTGTCCATACTGAAAAAGCAATGATTGCTGCAAAAACACCATGGCAACAACTTCTGTCACTCTCAGTATGGTGAGTGACCATATAAATGCGTCACTATACAAGCTTCAACTGTAATAAATGATAAAATAATGCGATTGTTGCATTAGCAATTGGGTTACACTTCCATCAGGTTCTCATTGACCCCTTTATGCCTTCCAAATCTTCAATTAGATTCAAAATACCTTTATTGTTTTTCGTTCCAAATGGTGGGTTCATGATGACTGTATCAACCACGTTTAACATTTTATCAGTTGGTAAACAGCATACATCTAACTGCACCAGGTCAATATTTGTCAGCTCAAACTCATCAATATTTGTTCTGAATATTTCCAAAGCGTCTTCATCTATGTCAATCCCCAGACACAGCCTGCAAGACAGAGAAAAAAGGTACGAAAATGAACACTCGTAAAGTTGCAATTTATTGACAAAATACAGGAGGATTCGGTGGGCAAATACTCATGGTCGTCTTTGCAGAGCAAATAGTTTTCATTCAGTCTCCAACACCCTTTAAAGCAAGTTATCCCCAGACGTCCTTCCACCAACCTTTACCACCACCAATTGGCGTTCCTACTTTGTGGCTGTAAGTATCAAGAGTCAGCATCATTCCGACCAGACACAGACTTCACAACACTTGATGTTGCCATCAGCGAGGATGCCAGTGCAAATGATGGTCTTGAACTGCTTCACTTTATTCGGTGCAAGGAGTTGGACTATTCAGAATGGGGTAGGATTTTCTTTCCTCCGGCTACTGGATCACTTAGTAAATGAACCACCACCTTCTCACACCTCTCAAAATACTCCAATAAAAAAAATATTGCTAAGCTTCAGTTCATTTTTTTTTCCTCAGATCTAATCGCAAAGTGTTCAAAATAGAACACTGAAGGACTTCGGTAAACGTGATTCACACTGCAGGTTGGATGGAATTTATATCAAGTGTATTTTAAGTATTGGAGCCCAAATGAATACACTTTAACATGCCTCAAGTTTGCAATAATAAAGAGAGAGTCTAAACTGTACGTACATCTCAATAAAACTAATTACAGGTAGCTAATGGTCACTAAACATTCAGTTGTAACAGACCTTTTCAAACAGAAATTGGAGCATCCGGTCTACCGCACAACTTCAAATGCCAAGGCACAGTTATCACATTCACATACAGCCAAGTATGAACAGTGCAGATATATAAGCACACATAAAAACCTATGTTCTCATTTAGTCTCATGTACTAAATCCAGACCTATAATGTTCTCACTGGTATTTAATTCAAGGGCTCAGATGTCACAGTTAATAGAAATATGGGTAGAAAAATGAAAAAGGAAATGTTTCCTTTATCTCCATGAAGGGACTGCTAAATAATGCTACTATATAAAGATGTCTTTGTTTGGTGGTAACCACAACGGTTTGAGCACTCCGCTGGGATTTGAATTTATCGGAGTACTAATTGAACAAGCTTTTGCATAGCCAATAGGTCTCGCTTTTGGGACCTTGTAAGTATTTAGTTAGGTAGTACAATATCCTTGATGCAACAACATGAACTGTTGCATGGCTAAACACTTATAAGGTCCCAAAGGCGAGACCTATTGGCTGTGCCAATGCTTGTTTATGTAGTTTTGGAACGGGACCCATATCTTGTCGAGTTTGGGCAATGAATCTCGCAGGTTGGCTGTGAGTTGCTCTACCGCCTTTATTGTCCATACCTTCACCCACCACTGGTTTATCGTTGTTAAAAAAAAAGTGTTCCGCCATTTCTCACTAAATGGGCTGCTAGTAAGAGTGGAGCTACTTATTTTCCCTCCGCTCAAGACAGGTGGTCCAAAGGTGTTATTTCTGGCAATTGAGGTAGCTCAATGTTCGTGATTACCTTCATGAGTTCCCAAACTTGGCCCAAGGAAAAAATACAAAGGGTTAATGCACCCCCTTTAAAAAGACCCCTATTGGATTAGTCAAACTTTGCTAAATACACTGCAGTGTCTACCTTGTAGACTCTGGGTGTAATCCCCACGTGGATCGGTGCAGGGAGACCGCAGGGAGACCCAAGGGTGCCTGATGCTTGAGACCCCTAAGTCACCTGTCATCTTTGTCTTGAAAGTGGGTTCAGGTGTGAAGGGGTCCCTCCAAATAAGTCTTGGGTGTGTAGGAGGGTGTTCAGGTTTCATTACACGCCTTTCTCACTCAAGAACCAGGTAACAAGAAATTGAATCCTGGGTTCTCCACTAGATCACATTATGTGATCTTAGAAAGACACTATTCCCTGCGCACGAATGAGTGTATTTATCTGATAAAAAATAGGAGTATTTAGGAGCAATCCAAATACACATTTCAGAGATTTCTGGAACTTCTGAGCTAGCATTAAGCGTAGGAAGCATTCACAAATCAATTTTTTTTTTAATGTATATATACATATATTTTTAGAAGTGTTTGGTGTGGGTTAGTTGCCGCTAGCTGGAGGCCATACGCCAGTGGCAAGTTAAGATGAAGGTGGGAGAATGTGGATGAGTGTCACATGCTAATTATGAATAAATGATGCACGTGACTGACTTGAATAAAAACGTGTATCAGTACTGCTTCCAAGTAATGCTCTGGAGATTGATATTTCTGCCCTAATCAGTTTCTGAAAACGCTTTAAATTAGAGCATTGAAACAATTTCTGAGAATTGCCAGGAGCTACCGAATAACAGGAGGTGTCCAATTAATATCTCTCACCTTTCAATTTATCTGAACAAATTCTGACAATCTTGTACTGCCAGGGGCAACCTGCAGTAAAATCCACCAGAAACAAGGTTTCCACCAAGTTATTCCCTAAAATGTCCAGACATTTTCGAAATGTTGTGGCAATAGTTGCCGGTACGGTTAATACCCAGCTGCATATTTATCTATAAATTTGCAGACTTTTTTGACCTCATTGCCTTTTAAGTGTGGGCTAATGAATGAGGAATAACATCATATCATATTTTGTGTATTTCCGTTTGGTTCCCACCAGCCCTGGGCTCTCAATACCCGGCCACAATGTAAAGAGGAAATCCTCCATCTCTGATCCCGTATTACCGCATCGCACTGTAGAAAAGTAACGAGGAGCTCCTGTGAAGGTGCCACTCACGTTTACTCTTCATATACGTCACAGTAACGCTGTTAATGGGGCCGAAAGAAAGCAGTACGCACCTTACACCTGACGCATTATTGTTGGGGCAAGATAGACACATGTCAACATGAAGTGTTTGCTATGTGGAGAGGAGGGACTTTGTGGGGCTTTGCTCACGTTCTTGCTCACTTTATGACACATGCCTGGGTAAGCTCTTTAATGGAACGCCAGTGGCACATGCCTAATTGGTAATTTTATTTAATATATTTTTTTATAGTATATTTACTACAAGACAGAACCCGCAAAGCTGATAGGTGTATCCAGAGACAAAAGTCGTGGTATGCTGAGGAAAGTTGTTACTCTGCCCCTGCTTGACTTTGTATCGCCTGCCCTGTGATGCCTCCCCACCCCCTTCCGTGAATTTGAAGCGGCCAACACGGTCTTACTGAAAGACCATGGAGGTAGAGACCGGGGAAAGGGAGAGTGTTGAGTGTGGGGGAGGAGGCGAGGTCCTGCCGTTTATAAATCATCAACGTGCAGCCACTAGATCGGGCGCACTTGTGTCTCTGCACATACATCGCATAGCCACACACCTTGCCCTGCAGACTGTCCAAGAAATTTAGATCTCACCAGGAACACATTTGCATTGTGTACATGCCTAGAACATCAATTGCACATACAATATTGAGGAGGGGACACACACATAATGCACAGGCTTCACCGACATGCATACTCGTGCAGCTCACACTGCACATACACACAGTGTAGGGACATGCACAGGTACACTTTTTTCTGTAAATATAAACCTTGCACACGCACCTAAACGTGTAGCACAGACAAATGCCTACAGGAATTGCGCAAGCAAGCGCGCACACACACACACATACACTTGATGCGCCTATACACGCGGAGACGGGCACATAATAGGACCGTGGTTTTCAAGATTAAAGAACGAGTTGGAAATTAAATCGATTCTGTGGTCTGATAGCCGACTGGGAAATAGAAAGAGTTCACGGGCATGTCGATCCACTTCCATTGATAAGGTCTTGGGCAATGCTTTGTGTAGACAGCTGCTTTCTTGTAGGAATTTACCAATGAAAGGTTGCAGAATGTGCGGTTGTGTAAACAAGATCTCTTCAAGGTGCTTTGCATTTAAAGAGCGAGAAAAAATGAAGGCTTGTATTTTATTCTCTATAGGAAATTCCTGCTGGGGGTAGTCGGGGAAAGCAGTGCGCTCATTACCTTGATGTTGGGCTGCGTTTACTGCCAAGTTGTTGTTAAAGTGATAAGTGACTATTATAAATTCACGTTGCTCATCACAGCTGTAGTGCGCTTTCCTTATTTAAATATGTACCTTTTAGTGTCTGTCCTCTATCTTGTATATGAGGTTTTAAAAGCCTGCACGTTAAATTCAACTAACTTGTCTAGCGATGGCATTTCCCATTGGTAGCGGCTGAGAAGCTTCAACCAACTTCCGGTTGTGCAGCCTGATTATTTTATTTTATGCTGACAAACAAGCATTGGCAATGCGGCCGTGAAAGTGTTCCCGCGCGGCGAGCTATGCGCTTAATGAGCATGAAGAGGAAAGCCATATGGAGCCTCTGCTCGTGAGTGCTTAACCGCAAGCTCTAGGCCGGGCATGGTAGCATTTTGTGAAGCCCTTACTAAATGTCTCGCAAAGCAGCGCATGAGCTGGCTGAGCGAGACCTAAAAATGGGGAAGTTATAAGACACAAAAAAAACAATCTTTAGATGGTTAAAGAGTTGAGCACTCCTTTGAACTATTAAGCACGAGTAACTGCTCAGCTGAAGAATGCAAACTACAAATAAGCACTCGCACTTGAGACAAAAGATGACATCTTGTTAGATAATGTGCTGTCTATATCTCGAACAACTAAGTATTTAAAGTCTTTTACTACTTCTACTTGGGTCGGTGTATGCATAAAAAAAATTGGATTGTTTAACTGCAAACTAAGTGAATAAAAGAATTAATATGTAATGAATTAAATTGAATAGTTACTTATGTACTTGTAATAAAGCTTAAGAAATCGTTTTTGAGGAATAAGTGATTGAAACTATATCAGTAAAACGATGGTAGAATTATGGACTAAGAAATGAAGTAGAAAGTGTATCAAAACAATGTTATTGACTCTCTTTACTTCAATGATGGCGGGTGGCATTATTTATCACCTGTAACTACACTAGAAGGAAACATTTGTGAGAAATATTAGAAACTAATTTAAAACATTGAACATCGATAAGTAAAGCGATTTAAGTGTGGATTCTGAGATACATGTATGTTGGCTATATGTCTAACATGTCCTGATGATCTACTATAACGTTCCTATATAAAAGTGTGTAATAAATGAGCGGGAAGTTTTACAATATATATTTCAATGTAAAAGATGATATTTGTTACGATTTATATGTGTTAGCAAAGTTTTGTCTAATAAAACGTGTGGCCCTGAAGAAGCGATCATTCGAGAAACAATAAAAAGAATAAACTGAAACAGAAAACGTTGTCCTTTTCCTGAATTTTAAATATTGAGGCTAAGGACCTCCCTGGTACCCCCACAAATTAGAGTATGGTACAACAGGAGCCATAAAAACTAAGGATTCTCTACACATGGAATGACTGTGTCACCAGGGAAAAGGTAGGAAGAAGGGACCTGTTCCAGCTCACCATGTGCCAATGGTACCCTTCAACAACAATTAGAGCTGTTCAGTTCAGAGGATGGGAGATCCCACCAAAGGTCTCACTGTTAGCCACTGAACAGTCTCTAATATACTGCAGATGAGCTGGAGCTGTGATAAGGGGAGAGGGCTTCTTGTTTGTTTTTGCCAAGTTCAATGCCAAATTATTTCTGAGATGGCTTCTCCATGCATGGAGATCCATGTGGAGGCCCAGGCAGACATCTTTGATTTATTTTTAAAATAAGAAAATATTGCACATGGTCTACTGTGCATGCACGCACATGCGTCGGTGGCAATCTTGGAATGATTTTGATGGTGCAGGAACATATGGCCAGAGGCGAGCAGCCTTGCATTAGTGAAACGCTTTGGGCCCTCACAAAAAAGAACATTTAAGATAAAATAAAGAACAAAGTTGGGATGTGAAAAAGTCTGACAAGTCAGTCATCTAATCCCAAACAATGTAAAGAACAAACACAAGGATAGAGGGGAAAGCCATGGAACAAGGAGCACAAACCTGGGCACAAAGCAAAGTCATTAAGTAATAGGTAAGGGGCTAACTCAAGTCCACTCTACATTTATTATATTGTAGACACTAGGGTCCCAATTTAATTCTTGGAGGGCAGCCCGTTTCTCCGCCTGGGTGACAAAGTAAACGACTATCACCCTGACTGAGGTGCCGCCTGTCAAATCTAGAAAAGTTTACTAGTCCAGCAGACACTTCCAGCATTGGCAGGAACCACGGTCATGGTGGTTCCTGTCAATGCATTGTAAGTTTGACAGAGCTGTACAGCAAACGTACAATATTTTTTTTATTTTCAAAAAGAAAATCCCGAACCGGCGAGGAGGACATTGAACACTTGGCTGTAGCAGACGCTGAAAATCAGCTGAATGTCTACCCATCTAAATTAAGTGGGTGGACATACAGCCAAACCTTCAACTGCCCCCTTACTCAACCAGTGGGGGTTAACAACGGTGGAGATGGATTAGTCTCAGACGTCGTCAAACCCAAGTTCTGCCCGATTGCAAATAAGAAGGCCGGGCCAGCCATAATGTTGGTAGGAAGTGAACTTTGTCACTGTTGCGATGGAGTTTCCTCCTCTCCCAACACTAAAATCAGGCAATAGGTTTTTAACAGCAGGCAACTAAAGGTGTCTCTAGGCAAGATCTCAAGATGAGGCATTAACAGACCATTACATAAGTAAGCACAGTTAGTGTGTTTCAGGTCTCAAAAGTTAACATTCCTTTGAAATTTTTGAAGGTCATTTCGGAAATGTATAGATCTGTAAAGATACAACTTCCAGCTTTCTCTATTAGTTTGGTAAACTCAGCCCAAAATTGAGCACCCCTTCATAGACCTTTATTTCTGATGAGTATAATAGGAACTATTTCTACTGGTTAATATTGCTCATAGAGGTGCATCTAAAAAAGTCATAATTCAAACAAAATTTGCTATCTAGTCCTTGTTGCACTTAAGACATTACTTGAGAGTCTATGTGTGATTAATCATCTGTCACAGGGAAAAATGACTCTACTCATTCAATCTCTATTTATGATATTAAGGACCAGATGTATGACAAAGAAAATAGCGCATCGCAAATTGCGAGTTTTTTGCGACTCACAATTTGAGAGGTGCTATTTCCTATGCACAACAGTGTATTTCACACTGTTTATGATTCCAAATGGGGTCGCAAATTGAGAGGCTCATGAATATTAATGAGCCTCTCACAATTTGCGACCCCACTGGGAATGGCAGGACCTCCCAGGTATGGTGGCATGCTGAGCTCAGCAGACCACCATGTCTGGGTGTGCTAATAAATAAAGCAGTTTTTTTTAATGCTTCCCATTTTCCTTAAAGGAAAACAGGATGCATTTAAAAAAACAAATTTGAAACGTTTTCGTTTAATTTTTTAAGGGCAAGTAGTGGTCCCTGGGACCACTGCCTGCTCGTAAAAAAATGCCCCCTGCATTTGCAAAGAGAAAGGGGTCTCATGGGGACCCCTTCCTTTTTGCGAGTGCATTACCACACTCTTGAAGAGGGTGGTAATTTGCAAGTGTTTTGCACCCGCAATTGCGGAGGTAAAACATTCATACACGGAGTTGCGCTCGCTATTAGGAAGGGAATGCCCTTTCCTAATAGTGAGTCGCAAAACACTATTTTGAGAGTCGCAAAAAAATTGTAACCCGCAAAATAGACTTTGTACATGGCCCATGCTGTTTTTGCATGCGTAAATGGGTCGCAACCCCGTTTGCGCATGCAAAAATGGTTGTATATCTGGCCTCAAGTCTGCAAATGTACTCAACCATTTGTCATTTTATCTCCTCTCTTGCCACCCATCGTTGCCAGCTCTCTTTAGTTGCCTTCCCCAAATCGTGAGCGCACCCACCGACTACTGGGCTTTAACAAATTTGCATCACATCTGCCTGAGTTTATCCCAATTGGGGGTCATGATAAGACCTCTTTATTCTTCACTGACAAAAACATCAGGACCCTGTAGCAACCTACAACATTTTCATAACCACAAATTACCAATTGAGAAAAACTTAACACTGCAGTATAAAAGTATCCCTCAATGAATATTTTGAGAATTCCATGTCTATGTTTTAATTTACTACCAACTACTAGACTCATAGAGCCAATAATTCAAGAGAACCATTAATGCAAAGACCAGCTACAGCATAGCTAGCACTCGCATAAACATCTTATTATCACAACTAACAAAGCACAGGTGTGGCATAGCACGAATTTAGTGTTTCCCTTTAATAATGAACAAAACACAAAATGGAAGTAAAACACCTCTTACCCTTTGTCAAGGACTGAGTGTGCGCAGTAACAAACATCATGCTTTGTGAATCAGAATAAAAAACGAGGAGAAAAATCACCTACCCAGCACCTAACATTGCAGCTCCAATGCTGAGGACACCACAGCCACAGCCTAGATCAGCAACCACTTTGTCTTCAATATCATCATATGTATTATGAATTGTATTTAAGATGCAGGCTAAAAAGAGCAGAATAAAATTATATTTAAGTTAAACATGAATGAAAATTCAAGACAACGGGAGAACTGCAAATAAATTTAAAACTAAAATTACAACAATACCCCTTTGTCTGTAGCTACTTTTTCAAATGCCTTTTTTCTAATTTACAGAGGCTTCAGGCAATGTATAGTTATATAGGAAAATAACACATAGAAGCGCATATACGCTGCCACTTCTGAAAGGCGGCACTGCTGTAGAACGTACAAGTTGGCAGCAGGCAGATTCTAGCATATTGACTTTGTAATGTAAATATCTAGCATAAAAAGAATGGTAGTCGAACACTCATGCATGACCTAGGTGCAAATTGTCACATTACATACGGATCGAGTTTATCTAGGTTACTTAGTGAGTCCATGGCCCTTCTAACAAACGTGCTGCACACAGCAACGTCAGTACTTGAGAACAACATTACAAATAAGTAGCGTGATATAATTGTGTGACATAGACAAATATAAAAAGGGGTGTCTGTTGCCAACACCTTATGAACAGAAAAAAGACCGGAACATACATATTTACAGTACAGTGTCTGTTAGGGCAAGTGCATGATTAAGAGGGGAGTTCTGAACAAGGGAGTATAAGTTTGACATTTGTTTGTGTTTTCCAAAGTAAGGAGTTTTTTTTTAATCCTCATTTTAATCTCTGCAGATAGAAAAGTTCAGAGTTGAAACACAGCAGTATTTGGGGGGGTGAGAAACTTTAAAGACTGACATAAAGGGGGCAACTAGGTAGTCAGGCGGGGGAGGTTGGCAGTAGTTGAGAGCAGGATGGGTTATGGTGGGTGACGTCCTGATAGACAGAGTGGGTTAATTCCATTAAAAGCTTTGAAACTATAAAAAGGAACTGTCATTGCACCCTATGGTTGGCATCCAGTCACCCTATTTGGTGACAGTTGAAAGTTGCAGGCGATAGGTAGCTTAAATAGCAAAAGTATAAGTACTGAAACTGATAATTTTATGAGGTGAGGATAAATGTGGAACTTTTCAAGGGTATGAACCAGGAGAAGGAACGCATTGATAGTAAGTTGATGTGGCAGAATCATGAGTTTTGCTGTTAGTGCACGGAGAGCCATTTGAAGTGAATTTGAAAAATGTCCTTGTAGTGAGGAGGCAAGGCCGTCAATTCTAGAGGATGCTACCTTTTAGGGATTTATTTGTCTGCCTCTGTATATGAAGTTGTACCAGTAAGCAGGAATAAAGAAGTAGAATTGTGGAGTTTGTGGGACAATCATCGTGACTTTTTAGGTTTGACTAAAAAAGCCCATGCTCTGACTGATGGGAGATATATTTTAGCTTACACTGGGCTTAGAGCTTGCTCATTGCTTACCATTGGTTGGATTTATTGTCACTTATTTACTTGATTCTTATTGGTTAGCGTCAGGGGGCTTTCATTCCTCTTTTGGCATTGGTCACTAAATCATAGACCTAATATTTGAGCCCTTCCACTGCTCCCCTTTCAGACGCTAATCTTTCTTTTTGGTTAAGCACTCTTTGAGAGTGCATGCGTCTTTTCAGCGGTCTCAATCGCGTACTTTGTGTAACAATGTGAGTGGAACAAGTACAACCTAGCATTTATACAGCAGTCCAGATAAAGGAAATACATTAAGAATACTTTAAATGATCTGGAATTTGACCAGTGGACTGGTTTATATAAGAAACCAGATACAGTTCTACAAACCATGGAGGTACACATTTTCATCTTGAGGCTTACATTTGTGTTGTTCAAGCACAAGAAGAAATGCTGGGGTAAAATAATCAATCAAGATCCTGAGGCCTGATCTTAGAAATTAATTGCCTCAAGGATTCATGGATTTGAAAACATTTCTTAAATTCAAAATGTTTCATCTCTTCCAAGTTAACAATTATTTAGTGCTGGTAGGCATTGTGTTCTGCTCTGTCTCTTACTTGTATTTTTAACAGTTTTTTTCATATTGCATATTACAATCTGGGTCACTAGAAACACACCAATCTGCAATTTCAATGTTTTCTGTATGATTAGGAATCGTCCACATAGTCTACTATATGCTGTATAATCTTCAGATTTCAACAAAATGGTTGTTTCAACCTGAAAATGACTGAAAGTTAAAGAGAACTTCCAATATAGAGTGCAATGCATCTTCTACCACGTTGCAAGAGTAAAGTGGTCACCTCCCCCAATAGTCTGCTATACAAAATCAATCCTTTTCACATATTTCAGAAGGAAAATAATTAAAATATTTGGTTTTATTGTTCACCCTTCAGTGTTCTAAAAACGTTAGTTATTTCAAGAGGACACCCAGAATTTAGAAACTTCTATTTTTAGGGACTACTATTGTGAATCCTAAAGTGCTGTCTAGCGAGTTACTTAAATAATAAATAAGGAATGCACAATAGTTTTTGTTGCTGAAAAGGCATACTTGCAGCAACACCATGATGAATGTGAAATAAACACATCATAAAGCTCTGGATGCCACATTTCTTATTTTAAAAACGCAGCTGGCACATGCAGAAATAAAGAGGTACACATTTTCCTACAAAAGATATGTACAGGTAGGTTGGAGTTCTGACTAGTACAAAACAGATTATGTGTTATACAAGCAATTGCACTTTAGGAACAAATGGAAGAGAATTAATAATATGGCATCACTGAATTTCCATAAGTGCAGTCATTGTTGGTAAATAACATTTTAAATAGTATAGTACTACGCTATTTACAGAGTGCTTACTACCCCTATGTCGGGTGCTGAAGTGCCTGCCTACATTGATATACGCCTTTAAATGCCTCATGATTTGGTCCTGTACTGCGACATAATTGCAGTGGCCCATTTATAATTATGTATGGGTGGTGTATTATTACATGTAGTGCCTTGCTGCTAACCTTTTGTAGGCGTTCAGCACTAAGAAATAAACAAAAAACAACACCCTGTTCTTAAAGGGTTTATGCAAAAAGAACATTAAAAAAATACAACAATAAATTGGGTTTCCAAAACCTATTCCAAGACCTTCTGTCGGACGCAATATCTGCAGATTTAAGATCTAATGCATAAACTTGGTCTGTTTTGCCAGAGGTATGGCAACATTGTAGTGAAAATACTATTCTAAATGTTCTGTAACTGAAGATTTAGTTAAATTTTTTTCTGAGATTGGCAATCCATCAAGATGCACCCAACTCTCAAACAAAGGTGGTTAGGATTGGGAAAGGCATAAGAAACAAAGTATAGCAAGAAAGCAGTTCATTTGCCAATCTAGGAGGACTGGGGATTTATGTCACATTTTAGATCTGCTCTGCTGGAACAGCCTGTAACCGCAAGGGGCCACAAGTGTTACCCTAATTTAAAAAAAAGACTCACGGGGGGGCTTGCTGCCGAGCAAGATGGCTGCAGTCTAACTGAGCACCAGGGGTTTGGCGGTCTCCCATGTAATCCGTTCACTTATCCGCAGTGTAAATTGTACCCAGAGAACGAATTCGAGTAGCCGAGGTGGAGCGGAACGGATCGATCTGACATTGGTGTCTCTCCGTTGCCTGCAACGTAGGATACAGGGAACGGCAGATCGAGGCCTACATGAGTGATTGAAGCCGGGGGCTAAATTTTGGTAGACAGCCCAAGCGCCTGACGCGCGGCCTGTTGCGGAGGCTGGAGAAGTGACGGCGCGTACATGCTGTAAGGGCGGACGCAAGCGGAGGCTGCAGTGGCGCTGACGGCTGCTACCCAATCCAGAGCTGGAGTGCAGTGGAGGCCCCCCGGGGAGAAGAAGACCGCGGCCTGAGTCAGGTGCGGAGGCCTGTCGGGTGCTAGAAAGGAAGGCTTACACCGGGGACTCGATCTGGCATTGCAGCATAGGCCTGAGAAAGGATACCGAGGACCGGGCCTGGACACACGTGGCGCACCTGCAGTGGTGCGCTGGAAGAACACTGAGACAATTGGCCTGGCCGGGCCCGAGGCCCTGATACTGGAGGTACACATTTGAGAGTCAAGATGCTGTATCAGGAGGCAGTGGGGGGGGGACAGGTACGAGGCATTGGTACCAGTGGCAGGCTTAAAGGGCACATAATGCCAGCTACAAACTACAAGGACTCTGTTTGATGGCTCGAAATGTATGACTGTTGAGGGCCAGAGCCCTGCGCGTCAGATCGGAGGCATTGGTTCAGTGTGAAATGAGAAGGCAGCGGATAAAAACTGCGGATACTGAACCACGATCCCCCCCCGGGGCAGTACCGATGTGAAGCATGTCGAGGATATAACAGACACCATAGCTATGTGTCAAGTGTAAGGCCTTTAAGTCGATACCTGTTGGTTGCCCCCTAAAGAACAGTCACACTCTCCGCACAGGCGAGCGGCAGTAAAAGGGTGCAGCCGCGAAGCAGACAATGAGTGGCGGGGTACGACCCAGCAGGGGAAGCTGGACAAGTTTGCCTACACTAAAGATTTTCCTCCATTGCCGAAACGTAAAGGACAAGCAGATAAAGGAACAGAGGAACAGAGGAGGAGGGAACCCCCAAAGTGACACTAGAAGACGTCATGGCGGCCCTCCACAATGTGCAGATCACGGTAGGCTACATTTCTGCGGATGTCACATTCCTACGGGCGGACTTTCCGAAAATGTAGGCCAGAGTCACAGAGGTGGAACAAGCGACAACGTCCCTCACTAAAGACACTACTATATTGATCAAGAAGGTAGCGCAATTAGAGGCTGAAAACAAACGTATGGCGACGAAGCTGATTGACCAGGAAGGGCGCTCCCGCTGCAATAATGTTGGAATTACGGGGATTCCCGAGAGAGAAGGGGGCCCCGCCATGGACCTCTACATTGAGGAACTAATAAAGACAAGACTGCAGCCGAAGGGTCTCTCCACCTTCTTTTCAGTAGAGCGAGCGTATAGGGTGCCAGGTGGCTAATCTAAACCTGGGACCCTCCCAAGACCGGTACTGACTCGTATCTTCAACCTCCGGGACAGAGATGCCATTCTGCAAACGGCCCGGGTGGCGCCGCCCATCCAAGTGCAAAACTCCGTGCTCTCCTTTTTCCTGGACTACACTGCGGCGATCTCGGCACGCCGCAGGAGTTTTTGGGAGGTCAAAAAGGCGCGGAGGGTCCGCGAGCTACCATACTCCATGCTCTTTCCGGTGAAACTCTGAGTGGTGGCAGATGGCAAGACCTGATTTTTCGAGACGCTGGAGGAGGCTCACGACTGGCTTGAGGGATGGCGGCAGGCGGAGAGACCTGTACGGGCGAACAGGAGGCGACGGCGTCTTGGGAGGGAGGACGAGCTTGAGGAACATGAACAAGGAGAGGAAGAGTTTGAACAATGCGTAAGGATTCCGGAGAGTGAGACACTGTGCGACCCACCACCACCTAGAGAAGGTATGGGCTGACATATGCTCAGGCCCTCCTCGGCAGTATGTCAGCAATGAGCTTATCAGTGGATAAGGACTCTGGGGCAGGGGGAAGATGCCGTTTTCCTCTGACTTCCCGCTCCCATGCACGCAAGTAATGTTTAGGGGACTGGGTTCCAAGCACTCTGCTGAGTTGGGTCGGCGGGCAGTTTTGGGTCCGCATGGCAGGGAGGCAGGGAGGGGGGGGATGGGGATCGTTTCAAGGTTTTTCTTATAATGGTTATATCGTCTTTATGTACAAAGTTGGTTATGCAGTAATAGCGCACACTGTGAAGCACTCAAGTTATATCCTGGAAAAAATCATATGCTTTAACGGGCCCGTAGGGCATGGAAATGGGTGGCGCAGCACAGCTTGAGTCAGCCGAAGGCCCCCTAACCCCGGTGCCACCTCTTTCCTTAGTTACATGGAATGTGCGAGGCCTAGGAGATAAAATAAAACATGGCCTGGTTTTGCAATGCATCAAGAGGGGCGGCCCGGCGGTGGTGTTATTGCAGGAGACGCATCTTACGGGCACGTCGAGCAAGGCGATGGACAGATGGGGATACAAAATGGTGGCACATTCAGAATTCACATCCTGATCCAGGGGCGTGGGTATATTGGTGAGGAAGCAGTTCCCATTGATAATACATGATGTTAAATCTGATAGATCGGGGAGATTCGCAGCCATAGTTACGCAGTGGGAGGGGCAGCCCCTAAATATAGTGCCGTTTACATCCCCCCAGCGCTGCACGCAGTGGCCCTTCCGGATCTCAGTGAGTTCTTGCTTGGGCTACCGGAGGGAGAGCTACTTATTGGAGGGGACTTTAACGATATTATGAATGAAACCCTGGATAGGTTTCCTTTGAGGACAGGTACCTCGGGAGTGTCGCGCCTGGGGAGTTTTATGGACTCACTGGGTCTTACAGATGTGATGAGACGACACCATCCAACAGAACGTCAATTCACCTACCACTAGGGTGTCCATAATAGCCTAACAAGAATAGATTATTTCCTGGGATCAGTGGGTAGCTTTAAAAATATAGGTACTACAGAGGTCAGGCCCCGGGGCATCTCTGACCATTACCCATTGCCGCTTAAATACACTTACTACCACCAGAAGCGACGCCGTATCTACCCGATAAGCCCTGGTTATTTGCAAGTTCCCAAGACTAGGAGGGCGCTCAAAAAAGTAACGGGCCACTACTTTCAGGACAATGCAGGATCGGTTGCCTCTCCGATCATCCTCTGGGAAGCGTTTAAAACAGTCATCGAGGGCAGGCCATAGCTTCCATCACAGCACATAAACGGGAGGGGCGGCTGGAACTGCAGAATCTAGAGTCCGAATTACACACAGCAAAGACCCAACACGCCAATGACCCAACCTCTGACACATCCCACAACCTGCACCTCAAACAGCGGCAACATAGAGAACACCTTACAGAATTGACCAGACAGCAGCTGGAGGCCACTCAACACAAAGTATATGACATCGGCGATAAGGCCGGGAAGTTATTGGCGTGGCTAGATAGAAGGGACATAAGTGATAGATGGATTGCAGAATTTTGCATTGAGGAGGGACAGGCAACAACCAACCCATGAACAATAGTACGAACACGGGTGGGACACTTTCAGACAATCCATTCGTCAGACTCTGAGATGTCAGTAGAGGAGGCGCTGACTTACGTACAAGATCTTGCCATGCCCAAACTAACCCCGGAGGCAGCACAGGAGCTGGAAGCTGATCTCACAGTGGACAGGCTGCAGGCAGCCATTGGAGCGCTGCAGTCGGGCAAAGCTGTAGGACCGAACGGCATACCTGTCGAACTCTATTGGAGGACGACAGAATCCATTGCACCTCACTTGTTAAATATGTTCACTGATAGTCTGAAGGTGGGCGAACTCCCGCCGGACCAACGCACGGCCACCAAAGTGGCTATTCTGAAACCAGGGAAGCCTGCGGATAAATGTACCTCGTACCGACCTATCTCCTTGATAAATGCGGAGGCTAAAATCCTCGCAAAACTGTTGGCAAATCGGCTCACACCGCACTTAACAGCACTCATACACCCAGACCAATCAGGCTTCATGCCAGGCAGGAACATGGCCCTCAACCTGAGGAGACTACATGGAGTGCTTGCTCGCACGGTTTACGTACAGGAGCCGGCGGTGGTGCTCTCTCTGGACGCGCATTTGACATGATCAAATGGCCCTTTCTTTTTGCAGTGCTCCATCACCTGGGGTTTGGACCAAATTTCTGTTCGTGGGTTGAACTTTTATACATCAAACAAATGGCTCATGGCACAGCTAATGGTCACATTTCTGATGATTTTTCTTTGGCGAGGGGCACGCGCCAGGGCTGCCCACTGTCACCGCTATTTTTCGCTCTGGTACTAGAGCCTCTGGCGGCGTGGATAAGATGGGAGCCAATAATACGGGGACTCAAGTGGACAGATAGTTGGGAAGACCAGTATCCCTGTACGCCGACGATATCCTGTTATATCTGACCTCGCCTAAGCGCTCCATATTGACCCTTCTAAATGTCTGTACGATTTATGGTAGGGCGTCTGGGTATACCATAAATTGGTCTAAATCAATAATGTATGTGCTGCACGGCCCCCCGCCACCTTTTCCTGAGAGTTGCCTGCTTAAGATTGCGGGAAGTGCATTTAAGTACTTGGGTATCTACGTCACCGCTGACTCTGGGGAATTTTTCAACAAGAATCTGCAGCCACCGCTAGATCGTCTCAAAAGAGATGTACGACACTGGGGGACATTGCCACTGACATTATCAGGGAAGGCAGCGCTTTTCATAATGATGGCCTGCCCCGCTTTTAGAGAATACGCCATACCCAGTGTTGCCAAATTATTTTAAGGCTATCTCGGCACAGGTCTCCAGCCTCCTGTGGGGTAACAAACCAGCACGCATTGCGCAAGCCAAGCTAGTGCGCGGATGGTACGACGGAGGAATAGCGCTCCCAAATATACAACTTTATTACTGGGCGGCGCAACTGAAGGTGATTAATCAATGGTTACATGTCCCACAGTCGGATCCGGCATTCAAGGCAAACAGAACACAGCTTGGCACGGGGGATATGCTTTCTCTCCTCTATGACAAGAAACTGACCTTAGCAATGTTTGGACTACTGCGTCATACACTTGTTCTATGGCATACTGCTAGGCCAAACTGGGATGGCAAGGGGTGCTGACCCAGCTTACTCCACTGTGGGACACGAAAAGACTAGGCAGATTTAGAAATAGTAAGGGCTTTGACAAATGGGATAATATTGGAATATCAACTGTGGGTGATATGTGGCAGGGTGGCGAGATAGTCTCCTTTGAGCGTCTTCAACAACAATAAGAAATTGGCGCCCTCTGAACTGTTTCGGTACACACAGATAAGACATGCCCTGATGACAGCACTGCCACCCGGCTCCGAGGTCCCGGAGGCATCTCCTATGAAGGATAGGTTACTGGCTCATTACATGCCAAAGAAGGTCACCTCTCTTACGTACCGTAAATTAGTTAATAACCTGCCCGACCCGACGGGACCCCTGAGAGGTAAATGGTCTCAAGACATAGGTGATTTTGATGACTCGGAATGGCAGGAAGCGTTGACTTCCCCAAGGGAGGTAGGCATACCCTCACGCCTCAGGCTAGTGCAGCTCCGAATCCTACACCGGTCATACTACACCAGACACACCCTACACAAGATAAGGAGGATAGCGCACCCCTTCTGCCTGCGTGGTTGCGGGGACGAGGGAACCTTTTTCACACCATATGAGATTGTCCTAGAATAATGGAATACTGGACACGTGATGAGAACTATATCTCAATCAGAGGTGCTGCCACTTCTGCCGGAGCCCAGACGATTTTTATTAAATATATGGGAGCCAAATGACCTCACGTGTTCTGGGCAGACTTGGGTAACACAAGGAATTATGATTGCCAAAAGGAACGCCGCACAAAAGTGGAGAGGGATGGAGGTGCCATCTATTGCAGCATGGGGAAGGGACATAGATGCGGCCATGATAGCCGAGAGGACGGTATTCAGAAGTAAGGGATGCCCTAAAAAGTGGAGTAAAATTTGGGGGGCATGGAATAAGTATAGGGGTGATATATGTGATCTGTCACAGGACCGAGAAGATGATGACTCAGATTTGGATGAATTATGAAGACCCGAGGGTGTGCAGATGGGACCCGGTTTCTAATGATGGAAGCTTGCAAAATTGTGACTTTGTAATAATTGACGGAATTTACGGTGATGAAGTGTTGTGCTACACTGCCTTTCTATGTATAAGACTGTTTTATTGTTTTGATGGTATGGAAATGAATTAAAATCTTTTTTTTTTTTAAAACAGGACTCATGTTCCAGCCATCTATTGAAGTAAATAGTCTCTACATCTACAGTGCAGATTGTGACTGTCCCACACTTTCCACGGGTTTACAGAACACTGGCAAAAAGGATGTGCCTACTGTGGACTAAAATAGAGAGGCTCTAATCGACGGAATGAAAAATAGTAGGCAGTGAAAGGTTATCCGGTGGGGCCAGATCGCTCGTATCTAAGCTTATAAGCTTGGTAAAGACAGAAACGTGGGTAGTTGGATCAGAATACTGTCGAAAATGAGTTAATACATAGATATTGGACCACTCTGACAAATTCTCCTTGCTCCCCATTATCTAAATTCAAATTTCAGGTTTCATTTTGTACATCTTTAGACAATTCTAAATTTACTACAAATCCAAAAGATAGAAATCCAAACAAGTCATAATTATTAAGCAGGAATTTCTGCATGGTCCTCATTTTCAGGTGTATGGACAGGAAACAAGACATAATCAATGATTTGCAAGAAAGTACATTATACGTACTTATCCCATAAAACCATCAAACAAGCATTTACAATGCAATGGTTTTGCCTTTGGTAAAGTTAGAGCTATTGGCATTGCTCTTGACATTATTTTTATTTATGGTTTTTTTTAACATAAATAAATGGCATTGTCATTTCCAATGCCACTAGCTTTATCTCTCGCAAATGACACACACAAACACCCACAGAGCCCCCCCGCACACACACACACAGAGCCACCCGAACACACACACACCCACACAGAGCCCCCCCCACACACCCACACAGAGCCCTCACACACACTGCGAGCCCCCCCACACACCCAAACAGAGCCCTCCACACACCCAAACAGAGCCCTCCACACACCCACACAGAGCACCCCCACACACCCACACAGAGCCCCCCACACACCCACACAGAGCCCCCCCCACACACCCACACAGAGCCCCCCCCCACACACCCACACAGAGCCCCCCCCACACACCCACACAGAGCCTCCCACACACACACAGAGCCCTCCACAATAGAGGCAGCAGGCCGAATATAGGGCAAAACCTAAAAAGTTAGTATAATTCGCTGGGGAAAAAAAAGCGCACACCTCAAGCAGAATTGAAACTCACAAAGTCAAAATGTACTGTGGAAAAAGTAGCACGCCAGATTCAGAGCTGCAGGGAGCAGGGAAGCAAACACCTAGGGTCACAAGGCGGAATGTGTGTTTCACAAGACTGCTTCCGAAGGTGTGATGACAGCCCAGAGTCAGCAGGGAAAACCAGACTTCACGGAGGCCGCAGCTTCCTGCAGCCGACGAGTTCAAGCCATTCCGGAGGGCGTGATCATTCCTGTCACAGGAGTCACCGAACAAAGGCAAACAAAGGCCAACAAAGGCAGGTGCGGAGAGGAGAGCGACCATCTGACACACTGCACAGTGGAAGCGACCGAGCGAGTTCACGGCTCAATCAACCAAAGCACCACTGTGCTCAACAGCAACCAAACGCTTTGGAAAGGGTTAAAGCGAGCAGCCAGGCAGTAATGTGTTCGTATGGCAGCAGCAGGCATTGGGAAGACGCCCACCGAGCCGAGTTCAAAGTGAAACTAAAACTGCAGTACGGAGTGGAACAAACTGCGAGGCAAATAAGCCAGAGGAAATACATTTTTTAAAAAATGCATGGCGCCGCCTATTACTTTCTTTTTAACCTCGATTGCCAGGCATTGCTCGAAGACAGCTACATAGAACTTTGTTAGACCCAGTTTGGCAGCGCAGCCGCAGCATTTGACTGTGCAGACGCTGGACATGAAACCGGCCCTTGGCCTCGTCGTCTCGGGCCTTCGGGGCTCCCCCCTCCGTCACCGGGTCCACCTGGAAGCGGCTCTGACTGGGCGTGGGTCTGAGGGGCTGGTTGGGCCCGTCGCCGGCGCCTACGGCCAAGAAAGCGGCTGTGAAAAGGAAGGACCGCGAAAGCCTGTCGGCGCAGGGCGCCTCCCCCTGCTCTGCCTGCAGCCCTCCTTCCTTTCTGCCGCCATCCCTGCTCGGTCGGAGCGCGGGAGGGGGGGGGCGAGAACGGGCTCACAGACAGGGGGAGAGAGAGGACAGCTGGAGGGGGACGGTCGGGAACGGGCACACGGACAGAGGGGGGGGGGGGCGGGGGAAGACAGGACAGCAAGCACCACTCACCAAGGATGGTGCAGCAGGGCTCTCCCGCCTCTGATGCCGCCGGGCTCGCTCAGCTCACGGGAGCCCGGCAGAGCGCCCGCCATGGTTGTTCTCCTGCTCTGCCTGCAGCCCTCCTTCCTTTCTGCTGCCACCCCTCCTAGGTCGGAGCTCGGCAGCGGGAGGGGGGGGCGAGAACGGGCTCACAGGGGAGAGAGAGGACAGCTGGAAAAAAAGAGTGATTAACATGGAACGTAAAAAAAATATATATACATTCAAAACTAACTAAAACGTGTCGCACTTACCTGAATAAGTGAGCAGCGCGTCACAAGCAGGAAGGCAGGTGCCAGAACATACTCGGGGGCGTTTCCGAGAACTGGTTTCAGCTGACGTAGCCAAAAGCCAAAAATTCTCGGGAACGCCCCCGAAACTAGTCCGAGATTGACGGACAGAACCTTCTCCCAATGGCTAGCCTCCATATATGGAGCTAGCCAATGAGAGAGTGGGGACGGTCCAGTCCCCACACACAGAAATCATCAGTTTTTCCTAGCGCATGCGTACTTCGTACGCATTGGCTAGGCAAAACCTAAAAAGTACAGTTCTTAGAAAAATGGCAATAAGGAATGAGGGAGAGGCTTTGTTTTCCTGTCAAACCGTAAGAGTGTCCAGTTATAGTACACGCTGGGAGAAACATGCTGTACCTTGGGTTTAAACAAGAACTTACTCAGAAAGCAATAAATGCTTTTGTTGGTTTGGTGTAAATTTGAAGATTTGTTTTGGAGATGAAAGCATTCTAAAAAGTTGCAGAGCTAGCTTTCAAGGGTTAACACTTTTTTATATCTCTGCCGTTTAGGATATACAGATCTTCCGCAAGTTCAGAAATGTAAAAAACAAAGAAGTCAGATAGGATGAACCACGGAGCAGAGAATTTAACTGGCTGCCACAAGAGAAAAATGTGTCTTATGGCAACCAGTTTAAACAAGAACAAGAGGAACCCTTATGTCCAAGTGAACATGGGTATCAAGTGATCTTTGGAACCAGCGTTCACATAGAACTCATTTCTGAAAAAAAAGTTAAAGTGGCACAGACCTTTCTGTGTAGAATCAATCTTTAAATCAATATTCTTAATCCAATCCACAATGATATTTAGTAAAGAATAGTTGAAAATATTGAAGCTCATATCCAGTATTTATAAATAACTATGGTTGAGCCGGGGGGGGCGGAGCTAGCCAGCGTCGATGGCGGACGCGTGAGCCTTCGGCTCCTCGCAAAGCCCCAGAATTATCCTGCTTACCTATCCTTGATGTGCTCGAAAAAGCCGTAGCTGGCTCCAGAACACCTGCTGGCACCCCCGGCTGCGATTGAGGACCTCTTTGGCCGACTGCGGGCGAGCTTTCCCGATCATTTCGGGGTATTGTGCCCGGAGGCGCGGCAGTGGCGGACTAGGCCGAAAGCAGCGCACTATCCTGGAACAGAGGCCGGGCGACGTCACTGGGCGTGCGGCCTCAGCACTGGTAGTTGTCGGGCTACGTGCGAACTGTCTCGCAATTGGGTCATCTCTCGGATCGAATCGTCCTCTGCTTACTATTCGACATAGACCCCGTTAGAGAGGGGCCTGGAGACACGGCGGAGCGGTGAAGCAAACAACTCCGGAGCCCTGCGCCACGAGGTGGGGCGGTCACTGGCTCGGTGCCGCAGCCTGATCGTTACTCAGCGGCCCCATACGGCTCTACCGACCGCAACTATCCTGTTGAGGGCTAGGTTGCTTGGGGCAGGCAGTGTGGACCTGGCCACCTTTGGAACTGGGAGGATTTGAGACTTGTGGACGGAAGGGTTCTGTCCGCCATGGCTGTCGCCATTTTCGGCGCATCAGACACTCGACTACTGGCAGCAGTGTATCGAGAGCCAGCGAAGAACCTGTCACTGCCTGATCGGTCAGCCTTCTTGTTCGGTACTATCACACGTCGGAGACTACAATGGGGAAGAACGATGCAACCCAGGGGAAGATCTCCTTTGAACGGCGCCGTCTGAAAGGATCGGAGGTGACAGCACCAGACACGTCGCCGAAGGGAGCTGCTGCGGCGTCGACCCCGGCGCCCACGGAGATCCGGGACATGTTGGCCGCAATGGAGAAAGGCATTCAGGATAGCATTGCAGCGGTGGGCACCAAGATAGACGCTCTGTCCTACCGCATGGATCGAATGGCGGAGCGAGTGGACAAGCACGCGGAGCGCCTAGACATGGCGGAGCGCCGGCTCACTGAGGCTGAGGAAGCCCAAATGGAGTGGGACAAAGAACGAAAGCAGTTCGATAGACTCCTGACTGTTATCAGGGACAAAACGGAGGACTTGGAGGCGCGTTCCCGCAGATCCAACCTCCGTATCACAGGAGTGGCGGAATCCACGCAAACGGGGAAGATGGAATTGTACGTGGAGAAACTGCTGAAACTCCTACTGGGTGAAGAGGTCTTTTCCCCCATGTTCATTGTGGAACGCGCACACCGCACATTGGGCCCACAGCCTCAACCTGGCGCACCACCTCGCCCCATAATCGCGAAACTGCTCAACTATCGCGACAGGGACACTGCATTGAGAGTGGCGAGGGAGAAGGGCAAACTCCAGCATGAGGGCATGGACATTTCCCTCTATCCGGACTTTACAGCCAGGGTGCAGGAAGAAAGACGACAGTTTGCGCCATACAAGAAGCAACTCCGTACTCTGGGCCTGGACTATGCGATGCTGTATCCCGCCAAACTCCGGATCAATACTGGTGGGAAGTCATATTATTTCACGGACCCGAAAGAACTTCATAAGTCCCTCAAGACCTGGACACGGGAACGGAAGGAGACCCGACGTGGCCAAGAAGACGAAGCCGGCTCGACATCGAACCTGGAGGAACAGGACTAAAGGCGGTTGGGGTGAGGATTGGCGCTCTACACTGCAGATGGTTCATGGGCCCTGACAACACGTGCGCTCCAGCTTTGCAGAGGCGTTTGCCTTATTGTTTGGGGATGGACACCTTGGTTGAACAATGGACTCGTGCACTGCTGGTAAGGTGATGAGAGCATCAGGGGAGAATACCTTGGACAAGCGGGGCAAGCCCGGGGGGGGCCAGTTTGGGTGGGAAAGGGTCATACCTCTTGACATGCTTTGAGCACTGACACTCGAATGGGGCTGGAGGGGGCGCTGTACAGACATTCTCTCGGTACAGTTCGTGGTGTACTATATTGGTGCGCTCTGCCCTGGTGCCTTTGGTTGTCTTACTCTCTGAGGGGTTAGTGTCGGACTGTTGAACACTACACCTGTTGAGGGTACATGGGGGGGGTGAGTGGGGTCTGTCTGACCAGGTTGGGGGAGGTCGGCTGTGGGTGGGTTGTTGTCCTAGGGGTGGGAACTAGAATCTGGACGGTTGGGGAGTGTGATTGCTTGGGGTTGTTTGTGGGGTTCGACTGCGAAGTGTGTGAACTGCAGTGTAATGCTGTCCCTGCTCGGAAGCGCCGACTGGCGACTTTGAGATTATGTGACCTGCTGCGTCCTGATTTACCTATCCTCAATGACTATGCTCTGAAGAACCTTGGTAATGGCTGATACTACGCCAAATTTGCATGCACGTGCCCTGAGTGAACTGAATCTAATGACTTGGAATGTACGGGGCCTGAATGACTTCCGTAAAGTGAGGAAGGTCCTTAACTATCTCAGTAGACACCATGTAGACATAGCTCTGCTGCAGGAGACACACCTGCCACTCTCCAGCAGAATGCTAAAGTCCAGGGGTCTGGCCGGGAACATAGTTGCTGCGGGATTCACTACACATGCCCGTGGGGTGTTAATTTGGGCCAATCCATTGTCACAGCTGCGGCTCATTCCTGTGCACTCTGACCCGGAAGGTAGATACGTCCTAGCGAGATGTGTGGGTAAGGGGATGGACTTGCTGATAGTGAACGTTTATGGCCCTAACTATGATCACCCTGAATTTTATGCGACTCTGTCCGCTCTTGCTAGAACATATGCACAGCCTTGGATGTTGTGGGGCGGGGACTTTAACTTTGTGTTCGACCCAGCTCTGGACCGCTCTGCGGGCCCTAATCGGCGACCTGTGCCTCGGCCTCGTACATGGCAGCTGAAATGGTCAAATCTGACTTAGTAGATGTCTGGAGGGAGAAACATCCCAAGAAGGGTGGGTTTACACATTACTCTGCATTTCACGATGTTCATACTAGGATAGACTACTGGTTGGCGCCTCCCCTGGTACTTAGCAACATTAGTGCATGCGCAGTCCTCCCACGCACGCTTTCGGACCACTCCCCTATTCTTCTCTGCCTCGCTACGACCAGGAAGGGGATCCCAGCCTTCACGTGGCGGTTCCCGCCTTTTGCGTTGCTTGATGAGGCTTTCAGGGGGGAGCTTGCTGAAGAAGTGGAACAGTATTTCGCGACAAACATAGGCACTGTGGACGACTTTTTTACGGTCTGGGAGGCGTTTAAGGTCTACATCAGGGGGGTGGCGATGTCGAAACATTCTAGTGTGTTAAGATCCATTCGGCGGGACCTCGCCACTCTGGAGACTAAGATAGCGGAGCTTGAGGCTAGGCGACTGCAGCTGGGCGGCGATGCGGAGGGACAGGAGATCTCCCACCTTCTGTCTGAGTTTCAGGCGCTGGCGGACAGGGAGGTCCTCTATATGGGCAAATACGCCACAGCTAGACAGTATGGGGAGGGGGAAAGGCCTGGAGCGTTGCTTGCACGCATGGTCCGCAACACAAGACGCCCACTAGTCATTGAGGAGCTGAGGACTCCGGAGGGAGACACAGTGACGGACGAGGAACAGATACTAAAGACGTTCAGGAGATATTACGCAGATTTATACCAGTCCAAAACACAGGGAGTGGAGAGCGAGATGGATGACTACTTAGATCATATAGCCATGCCGTTCCTCAAGAACTCGGATAGGGAATTCTTGATGGCCCCCTTCCACCAAGATGAAATACTAGAGGCGCTGGCAGGTATGCGCTCGGGAAGCGCGCCGGGCTCGGATGGCCTCACGGTTGGTTTCTATAAGGCCTTTAAGGACTTGCTGTTGCCACACTTGGTCACCCTGTTCGATGCCATCTGCGAGAACGGTGAAATGCCGACTACCATGCGTGAGGCGCTGCTCATCACTATACCTAAACCGGGTAAACCGCCCGATCTTTGTGGCTCGTACAGGCCGCTCAGCCTGCTCAATGTCGATGCCAAAATTTACGCTAAGGTTCTGGCCACTCGTCTGGCCCTATTGGTTCCTGGGTTGGTCGCTCCGGAGCAATCTGGATTTGTCCCGTGCAGGAATCTAACTTACAATATCCGCACAGTGTTAGGCGCGATGCAACATGTCAAGCAGGAGAACAGCGCGCTGGCTATCTTCCTTGACATGGAAATGGCGTTCGACTCGGTCGAGTGGCCCTTCATGGTCCGCGTGTTGCGTAAACTGGGCCTGGGCGAACAGTTCCTGCAGCAGATTGGGGCACTGTACCATCGACCCTCTGCCAGGCTGCGTCTGGGTGATAGGGTGACGGACCCGATAAGCATTGGAAGGGGCACGCGACAGGGCTGCCCCCTGTCGCCGTTGCTTTATGCACTGGTGGCGGAGCCCTTGGCGTGTGCCATGCGGGAGTACCACAGCCTGGAGGGTATTAGCTTCCCCACTTATAAAATTGGGATATCGACTTATGCAGATGATACGTTGCTGTACGTTAGAGACCCGGAAGCCAACTTGCCCGCGGTACTCCGCGAGGTGGTCCGCTTCGGCTCGTTGTCGGGCCTGAAGGTGAACTGGGATAAATCGATTGCGTTCCCGCTCACCCCGGTGACACGACCGTTCGCTATGAGTACCCATTGCAATGGTCCACCGACTCGGTTCGCTACCTGGGCATCCGCCTTCATACGGACCCGGAGGTCCTAGTCCGAGACAATTACGGGGTGGCTTATAGCAACTTGGTCGATGATGTGGATAAGTGGATCAGACTCCCCCTCTCCCTTTCAGGTCGAATCGCTCTAATGAAAATGGTGGTACTCCCCCGTTTCCTGTTTCTCTTCCTGAATTTGCCTGTGGTGTTATCGAGGGCCTTCTTTCGGCAGCTCACCTCGGTGTTGGTGAGACTGTCCTGGGGGGGCAAGCAGCCCAGAATCAGTTGGACGACTCTGATACTCCCTTGCGAGATGGGGGGACTGGGAGCACCAGACCTAGAACGCTATTATAGGGTAGCTCAAGCGTCGCATTTACACTCGTGGGTGCACGGTGAAACTCGGACCCCGCACCTCCTATTGGAGCGGTTGTTTGCAGACCCGCTTCCTCTCCCCGCAACTGTTTGCCTGCCCGCAGACCGCGCGATTGGCCGGATGGACTCGCTGAAGGCGACCAATCATGCCTGGAACTGCTTGGTGCGCTCTCGTGGCTGCACATTGCTGTACTCCCCACTGCTGCCTGTGGAGTGGGCCCTTTGGCTTGATCCACTAGGTGAGAAAGGAGTGATTAAGGCCTTGCGTTCTCTTGGTATAGTGAAAATGGAAGACTTGTTCGAGGGCGGCATACTTAAATCATGGGACCAGTTGACTGTCGCTGAGGCAGACCACACCCTGCTACAAAAATTCCAATATCACAGGCTCCGCTCGGCATTTCGTGAAATACTGGGCCCAGACCTGGAGGAACCTGAGGAGATCCCGGAATTGACCTATATACTCAAGTCCACCTCTTCGGCGAAGCTCATCTCACAGCTTAGCAAGCTGGGTGTGACGCAGCAGCGACTGCAGCCGTCAAAGGCCAGGGAGGCCTGGCAAGCAGACCTCCAATCCCCCATAGATGACGGGATGTGGCGATACTGCTGCTCCAGCACGCGTAAGATATCCCTGAACGGCAGGCACCGCTTGGTGCATTTCAAATATTTACAGCGAGTGTACTATACTCCTGAGCGCCTTCATCGCTATGGTCTCCGTACCTCGGCTGACTGCGAACGCTGCCGGACAATGGTAGCAGACTTTTTCCATTTGGCATGGCAGTGTCCTGGAGTGCAGGCGTTCTGGGGAGAAGTCTTTGCGGAACTCGATCAAATACTAGGGGAACCCCTACCTCGCACTCCTGCCCTGGCGCTTCTCGGTTATTCAAAGCCACTAGCCCCGGGACTACGTCGCCTGGTGGACATGGCGCTACTTTTGGCAAGGCGGGTGGTTGCGGCGTGCTGGATGCGAGGACCCCTCCCCACGAAAGCCAAATGGTTGAGGGATCTACAGTACTGCTGCACCCAGACAGAGCTGTACAGCGACCTGCTCCCGCCCAGAAGTAGGCCCAAGAACTTCTGGGATCTTTACAAAGAGCATATACAGAAGGGAGAGGAGGACAGCTCTGACACCACAGAGGCGGTGGAACTGCAGGATAGAATAGAGGAGCTCGACGCTGACACTGTTCACTGTGGCACGGGGGAGGGAAGGAGTGGGGACGTTCCTGGTTAACTGGGGGCGGCTGTGAGAATCCGGGGATGCTTTGGTGGGGGGCTACTGAGGAAGGGCTGTTCTTTAAGGGGGGATGGGCGCGGGTCACAGGGTAGGTACACTCGGGAACTTGTTAGTTGGGACAGGATAGGCGGACACACAGACACACACTAGCGGGTGGGGGGGGGAGTTTGGTGGGAACTGTTTATTTTCTTGTTGTCGCCTCGACGTTAGATCGCTGTATTGCACTTGCACAAGTTGATTGCCAGTTGCCGCACCACACCAGCATGTTGCTTGCGATATGTTCTCCAAATTGGCACAGTAGTACTGCTTATACATTACCTCGCCGCCGGGCCTCCGGGATGCCGGCACAAAGGCTGTGTACGAATTGCTATTGGCTGTTTACGAGAAATTGGTATGGCATCCGGGGGTACACTGTGTTCATGTGTTACAATTGGTGGTGTCAATGGCTTTGCTGTCAATAAAGATCTTTTGAATTTAAAAAAAAAAAAAAAAACTATGGTTGAGCCGAACAGAGTTTTATTAGAAAATTATTTATGCATTTTAAAAAAAAAATCAAGGGGAGGAGCCAAGATGGCGACCGGAGCAGACGTGTGAGCTCCCGGCTCCGCCAGCCCTTGAGCCCTTTGTTCTTATCCTGCCTGCCATCCTGCTCACTTTACCGGCTGCTGGAATGGGGACTGCGCGCGGACTTCGACCGTGTTCCTCCGACGCCTCAGCCCGGTCGGATTGCGGAGATAGACCGTTGCCCGGCCCTACGCCATGACTCAGGCGTGCATCGCCGCCGGATGCCGGACTTAGACGGAGCGGAGACGGCCGGCCTGCCTGCAGGACACCCACAGTCTGTGCGGAGCTGCTTCTTCTCGATCGCGGCCCGCGTACATCGCCTGTTGAGAACTGCTGGACGCTGAGACTGCGTTGGCTTGGAAGGCGGACGATACTGCACGACCGGCTCCTTTGTTACGTACTGGGTGAGGGCTGCCTGGACTCCATTGCGGGATGTCCCCTGATTCGGTGGACCGCCCGTTTGCCCTGACTGCCTGTTCGGGCCGGCGGGGGCCCCTTGCTGGAGACGCTGGGCTACTACTGGTCGCAATGGAAGAAGGGGCAACTGCTGACTCCTGTTGCACCCCCCCACGTTCTGGCGATCGGCTTGGGGGAGCGTTGGATGTCCCCGTTGTTCCATGGGATGGAGAGGACTGCCCACCCTCGCCCCGTGCCTGCGGCACCGTGGCCGGGCCGGGGTCTGCACTGACTTCACCCACATCTGTCCCAGCCGCAGACGGACCGCAGCCTGCCCTGTCCTACGGAGATCTCTTGTCTGCCCTTGGTGAACTGAGATCAGAGCTGCTCCACAACTCCCACAGGCTGAGCAAGAAACTCGACGACGTGGCCTTGGATCTGGAGCTGATGCGGAGAGACTGCTCCCAGCAACAGTTGAACTGTCCCCTGCTGGTGCCTGAGGCTGCTACTGTGTTGCCGAGCGATTTCAGCGGTGGAGAGACCCGTGATGCCTGGACTGGTGCCTGTGGAAGACCGCTTACAGATTCTGCCAGTGCTACATTGTCTCCGCACTCGGGGACTGATTCATTGTATTCGCCTTTACTATTGACTATGAGGCTGCCGGCTCGGCGGCTTCAGGCTCCCTTCAAGACTCTCTCGTTGAAGTCTCCATCTTTTAACTTGGAGACGCTTTTGGCTGTGTTTGCTGCACTGTTGGGTATTTGGCACCGACCATTTTGTATGTACGAATCTCCTCTTCCTTCCTTGCGCCCATTTTGTTTCTCCGCTGAGGAGAGGGGTGGCATTCATCGAGGGCTGGGATCAGGGGGGCGCCTGAGATCGGGACAGGGTTAGGCGGGTTCATGGTTGTATTGTTTTCTTGCCTGGTGGGGATTGGGTTTAGAACGCTGTATGTAGTGGCTGCACGGATTACATGTTTAGTGTGGATTGTTTTCCCCCGTCTGTCTCTGTTATTGCTAGTGATTGCTTTGCTTTACATTCTAGGCATCCTTCGTGTATTGCGACCTTTGTCAGTGGCACAGTCGGCACCATATACTGGCTATCCTGATAAATTGTGAGCTATCGGCTCCGCCACATTCTTTTTGGTGCCTGTCTGCTTGTCATGGAAGTTTATTGTGACAAGGGGACTATTTGTTTAGGGTAGCGTCCATTTTGCTCTCCTTTGTCTAGGTGCTCCTTAAGGCGGCCATCTTGTTCCTTTGTTCCGACTGGGGCGGGCTTCTGTTGGGCGTCATGGTGTAGTGGTCGCTAGAGACCTGATTTGAGCTGGAGGTCTCCGGGGGTTAACTCTTGTTGGACTGGCTGGTGCGATTTTGGATTGTGCCGCCTCTCTGGCGAATGTAGTAGTCGTAGCTCCCCACATTTGTTCTGCTACTGATGTCTATCCTGGTACTTTCGCACGTGGGGTGGGGCTGTGCATATCCTGCTATTTACCCTTATGGACGGGGTGGTCATTCAAGTACTGACTCGGGGACCCGGGTACACTTGATTCAATCCTCCTTCTGGTATTGTACTTCTTGATATTACTGTTTCACTCGGTGTAGGGGCTACACATGGCTGGGGGACCGAGAGTTCTGTTATTGTTAGGGCTCCTCCCCGTCTCCTTTCTTTTTTGGGAGTGGTAGAATAGCTTGTTCTTTTCTTCCTCCCGATATTTCAAGAGTGAAAATTTTTTCTTTTTATCGTTTCTTTCTTTTCTCTTCTATTCTTGGTCTGTATTTCGGGTTCTTTAATGGGCGACAGGCACTTTGCCGGGGGGGATAGGCCGTAGCCTCCGGATTGATGTAGGGTGGGGGGGTAGATTTAGTTTTCCTTATTTAGTTTCTATGGGCCTTATTTTTCTAAACTTCTGCGCTTTCTTGTCCTGTTTTCTGTTCTGGGTCTGAGATAGGGGTTAGTTGGGAGTGGGTGGCGCTGTGGGTGGTACGTAAATGTGGACTGAAGCCCCTGTTGTTTTGCATTGTACTGCCATATTGACGGGGTGTTCTCACTACTGTTGTTCTTATTTATGCTGCCTGCTCATGCTGTGAAGC
The DNA here is from genome assembly GCF_964263255.1 of Lissotriton vulgaris. Lineage (NCBI taxonomy): Eukaryota > Metazoa > Chordata > Amphibia > Caudata > Salamandridae > Lissotriton > Lissotriton vulgaris. The sequence goes on from NC_141687.1 coordinate 765,321,931, forward strand.
TAATGTACGGACTCAGTTCTCCTTGCTTCTATTCTTCACTGATTTATATTTCGATCAAAAATTTAAAAAATTTAAAAATTTAACCTTCAATGCTCCTTCTCCTTGGCAACATGACTCTATCCAGTGTAACTGCTACTAATTGTTGCTATCTTGCCTGATGCCGCTGGGGAACCGCATTGCTTGCACCTGTGCTTAAAGTATCGTGGCCGGCCTGACGGTTGTAGGCCCGTATTTGTTCTCCTTTTTATGCACAATAAAGGTTTTCAAAAAATTAAAAAAATTAAAATAAATTTAAAAAAAATCAAAAAACAACTTGTAAGTGTTTCTCAAAAAGAAAAGAATGAATAGACGCTAGGTGTAAAGGAAAAACAAATCAAGGAACATCAGTGAGGGAGAATGTGAACATCCACAGTATATTGGTTTCTTTATATCAAAAGACAGCAGTTTATATTCAGTACAATCAACAACACAAGGAATTAATCATTGTATCACAGTTATAGAAACCAGTCTGTTGTTGTACATGTGTCGACTGCGTTTTGACCCTTAAAAGAATACAAGGGTCTCAGGATAAAATGGCCTGGTGTTGGCTGGTTATATAGAAAGTCAGATCCGCATCATGGGTATCCCCTCAAGATTTGCAAACAGTAATTGTGCCTGGTTGGTAAGGGCAGCTTCTACTGCGGACCTGCAAGGGGCGTCCCCCGATTAGTTCCTTGAAATGTGAAAAGCAGCTGTGGTAGGCTCTCATCAATATAACATAACCAGCCAACCCCAGGTCCTTTCAGTCCTGATTAGACCCTTGTATTCTTTTATGGGTGGAAACGCTGGGTGATACATTCACTGCAAAAAACTAAGTGACATTATAGTTAGATGTTGAAATGAGTCAAACACTAATCTTACGAAGAATTTTAAACAAGCATTTACAATGCAACAGCCTTGCCTTTGCAAAAGTTAGATTATGTGTTGATTTTGAAAATAGATAAATAAATGGCATTGTCATTTACAATGCCAATAGCTTAATCTCTCGCAAATGCGAGACCTATTGCATTTGCACCCACACAGAGCAACACACAGAGCCACATGCACCCACACACAGACAGAACCACACACACAGACAGAACCACACACACAGACAGAACCACACACACAGACAGAACCACACACACAGACAGAACCATACACACCGACAGAACCATACACTCAGACAGAACCACACACACACAGAACCCCACACACACATACAGACAGAACCCCACACATACAGACAGAACCCCACACACACAGACAGAACCCCACACACACAGACAGAACCCCACACACACACAGACAGAACCCCCCCCCACACACACACAGAGACAGAACCCCACACACACAGACAGAACCCCACACACACAGACAGAACCCCACACACACAGACAGAACCCCACACACACACAGACAGAACCCCACACACACAGACAGAACCCCACACACACACAGACAGAACCCCACACACACACAGACAGAACCCCACACACACACAGACAGAACCCCACACACATTCAACGCAGGTTTCAAGTTGTCACTGTACTACGTCTCTAACCACGACCACATGACCTCACTTTCTCGAGACAAAAAGGATTTGGGGAACAACTAAATGGGAGGCCGATGGACAAATACAAGCGGTAGAACTGCATTCTTCAAAAAAAATGAAAATTGGACTATAATAACAAGACTTGAACCTGCTTCTTCAGCTATAAAGTTGGCAGCTTTGAGAGAGGGAAGGAGGGCGGAGAAGAAGAGACTGCTGGAGTGATAGCATGAGACGAGAGCGGAGGTACGAATGGCTGATATCAGCAGCAAAGAGTTAAAGAGAGAAGCCGGCTTCAAGAGGGAATGGATGCAACAAGCTCTGAAGACTGAAGAGGAGAGAGGTAAGAAGGGCGGAGGAGTAGAGACTGCTGTAGTGACAGCATGAGACGAGAGTGGAGGTATGAGAGGCTGATGACAGCAGCGAGAGGTTAAGGAGAGAAGCCGGCTTCAAGAGGAAATGGAAGCAACAAGCTCTGAAGACTGAAAGGGAGAGAGGGAAGAAGGGCAGAGGAGAAGAGACAGCATGAGCCGAGAGCGGAGGTACGAATGGCTGATGTCAGCAGCGAGGAGTTAAGGAGAGAAGCCGGCTTCAAGAGGGAATGGAAGCAACAAGCTCTGAAGACTGAAGGGGAAGGGAGGGAATAAAGGCGGAGGAGAAAAGACTGCTCGACAGACAAACACTAGACAGAAACTAGACAACCACCAGCAAACAAGCTTTGGCAAAACCAATAGATCTGGACTTGATGGCTGTTTTTTTTTTTTTTTAACAGATTTACGGAAGAAGATTTTCTGACCAAAGCCCCTCTAAGTGGATAGATTATGAGGGAAGTGTTTAGAGAAAACAAATGTCTTAAAGGCCAAAAAAAACAGTAGACTGGTGATGCGGCTAAATCTGCCTGAAAGGCCAGATCTCAAAACAACCATCATAACTAGGCTCTGTTAGAGAAATCACTATTGGCGAGCACCTGGTGTGTAATTCTTTTTCAAGTCAGCATCCAGCACTCGGAAGGGGCGAGCATGCTTATGAAGATTAGTCCCCTCGGAAGCCACAAGTTATTTTCAAGTTTATTTTAATGTAGATAAGAATAGAGCCCTCAATGAATACTGATATTAAAAGTGAGTTAAAAGTGAATGAATATGGTAGCTTAACATGCGTGGGAGTTATGACGAATATAATGATAGGTGGGTGATTGGACTGATTGATGGACATGTGAATGCAATGAGGGGTGTAGGGAAAGAGGAAGGTAGGCAGGAAAGAACGACCAAAAGAGAGATGGATGTGCGGATGACTGAATGACTGCATGGACGGACGGATGAATGGATGGATGATGAGTGGGTGGATGGTTGCAGGGATAAATGGTAGCAGTTGGTAAGAGGTAAACAGTGAGGAAAAGAAGTGAGTAGGCAAGGATAGACAGACAGATAGATATTCATCAAAGCGGAGGCTAAAATAACATTGTATAAAACTTGTCCAGAAAAACAGAAGAACAAATTAACATTTAATAATAAAACGATTTCTTTCCCTCTCCCTGTTTTTGGTTTTATTTAGTGTCATTGCAGCGGGCCCCAGAGGGTATAGTATATAACGGTTAGTAATGATAAAGTATATAGTGACACTGACGTTTTTGGCCAGGTTTTTGTTAACACCTGTGATGGAGCAAGTATTCGCATGTGACGCGACTTGCTTGCATCAAGAACCTCGAATAACAGTAATGAAACTAATTCAAATGTTTGTCTTACTAATAATTGCACTTTTACACTACACAAGGGTGTCCCAGCGATGCTTGCATATGTGTTTACTAAAAGTAATGAAGCTTGCTTCTAATATGGTCGCTGCTTTGCGGGAATTCAGTCTGCGCATGTGTCGGTCATACCCACGTGATGAGACGCACTCGCAGTTCTGGAGGGAACTTGTCGCTCATGCGCAGTATTGCTAAATATGGCCGCTTTGTTTTTCACATGCTCCGTGCTTGCACTGCTGCTTTGGCAAAGCCGTTTGTCCTGCTTAACTATTAATGCTATAATTAGTATAAAGTAAGGGGAGTCATATAGGGATTCCTGGCATACAGTGTACTCATTTATTTCTGTGTTCTAAATTGTTTTCCTTTACTTTTCATGTATCGTAATCCTTGGGCATGCGGGATGGGAATACTCCATATTGGAAAACCTTTCTGCGCATGACAGTCTTCTGCCAGAGGATGAGCTCCATGACATTGAACATGTGCCAACAAGGGGTCCCAGCCAAGATGTGCCTGGGAAGATGCACCTTCGCCTAGCAGAAGAAGCTGAAATGTGCTAAATGTATCATAATGTATAACTTGAATAGATGCGCTATTGTAATGAATCAAACATGTCATGGGAGGGGAGGAGCCAAGATGGCGACCTGAGCGGACGTACAGCCTTTCGGCTCCGCCGGCCCCGGAATCCCGCACCGCAATCCTGTGTATTCTCCTGAATTCTTTTCGACTTGGAACGTGCGGGAAGCGGAGCTGATGCTACTGGTGTTCCTCCGACCTCTCCACCCGCCCGGAGTCGGAAGCTATTGACCGGCTCGCCCTGGCCCGGGACCCTGCCTGCTCCGCTGCGCACTGCGGACCTCGCGTCCCTTGACTCAGCCGATCCGCTGCGGAGGTGGTGCGACAGAACGGAGTCTCCCTCCTTAGCGCATGGAATGAGCACCGCCTGCCGCCAGGGACTATCGTGCATGCGCTGGGTTGCACGGAGGTGGAGGGGAGAAGTGCCTGATCTGCGAGTCCTTTGTTCTTGGCCGCCATGTTCCTGCTCATCCCTACTTGTCCCTCTGGCCGGTAACGGCGAGCCCCACTTGGTTCCGCCTGCCTCACCACACAGCTGCCGGCTTTCAGGCTCCGCTGCAGATCGGGCGGAATATTGCTAGCCCGGGGAACGCCAGCTGCTGTCCGGTCGCGTCCTGCGACCCCCCTTCCCCCCCCACAGTACTTCGTTGGATAGAGGACAAGATGGCGATGCCTGTGGTTCGCCACTGTGAGGACGACTACGCATCCTCTCCACGAAGCAGCGGGCTCGCTTACGTGCAGGGGGCCGGAGCACACTCTTCCCCCGAACGTGTAGAATTGGGGAAACTACAGCCTGATTGTACTATTAAAGACGTGTTGGCGACCCTGGGCGAGCTGAGATCGGCGATGCTACACAGTTACAGCGTACTGGGGGTGAGACTCGATGCATGCGCCCACGCTCTCAGCCAGGAGCAGGGGAATCGTTCCCAACAAAATTTCGGCTTGGAGCTGCTACAGTCTACCGCCACACCGTTGCCTCGGAGTGATACAGTGGATGCTACAGTAACCATCGCTGTGGCGGGTAGCGACTTGTTGCCAACTACCAGTTCAGTCGTTGCTACACTGTTTCCCCCTTGCTCCATGCCTGACTGTGTGCATCGCTTCATGGCGTCACAGCTTTGGATATCAGCTGCCTGCCCTCATGCTCCTTCATCAGCTTACTTCTCACGGACTCTGATCGCCCTGTTTTGTGACTTTTGTGACTTGGATACGCCGGAGAAGCCTGTGACTGAGGGAGATTCATTTCTTGGGGCCAGACGCCGTTCTCTCTGTGCTTATGCACCTCCCCCCTCCTCCGGGCGGCCATTTTCTCTCGTCCCCTTGGACTGCACTGGACTACCAAGTAGAATGGGTGAGAGGCCGAGCCCCAGATCGGGCCAGGGCTAGGAGATCTCCTTTTGTTTAAAAGCCGGGCGGGTGGGTGGAGGGTGTGTGGACCTTGAATTTGGCCTGTTTTACCACGGACTGTGCATTGACTCTCCCTAATTGATAGATTGCTGCTGATTTTACTCGATGTTGCTATTGGGGTGGAGAATGTTTATTGGGCCGGCGGAGTCCGCGTATATGTGTAACTGGCCCTCCTCCCGGTCTTTCTTTTGTGGGAGTCCAAGGATAGATTCTGTTCTTACTCCCTATATCACTGGATTATACTTCTTTTACTTTTTCTTTCTCTTCTCCTTCCTTCTTTTCTTCTCTTGCTGTATTTCGGGTTTATGGGGCGACAGACACTCTGCTAGGGGGGGGGGGGGGGGGGGGTAGGCCATAGCCTCTGCATGTGTGTAGGGTGGGGGGTTATATTTTAGTTCGTGTTCATTTCTATGGTGCCTTTTTTGCTTCTTTTATAATTTTTCTTCTTTATTTGGCCCATGACTAGGCATACTGGGGGATGGGTGGCAGCGAAGACGTGGATGGGTTGTTGAGACTACTTTCTTGTGGTATGCATATCTTGTGGCCATCCTCTGGTGGGGACTTGCTTGTTGCGATTCGAATTGATCGGTAATGGTAGTTTTTGTCAAGTCCCACCTACATGGACCTCGTTTTCTTTCCTATCTTTATGAGTACGGAACAACACGACCTGATCCTAATAGTCGCACAAAAATTTAAAATTAACCTGCATTGCTCCTGTGTCAAGGTACTGCGGCGCCTTCCAGTCTGCTTTTCGCATAGTAACTATTGTTATGCTGTATTACCTTGTCGCCGTATTGCATGCACTAGTGCTACATGAGAGTTCGTGGCCAGCCGCATGGTTGTGGGCCCGTATTTGTTCTGTTTGTGCACAATAAAGGTTTTCAAAAAATTAAAAAAAATTTTTTTTTTTAAAAACATGTCATGGGAACCCGAAATTCAATAGGCGGTCCCAAAAGATGTAAATTGGGGCTTTAGAGAGTCTTGTCCTGGTTGGTGTGTTAACCTATCCTACTTGTGGACCAATCAGAAATTAGGGAACCTTACACTTGCAACATTTGTGGGAGGTACACTGACCCAAAAATAGTATAATTGGCCTAGGTTTAGCTAGAGAAATTGTCCGACTTGTCCGAATAGCTGACCTGTCACTGACCCAACGAACATCTATAGGTGATTAATACAGAGAGCTGCGGAGCACTCTGTCCGTAAATTCCATAAACTCAGTCTGGGGTGGAGAAAACCTTAAGTGCTGGCAAAGCACTTTGCTGGGAGATTCGAAAAACCCAATTGGGGTTATTGGCAGATTCCTTGCAGAGAGGGGGTAGCGCAGGCGTTGCATCCGAAGCTGCAGGTGTTGGTCGTTCCCTTTGGTGAGCCCGGTCCCGAGCCATATTCTGGGGTTATCCTGTCCTAACTGTCTATGAGCTGAGCCTGCTCGTCTACTAGCAGCCTAAGTCCTTGAGGGTCCTTTCCCGCCTTTTCCAACCGACCCGTGGCCAGGGTTGGTCTTCATTCTGTCCTAGGTAAATATAATCTGCGTGGGTGTCTGTCTTTCCCAAACTTCTCTTGAATAAAGCAAATTGCCTATGACCCTAACCTTGTTTCCTCTAGAATTAAGGTTTTCCGTGCAAATTGGTGTATTAGCATGTTCCATTCTCTCCCCACCTTTAGAAAGTTTCTAAATCATATGCATATAGTTGTTCCATTTTTTCCCTCCCGTTAGTGATTAAAACGTCAAGACGAACCAAATAAAGTTTTGTTTCTTGTAGACAGTTAGTGATAACTGTAAGTCTGTTTTGACTAGTATGTTCCCTTTTCTTACCCGCTTTTAGTGAAGTTACGAAAGTCTGTTGACCTAAATTTAGCATGTTCCTTATTTTCCCTTGCCCTTTATTTTCACAAACCTAAATGTTTCTTACTTTAATTCATTGTTATACTATTTTCTTAATCTTAGTGATAGATAGCTTGATTTGTGTTAACCTGTGGCTCATTGAAACTGAAGAAAACGATAATTAGATAAAGGTTTTGGAAACTTCTTGCGTTTGTGGTTATTATAAATAGTACCAAGAAAGTGAAATGGTATATGGTATTTTGTGTGGTCTACCTTCTCCACAGCTGGCTCCTAGATCCATGGTGATCTTAGGTACCTGGAACAAGGATTGGTAAGTCAGGTACACGGAAATAAACAGAAGGAAACTGAACTGCTGGTAGCAGTGTGTAGGTTACCTGATTAATGTATTGACAAAACGTTTATGGGCCAGAGTGTGCTTATCCGGTTAGTCGGGTGACTGCTCTATCACCTGCGTGATGCCTTCTAACTCATTTCCAGGTCTAGTTATAGGGAGCAGCAACAAGGCTTAACTACTAGTTCCCGATTTAAACCACAGGCAAACAACACTATGCATGTGGAAGTGACGTCGTCCCGACCATGGTATAGCCGCCTGGATCCTTAGCGATCCTATGCATCTAGCAGGCACACGCACCCTTATCTGGGATAGATGCGGGGATGAAGGGGCAGACCCATTCTATAACCGAAAGTAATACTCACCGCTGCTCCAGGCAGCCCAGAGGTGGTGATTGTCTGGCCAAGCTGGGAGATGGCCATGCACACTGGAGCACTTTCAGCAGCGCGGGCACAAGATGAAGCGTGACCTGGGGCCTGTGGCAAAGAAACGGGGGCTGGCAGAGTTCGCCCTCCCCGCACAGAACACTCACATTACCGGTACCGTTAGGGAGGGGTGAGACTACAGGACCTGGCGGGGAGACGCTGAGGCCAGCAGCAGCAAGCAACAGAAGGCTGGGCGCAGGAAGTGACGTCGTCCGACCATGGTATAGCCCGGGTGGCTCTGGGCAGTGTCTAGAGCCACACTGGCTGCCAGGCGGATCGGATCGGAGGAAAGGGCATACTTGCCTCGGAAACTATTGCACTCGCCAGTAATAGTTAAGTTAGCGAGGATATGTGGAATTTCCGTCCGCAAACGGACAGGTGTCCCCCCAATTGTGTTTCTAAACTCAAATTTGAAAACGAGCACTTGCCTCTATGAAAGAAGCCCAAACTAGCCCTAAACTTCTACCAAATCTAGCCCAACTTCAATAAATCATGGAATATTCATTTTATTTATTTAATGCGATTTTATATAGCGCGAACATTACCCGAAGGTGTCCGAGCGCTTTACAAAATAACCGGTTGCGATACATAAGTACTTAGGATTACATAAAAGATACAAACAGAAAAAATCAATCCGGCAACAAAAAACGCCCAGAAAGGCATGACGACAAAAGAGGCGGGACTTACAAAAAGACACGGAAACGCCCACGAATCGCGTTGTGACGGGGGAAAGAGTGATTGACAACCATCTCTTCCAATGGTTAGCCTCCATTTATGGAGCTAGCCAATGGAAGAGAGAGGCGGGTTAAAGCCCCATACTGTAGATCAAAAGATTTCGCCTGCGCGCGGCCAGGCGAAACCTAATAAATGAAATTCACCAATTATAGTTTACTGCGCTAACTATAACTTTCGCCCCGCCATTTACTACTTATGACCTCATTGACATATCACATCCCTTATGACGTGTTAAACAACATCATTGTTGACATCTCATATAAAATCACTGATTACATCATCCAGGCATTTGGCAGTGTCCTTGGGCATGTTTTCTTTTCACCTTAATTGGAATGTCTCTTAAAAACTTGATATTACCTGCAATTTTAAGTCAAAAGGTTGACAGGTATGCATTTGCCACTGAAAAGATACCTTCTGCAAGGCCCTATGGACAACCCTTTGTAATCTGGTAAAATACACCATACCCATTCCGGAGATGGACACAATTGCATACAACCTTAGGGCCATGCTTACAAGAGCAGTGTGAGATAAATCACTGCCAAAATCAAAGTTGAAATCAAGTGACCTGCTCATACTCAAGATGGACAAGGTTCTTGTGCCACTCACAGTTCTGCTTACCAGTCTTCAAGTGGAAAGGTAAAGCTGTTGTCACACGTAGTGGCTAGGAAACAGAGGAGCAGTGGAAAGAGTATGCTATGCAATAACATGATTTACACTCTACTGGGTTCCCTCCCTACCTATTTACAAACAAAAGAAGAATGCCCGGTGTTGCACAGCCCAAAGTAAACAAGTAACCCCATAAACAATGCAAAACCCTAAAGTCTAGATACATTTGATATGTTGCCCATGAATGTAGTATTCATTATTGTGCAGTCAAAAGGCACTTCTCTCACACCTCCATTTTACTGTTCAGAATGATACAGATTTCATTTATTTAATTTCCCAATGTACTATTTATCCCTTTACCTGCAATGTGTGGCCTTGTTGGATACTGCTCCAGAACGATTTTGGGATTGTCAAATACATCTACTTGCTGCAGTCGGCTTTCAAGCTCCTTTAGCTTCATCTTTTTCATGGATGCTTTTGGACTGGAAAGAGAGAAGGAAGAAGAAAATAAAAAAGGAGCTCTATTTATGTTTACACACAGCTTACAAGTTATAGAAACATGCAAAACGCTCTAAAACCCAAGTATATTCCACAACTAGAAGGGGCTGGGACGTACAGGTAGCTTTGTCATTAACTTGCATAACGTAAGAAAAATTGATAAGGGTCGTAAGAGCATCAGTTTTAAACCCTGGTCTGTTTATCCTACATCCAACCAGACTTTACCATGTGTCTCTGAGCCCACTTTCTCCCACCTTACCTGTACAGTCATGGTAGTGTCACTGAACTACATTGTCAGAAAGAGAACCATAAAGTTGCCTGACCTTTCACAGCGATGGCTCCAGTTTCCTGCTGCCTGCTATGGGTGGACATTGGAAAAGAGGTATGCCCCAAAGTTCTGCAGACAGTGGCTTTGCCAGTGTGTTCCTAATGTAAGATGAATGCCGGTAGAGACCAAACTACAATAAAGATGCCACCATATGCCATCTCTATGCATATGTAACTCTCTATCACAGCCACATCCACACTCTATTAAACTTATTTCCTACTTCTTACTGGTAGCAGAGAGGTTCTATATCCGTTGAGTAAGCCAGACTGCTAATTATGTGTGGGGGAAAGTTTATTTATTTATTTATTTTTAGAAAAAAATTAAAACCTTTATTGAACAAAATTGCACAGCATCAAGACATCAAAAGAGGCAGACAGTATATTGGAGCAAAGGTTACATGGAACACGTTACACATGGAATCAATAATGAGGAGATCTATCGTGGGAGCACAAGGGTATTAAAGTGAACCTCGAAAAAAGGCATCCAGTGTAGGGGAGAGAGGCTAATGGAGCAGAAGGGAGTGTGAGCGGGGAGCAAGCTACTCACTGACCATCACTGGCGGGGAGTGCGGGGGAGGTCGCAGAGCGCTGAGAGTTGAGACTTAGGAAGTAAGACACAAGTGGACCCCATATGACAATTGGGCGGGATTTAGCTGACATGAGGTCCCAAAATTCAGACAGGAGTGTCTGACAGCGCGATGCATCCTCGAGCCAAAGAGCGACCTTAGGTGCAAGCCTGCGACCCCAGCACATGGAGACCCTACGCCGCGCGAGGACAAGAAGCATGGCAGTCAAGCGGCTGGAGGCATCTAGGCAAAATTTAACAAAGCCTAAGAGGTAGAGCAAGGGATCAGGCTGGACCAGCGAAGAGGTGATCTCAGAAATAGCGGCGCAGACCTCGTGCCAATATGCGAAGACCTGAGGGCACAGCTAGCTGAGATGGGATAAATCTGCCACAGGAGCAGAGCAGCGCAGGAATCTATCATCGGGGAGGAGTCCCATCTTATGCAACTGGGCAGAAGTCCAGAGCCTATGTAAATACTTGAAGTGGATAAGGCGCAGACGGTAGATTGGGGATAGGCGTTTAATTTGATTGCAACAATAGAGCCAGTCGACTTGAGAGATTTCGGCACACAGGTCCTCACCCCACTCCACACACGCCCGGTCGGTGGAAATGGGAGATGCCGCCAGTGTGAGGGCGTAAATTTCAGTGGCTAGTTTCCGGGGGGAGGGGGACAGGTAAAGGAAGTCAAGAGTGGCCATCGAGTGAGGAGGCTGGGGGAACGAGGAGTGAAGCTCCCTGCAGATAGCCCTAAGTTGATAGTAAAGCAAAGTGTCCATGGGGCCGGAGTGGGCAGCGAGTAAGAAGAATGTGTCCCCAGGGTAGAGGTCAGACACTGTGAATAGCCCTAAGCGAGTGGCATGTGTAACCATCCCAGAAGTCTGAAGGGGATGGAAAGCCGGTTGATAAGCAATAGGCATAGTATTCGCAGAAAGCATATCGGAGCAGGAAAATTTACAGAGCCCATCCCAGGTCCAGCGCAAGGTCTCCACCGAATCAATCTCAGTGCGTGGAAGTTTCGTCAGCGCGAACAAGGCGGTCGTGAGTGGCCACGGGGCAGCGAGGTCAGCCTCCACCTTGACATGCAGCTGAAAAAGAGTGGGGTGGAGCCAGAAATGAAGAAAACTGGCCTGGGCACTAAGGGCATACTGTTTAAAATCGGGGGCACCAAGGCCGCCACACGACATAGGGAGGGTGAGAATATTATATGCGATCCTGGGCTGTCGACCGACCCAGACCAGATAATGAGCAGAGAGCGGACTTTGCGAAAAAAGTGGGCAGTGAGGGGGATGGAAATATTGACGAATAAGTGTAAAAACTTCGGCAGCACACCATCTTGGCAATGCCATGCGTCCGGCCAGAGACAAGGGCAACCAGCTCCAGAGGGGAATCTTGGACGCACGCCAGTCCACTGCGCAGCCAAAGTTAGCTCTCCAAAGTTCGTCCACGTCCCTACTCAGCCAGATGCTTACTTTTCTAGTGGGCCCACATGAAGGGGTAATCCGGAGTGAAAGGCACCATGGCATCAGTGAGAGGGAAAAGCACAGACTTATTCCAGTTAACCTGGATGCCGGAGTAGCCCCCAAACCGCATCACCTCACGAAGCAGTGGGCTGAGGTTCTTCTGAGGATTGCAGACATAAAGAGTAACGTTGTCCGTGTACATGGAGACTACAAGAGCGCTAGCCGCAAAGCCGAGGCCTCTCTGGGTGTGTTGCTGTCAAAGTCTAGCTGCAAGAGGTTCCATTGGGATGGCAAAAAGCATGGGTGACAGTGGGCACCCCTGCCTGGTACCGCGCTCGATAGAGGTGGGCTCAGATATTTGTCCGATGTGTGGGGGAAAGTTAGTCATTGTGCCATAGGTGCTTTTACTCTGCTGGGCTAGACCCCTGTGTTCAGCTGTACTGAATACTGCCGAACAAAAGAAAGCACTCTTCCATGGTCACTAAGAAAAATATGCGAAGATCTTGATGTTTGTTAGTTGTTTTTAGGTCAATGATACAAGCATTTATATCACCTGACTCCAAGTTGACAAGTGAGGGTGTATTACGCAGTCACATGATTTTCCTCTGACTAAACAGGCCATGGAGATTTTCAAAGGCTATTACAAATTTTTAAAAAAGGCAAAAACAAGAAAAATAAAACGATATGTTGCTTTAAGTTTGCATACTTATGTGGGATCACAGATGTTAATGAGCAAGAAGATAACATATACTCTCAATGCCTATGGCCTAGTTACATGCAGATATTGAAAAAAATATGCTCAGCTGACAAACATAATCAGAATTAAAAAGTAATCTCTGTGTAAATATAGTGTTTTCCACTACCCATTGCATTGCAGAGCAAATTATTGTGGCTAATTGGCAAAGTCGTTTAGTGATCTAGCCTCTGCAGATATTACAGGATATGTGTAGTCTATGTATACAGCCACACTGAAAATGCAATTCAGTCTCACAGTCCATGTGCCCTCCTCATGTTAAAATTGTTTACACCGGGTTGTAAGCCAACCATCATGGTTGTACAGACATGATCCTTGCGAGCTCCGCTGCATTTGCCAGTAAACTCAAGGTTCCAAGTACCCATTAGGAACTAATCAACCACCATTGTGCCGCTGAAGCAGTGGAGAACGAGAGGTGCAGAACGAGATGGGGTTTGACACCCCCCCCACCCCCCTTCCCCACAGCGCAGGCGAGAGACTCCCCACAGTCTCTCCGGACAGAGGCTGCAGACAGCAGCTGGAACCATGGGAGGAGCAGCTGCCAGCACAAAATGACCAGATACCTCGACATCGCCCCTCGTTGAGTTGTTGACGGTGGAGCGAACAAGGAGCACATAGACAAATATCCTGCCCCCATGAGATCACCTCACCGTTAAGATAGGGCGGCAATGCAGTACCGAGAGGAGGCGATGTAAACAGCAGCCCCCATGCCAGTTAAGAGGACTCAGAGGCCCCGGAGGAGACAACTTTACTCTAACCACACTTCACTATGTGCCGGAGCTGCGGGTACACCGGAGGTTACATTTGAGTTAGAACTGCACTGTACTTGGTGACGGCCTCATGGCGCAGGGGGAGGCCAGATTCTACAATGCCAGACTTTAAAATGGCAGATGCGCTGCAAGGAGATCAGCCACACCAGTGTTTAACCCCGCTGTCATAGTGTGGCAGATGCAGATGATTCGAAGCCAATCTTGCTGCATTGCTACTCCTCTCACAATCACAGAAAAAACTCTCCAGGTACGACAGCGGGGAGGGGGGAGATTATTGGAGAAGCCAGCCCTGGATGTCCCAAGCTGCTGCCAGTCAATGTAGCCCCAGCTGCTCCAAGTCCACCACTCCTTTGGCAGAACTGCATATCTGGAGCCTCCCAACGAGCCAAGGACCCGAGACCCAGCCCCCCCCCCCCATTAGGAAATGGGGCAAAGTAATAACAAATGAGGAAATGGGCACTGGGGGTTCCCTTCCTAAAGGCCTGACTGATTCCTGTAGCAAGTGTTAGGGTAGAAGTTGACCCACAGCGCTACATCAAATAGCACCTGAGTATGCTACACACCCTACATTTGGCCCTAGAGCAGACAGAGCCAGACCGAACAAGGTGCATCAAAAACCTCAGTGGCGAAACGCTAGTGCGTTAGGCACTCACTTCCCTGACTTGGACAAGCTCCCTTCCACCATTGGCGGGTATTAATACAGTACTCTGCCACATCGGAGTACTGAAACAGAGCTTCTCAGATTGTCCCTTCTCAGAAGCCCCAAAGATAGTCCAAGTTATCTAATGAGGGCTGAGACATAGCGATGGGCTTTCATGGACCCACCTAAAGGAGTCCTAAAAAAAGCTTAGTAGCCAATCTTCTTCTCGCGTAGGCAGTCAACCTCTGCATACCTCAGAAGAAATCGCCAACGAATAGGGTGTTGAGCTCATTTCAACCAGCCAAAACAAGAGACTCACACCTACCTGCAACTCCTGATGGCAAAATGACACTAACTAAGAACGATCTCCTATCTTCCCTTCAGAACTTTAAAAAAGAGCTGCGAGAAGAACTTAGTGCTGACCTTGCTACCTCACTGGAAGCTCTTCGATCAAATCTCAACTGGATGTTATCCACTCTTCAACAAGATGCAGACTCCATTGGAACATGGACTATTGAGCTGAACACTACAAGAACAACTAGTGAGCCAGCTAGAAAGCTCCTCCACTCACCTTAAAACCCACTTAAAGGTTACACTAGCAAAATGTGCAGACCAGAAAATCGCTCACGGTGTGACAATATCAGACTTCGACACCTAGAGGAGGGTGAGGAGGGATCAGACTTGGAGACTTTCATGATTGGCCTGTTCTATGAACTCTTGGGGAAGAATGGTCCAAATATTAAGCTTGAACTGGTCCACCGGGTTTGTCTTGATCAACCATGAGGGAAAGCGTCCCATAGAAGTCTTTGTGAAGCACCAATCTTTCAAAGTGAAAGATGCAATTCTGCAAGCAGCAAGAAATGCTGAAGAGGTATCCTTTCAAGGAGCATCCTGCTCCGTGTTCCAAGATATTGCCCCAATCACTCTATCGCAATATCTACAGCTCAAGCCAGTTATTGACAAACTGCAGCATGAGAAGATCAAAATACAGATGGACTTCTCCTTTTGGTCTCGCATTCAACTACCAGAACAAGTCATACCTTTTCTCAGACCTTCAGGAGGCAGCAGCTCTGCTCGAGATTAAAATATCTGAACCGGACCACCCAGAAGATCAAACAGAAAGAGAATCCATGAGTAACACGACTGATACTGGAGCACAATGGCTCTCACAATGACGATCACAGCAGGGGAAGAGTGGAGCCCCAAGTTGACAAGCCTACTCTGGCTTCAGATTATTAGGCAAATCAGACACAGAGGCTAACGCTTGTATACTGGAAAGGATTTCTTTCTCATTATCTGCTATGCATCTGTACAGTATATCCCACTATGGGGGGAAATTATTAACCAGTTTCCACCAAATTCTGCCTCCACTGGAGGAACCTATACGGTTCTTTACGCCCAGGGATATTGGGAGATTTGTTTCAGCTTCTAAGTTACATGCTGTTACCCTCATCAAATGTTATCTTATCGTGAATGCTTAAAATGGTTCATGACTAACAAGCTTACACAAACATAATTTACCTTATTGTTACACAACTGTTGGGGAACGGTGTTCCCAAATGTTTTTGTTCGGTTATTTACTTTTTATTCCATGAGTGAGTCCAAGTCAATGTATGGGGTGCCTAGGGAGGACATACTGGGAAACTAGGGAAGAAGAGTACTGCCATTGACCATCCAACGCTATTATGGTGTCAACTACACTAACATGGAACATTAAAGAGCTCAATTTGCTATCTAAGAGCCTCAAAAAATGTAAATACCTAATAGATAGAAGACATGCAATAATGGTGTGGCAGGAGACCCACCTCAAACTAAGGCAGCGAATATCACAGACTATGACAAAGTGCACCATGATAATTATTGATCTTCAGCTTCTACCAAACACAATGGAGTGGCCCTTCTCTTCCACTACTCTCTCAGGTTCCAACCACTAGATGGCAAATCAGACAAAGAAGGGAGGGTAATAATGGGGAAGGGGACACTACTGGGCACGATGTGCACAATAGCCTCAATCTATGCCCCTAATACTGCACAAGCTACCTTTATCCACTTCTTCCTTACTCTCTTTGGGGGAATTTGCAGAGGGTGAAATTATATTAATGGGAGACTTTGACCTTACTTGGGATCCAGAAGCGGATAGCACTCACACACAAAGAGCTGGCACAGGCAGCTTCTCCAAAGCACTTAAAAAGCAATGCAATCTATGGGCCTAAAAGGTGCCTTTCCGCCGGCCCTTACACCAGGACCCTTTGATCTGTGGAGAGAAGCGGGATGCTTGCCCATTTCAGACCGATCCCATGGGTGGGACATTCTTTTTTTGGAGCACTGCCAGCAGGATTTTAGCTTACCAGCCTCCAAGAGATACCATTATACCAGTGGTTAATTTGTAAAAAAAAAAAAAAAAAAGTAAGTGCTGGGGCTCTTGTGCGGAGGCAGCTTGCACCAGCCCATTTCTCCTGTTAGCACAACCTAAAACAGAACAAATTACAAACCATGAAAGTGGGGAGAGGAAGTGGTGTAATGGCCGGAGCTGCAAACTTTGGAGTTGGGGAATCAGGTTCAAGTCTCTGTGTCGGCTCAACATCCTGTGATTCTGGGCAAATCACTTAATCTCCCCATAAATAAATGTGTCCTTAACTAGTGCTCATGAAAAGCACGAGTGTTGGCGATTAAGTGCTGGTGCTAAACACTGGAAACCACCAGCATAAATTAAGCACTGCATTACACTCAATTAAAACACCGGGTCCTTCATCCAGACATGCGCCTTGCAGCTACCAGAGAACTCTCCCACATTGAAAAATGTGCTCAAAGTGCAGGAGTAATGAAGAGTTCTATCTCTTTTCTCTACGCCCATCTGCTTGACATCTGCCCCAAGACCAAAGCCAGTCACATAGATTTTTGGACAAAGGTATTGGGTGATCCTATACAAGATTGGGCTGCTTTACCACCTTATGCTACTCTCCTGCATGGCGGAGACAAACCACGAAGAGACCGCATGCTGATTATGCCAATATCCAAATGAAGACATCTGTCATATAGTCGGTCTCTGCTCAGTACTGATGGCAGAGCGAAAGACACTTCTGAAACCACACTTTCTGAGGATCTGAATCCGTACTTATCTATTGGCAGGGATTGCCTGCTTACAAGGAAAGGATTTAGGGCCATATGTATCAAGGCCAAATGGGTTCGCAAACGCCAAAATTCTGCGAATTTCGGCGTTTGAGAACTCATTTTCTCAAAATGGTATGTATGAAAGAATTTGGGTGCAAAATAAGGAATCGCAAAATTTGCTATTCCTTATTTTGCGATTGCATTTAAGGAATCGCAAATTTTGCGATTCCTTAAATGCAATGTATTAAGCAAAAAAAAATCCAAAATACCCTGAAGGAATCACAAATTACCACCAACTTCTAGTTGGTGGTAAGTTGCGATTTCCTTGAAAAATGCACATTTCAGCATTTTTCAAAGTGCCATGTGACGCACATACATGCCCTTAGGGCATGTATGTACACCACATGTGCACCCATACTTATGTCAGGGGTGCAACAGGGTGTCCTTTGGACACCCCTGCACCCTTGAAATTATTCTCAATTTGCGATTAGCAAATTGCGAATCGCAAATTGTGAATACATTTCCATTCCTTCCTATGGGCCAGGAGGCCCATAGAAATGAATGGGAAAGTATTCCTTCATTGCGAATTCGCAATTTGCGAATTCGCAATTAAGGAAGATCAAGAAATCGCTAAAAAATTGCGATTTTCTTGATACATACCAATTAGCGATTCTGAAATAGCGATTTCTTAAAAATCGCTATTACAGAATCGCTAATTGGTATCTTGATACATATGGCCCTTAGTGCTCTGCAAGAAATCTCTGAGGTTTATGTCAATGGCATAAAGAATACTGACAAAGCAAGCCTTACAGTGTCAGGATATATACTTTCTTTTGCTAATGAACTGCCTGTCCCATGCTCACTTTTGTCATTTCTCTTGAAATTTGGGAAAACAATTAGCACTTTATAGTCAAAGCACTGATAGCACTTTGCTATAGGGACAGGCTTTAACCTTTTTAAGCAAATGCACTGAAAGCACTTTTCACATTTTCGTCCATCTACTTCGCAAACTGCAATAACAAATTAGCACCTTTTCGTACCACATCCATACGGACAGCATCTACTTCAACTATCCCTTTCAATGTATGCATGTGCAATTAGTAACTTATTTAGTTAGCCTCGAATACAGTGAGTGTAAAAGCACATTGTTTGTTGCTAACTCCTCGCCCACATTTGTCTTTCTACCGTTGCTCGTCCATAGATCGGGCAAGTGTATGTAACAAATGTGAGTCCGTGTTTAAGTTACATGACGTTGATGGGGGCTAGGCACGGGTTAGTTGTTGCTCCCTATCCTGAATTGTATCCTTTTACTTCTGCTAGACATGCACTAGGCACTTTTATGTAACAAATATGAGGAAATCCTAAGGCAAATGCTGCTGGTGGGGCCCCGGCCTCACAAGACAAAAGTAGAAGGGAATATGGTCACTTTTATCGTGGTTTGTTTAACAATGTATTGATTATGTGCTTCCTTCCTTTTAAAGTGTTTTAATTGTACGTTTTAATTAACTGAACAATAAGGTTATTCATTCAATTCTTTCCCCTGTGGTACTCTTGATTCATCTGCCTGACAGACTCAACAGATGCAAAACCTCAAGGTTTCCATCAGAAGCTCTAGATCCAGTATTCAATGAGGTGATGCAAGCAGTAACAGAATATTTTTACTGAATGAACCTTTATCAGAGGTGTATGTATCAGCAAGCAGCAGGGGTGTCGACATTGATCAGAAGCACTTTGACACAGCTAGCGAGGTACCTTAGTGAACTGGAGGATGAATACTCAGTGAGACTTATCAAAACTGAGGTTGCCTTTGTGTGCATCAGATTTTAGAGAAGCAGAATATCAAGAGATTAAAACACCTGCATAAATACTCCACAGATAGACAATATGGGGGAAAGACTACCATCCAGAATCGACACTCAAGCTACTGAAACAGTACAGAGCTGCACAGGAAATGCTTGGGGGGAGATGAGAGGAACACAAAAACATGGCTGAACATTTTTACTAAATTCTATAAACAGCTGTTTAAGTCTCACTTTTATGGTTCTGAGCTGAGCCTCACTCAGTACTTTAGGAGGTATTGCACTAGTAAGGTTGAATATGCAACACATATCGAGCCAAGAGATATAAAAGGACATATAGTCCTTAGCGGATCGCAAAGCTCCTGGGAGTAATGGCCTAAAAGCAGAATTTTTCAAAGAATGCACCGACATTATGGCCTGCACCTTCTTGATTTGTCTGAAGAAGAACAAAAAGCTGAGGTCCTCTCCCTGATGTTATACACGGGGGCCATAATGGTGCTACTAACATCTGGGAAACAATTCTCCTTATGTTCATCATGCAGGTCACTTTCAATTCTGAACACAGACACAAGCATTTTGGCTAAAATTATAGCCAGAAGACTCATTTTGTATCTGAGGGTATGATTCTTTCTGAAAATGCCAAGTTCATACCTGGTCGATCCATGGTTCACAATTTAAGAACTCTTTTCGCTATCCTGCACCAATGTGACCCTGACTTACTGGCAGTAGCAATGTTTCTGGATGCAGAAAAGGCATTCAGATGACCTAACCCTTACAGTAGCACCAAACACCTTCAAATGTCTTGGTATTCAAATACATAGGTCCCCACAACACAGGTTAGAGGGCGACCTGATGAAGGCGATTACTGAGCTTCGATCCCAGATTTCCTTTTGGGTTTCACTGCCCCTTTCGGTTATGGGCAGAATAGCCATATCCAAAATGGTCATGCTTCCGCGCCTCTTATACTTTTTCACAAACTTACCAGTATTGATCTCTACCTCCCTTTTTAAAACATTGGTCACACTGCTTACCGAACTCATTTGGGGGAGGGATCACTGAACGGTGGGCCTGGCCAAATTACAGTTGGAGGCGGACAAAGGAAGATTGGGGGTGCCAGATTTTAGAGCCTATTGCTATGCCAGTCAACTGCAATGGTTATCGTACTGGCTGGTGGGGCTCAATCTACATGAACTGGGCTACACACAACGGCTCCTACCCTACAGTACTCTTCAAACTTTATTATTGCCGCAGAGTAAAATCCCCTCTTAGACTAGCCTATTGCAGCTCACAGCACTCACCTATTGGAAGCGGGCACCACAATTCACAAACCAAACACTCACCTATGCCCCTTAAACCCCCGTGTTGGCAATCCCTACACCCACTGGTTTGGTGCCTAGGCTTAGTATACTCAATTGGATACAGGAGGGGGTCTCCACGGTGGGAGCACTATTTGCAGACGGGATGATGATGATGGACCACAAGAACAAGGGGTCCCACGTACCGACTTTCTGTTGCACGCAGCACTAGTCAGAAATGTTAAGCACTGGGCACCATCTGGTGTATAGCCTCCAACACATGAGCTGGGACATGCAGTGTACCTTATGGGTAAAGGACGCCACCTGATTAGATGTCTTTACAGGGGTATATGGACACATGTAGAAACCCCCTCACGACACTTAGGGAGAAATGGGCGAGGGTCCTGAGTAGGGACCTATCGGACAAAGGCTGGGTCGCTCTTTTGGAGTACCCTAAAAGAGTATTCCTTAATGCCAAATCCAAGGTAATACAATACATGATCCTACATAGGGCCTACCGCACTCCACACCGTCTTAACTGCATGCATCCCACTGCCCAGGTTTGCTGCCTAAGATGCCAGACAGAAGATGCGGACATAATGCACATGTTGTGGAAGTGTCCACGCCTAGGTGGGTTCTGGTCCGAAATTGCACATATGATAGGAAACATAACAGGTATCGCGAACTGGGACACAGCGGAGCAGTGCTTTTTGGGCCTCTACTGCTGCCCAAAGACACAGAAAGTACAGCTCAGATTTGCTGACCTGGGGGGGGGTGTCGCCAGCAGCATGACTGGCTAGGACGTGACTCTCCGGAGCTCCCGGCGTGCTGCATCGAAACCCGTCAAAATACTTAGCCCAGTACCACCAAAATAACGTAAGAGTCGCAGCGGAGCAACCGGACCCCAGGGAGACTACTCTATCACAGTTTCCACGACTGTAGTCACCAAAACGCCGACTTTGATCCCAAGCATCGGGAGATCCGACGGCAACAAGATGGCGGCTGCTGAGACAGGGAACCGGGACCGGCGCTGAAGTCGGGTGGCCGGGTCCCCGCCAGGTCCGCTGGTGGTCGGCAGCGGTGACGAGCCCGAGTGAAGGAGCCCCTGTGAGGTGCCACGCTGACTGGGGGCCCTGGTGCGGTGTCTGGGAGCCCCGTCGGGACCAGCGCGCTTTCCAAACATGGCGGCCGGAGCTGTGCTGCGTGGCTGAGACTGCCCCGGAGACCATCCCGCAGCGGACCAGCCGACCGGGAGGAGTGGCGGTGAGGAGCATTTGGAGGGCCCGTGGGGTTCGGAGATAGCGGGGAAGGCCCCCCCCCCTAAGGAGACATAGGGACCTCCTAAACCGCCAGGCACTTTACCAAGATGGCAGCCGGGGCCGCGAAGTAGTGCCTGAGAGCACCACGAACATGCTCCTGGCCCCCCCGCCGTGTCTATGCCCTGCAGTCCCCCGGGCACATCACGGCCACCGGTCTGGAGCTGCAATCGAGCCCCCCCGGGCCTGCATTGCCCCTGACGGTGTGGGGGTCCGCTAGGGGTGTCCTTGAGGCCCCATAACCTGCTGGGGAGCCTCCCCCTCCCTGGGAGGGACCTTCAGAAGCATCGGGGGTCGAGAAGACGCAGGGGAGTGCCACAATCCGCGACCCTCAGACCCAGAGAGAGGATAGCTCCTATGGTCGTTGGATGAGCCAGCCGGAACGACACGCGCTCCTGAACTGCGACAGGTATAGTGGGGCTTAAGAGTACTACGGACCTGCTCCTGGCTCACCGCCGTGCCTGTGCCCTGCGGCCCACTACACCCTCCACAGCCGCTTGCCTGGAGCAGCAATCTGACACCCAGGTAGGGAGAGGGCTCCCCTGCATCGCCCCCGCCTGCGAGTGGGTCTCCTAGTGTTGTCCCTTCGGCCCGGGCCACGCTGGTGAGCCCTCTACCTATCTGAGAGGGACAGTTGGAAACGTCGGTGTCGAGAAAGATAAGGAAGTGCTACAATCTGCGGTTCACGAACCCCGGACGCCGCAACACACCTGGCCGCTGGGTGAGACAGCCAGCGCGGCGTGTACTCCTGAGATGAGGCGGGCGTAGGAACGCTGTCCGAGTCCGGCACACTGCTGAGCATATGAGCCGGGACCCCCGTGGAGTGGGAAAGCGAAGCAAGTGGCCCACGGCGACCGTGACAAGGGGAGGCGGGACTGCCCTACCTTGCAACAGACTGTGGAGATTACTGGTCCCCGAAGGCGGCCAGATAGCCCGAGGCGGTGTGCAACAAGTTGCCCTGAGGGCTAAACGCCACGGAAACGCAAGCCATTGGGAAGAGAGACCCACCTCCTAAGCCTGCTAAACAGGGGCCTATGGATAACTTCGCAGCACCTAGACAGTTAACAGACGTCCTCCCAGCTGTCTCTGGTGCGCGTTCGGACACTGACCTGCTGATGGGAGCCATTCAGGCATCACGGGCCGATATCTAGGAATCCAGGGCGGCCCTAGAAGTCAAGATCGGCGAGGTGGGATCGGAGGTGACACTACTAAGGCAAGACTTCCGCAAACTATCGGATAGGGTTACTACAGCTGAGACGCGGATAGGAGAAGCCGAAGATTCGATCTCCACCTTGAGAAAAGACATGGCAGAACTTAAAGCCTCTCATCGCCAACTAATGTGGAAGGTGGATGATGCCGAGAATAGGGCGAGACGCAACAATCTACGCTTTGTGGGTTTTAGAGAGGGAATTGAAGGGGCGGACATGGCAACATTCCTCCACTCCTGGCTTACTAAAACCTTCCTGACGGTGCAGTTCTCCACTTGTTTCATCATCGAAAGGGCACACAGGGCCCTCCTAGCAAAGCCACCGGAGGGGCGAGACCCAGACCGGTTATTGCACGCTTCCTCAACTTTGCGGCCCGAGACTTGATCCTACGAGAAGCTAGAAAACTGGGGGAGATCCGACTGGAAAATACGAACATTATGATATTCCCAGATTACAGCCAGGAGGTGCAGAAGCAACGCCGCTCCTTCGATGCAGTCAAGGCGAAACTGAGGGACCTACATATCTCCTACATGCTCCTCTTTCCTGCGAAACTAAATGTCATATACAAAGACAAGTACATTTTCTTTACCCACCCGGAGGACGCCTGGCAATGGCTGGAGCAACACCCTATACTCAATAGCAGAAAGACTGTTGGCCGCAGGGCGATGGACAGGTCGCCGTCACACAGACCCCAGTGGGAACAGCCGAAAGCACAGAGACTGAAGTCCCGAAGGACGAAGAGACAAACCCCGGCTACACCTTACCAAGGACATGGCTCGGGAGGCACCAGATATGGACGATCGCCTCACCAAAGGGAAGCGCCACGACGGGATCAAGGTACAGCTGTCCCCGCAGCCATGCTCGTTCGGAGGGAGATGATGAGGACGAGGTGGGGAGCCGTACTTCTGGAGGTGAAGAAGATGAGGGGGGGGTCGCGCTCAATTCACCCGCTGGTAGAGGCGATCCGGGATTTGGAACATGACACGCCGGGGAGAAATAGTGTCCCTGAAACTGACACTCAAGACTCCCACTCATGAACATTGGTGGAACTGGCCACGGTTACTGCAGCTCGTCGCTGAGGAGCACGCAAGTTGACACGCCCCTTTATGTTATGTTTTATACTTCCTGTTCCCACTGGTTCTGTTCTCAGCCACATGACTTCCTGGATTGTTGATAGCAGTGCCTGTTTGGGGAAATTGCAACACCAAGAATGCTATCTATGTAGTGACATGTCCTTGTGATTTGTCCTATATTGGGCAAATCACGCAAGCAGTCAAAATGCGTATTGGACAGCATAAATTGCGCATAAGGTGTAAGTACATTGGGGCCCCTTTAGTGCAGCACTATATGGAGGCAGACCATAATGAAGAGGAGTTGACTTGGGCAGTTCTAGTTACCATCTCGGCTAAAAACAAAACAGAATTAGAGACCAAGCTGAACCGTACAGAAGCAAGACTAATAGAGAGGTATCACACCTCTGAAAAGGGACTTAATGAGCGGGATGAAATTTGGGCTTTGATCTGAATCCCTTGATCCTTTTCCTTGATCACTGTACTATGTATATTTCTGTTGTCGATTTTATCTAGTGAGTATGGATTGTGATAAGGTATGGCACTAATTACTGAGGTATGTGTACATATGCTGTTTATATCCATACATATATATTTTTTCTTGATTTGGCATTATAATGTGTATAATGTTTATTTATTGCGCTCTGCCACAGATTTAGCATGAGTGGCATTGATCCTTTTTGATACGGTTTACTCCTTTTTGGGATGTAAGGTCATGTTGCCTTTTTTAGAATGGGAACCAAGTAGTGAAAATGCAGGAGTGATAGTGGGTGCTTGATGATTTGGTGATGTCACAATGGGTTTTTTGGTTTATTTGTTTTTTATTTTTCCTTCATGATTTATTTTTATTAACAATTGTTTTTGGTTCTTCTTTGTGTGGTTGAGTGAGATTCGCCACTAATCTGGAATATTTTGAGCACTTGTGACCTTTAAGCGCCGGCGGATGTGCATTAGTTTAGAGTAAAAGGCTATAGGGAACATTGGGGATGTGTAGTCCTTTTTTAGTGTTGTTTGCGGGATGGACGCACCGTTTGACGCAGGACACACTTATTTGGAATGCGCGTTGTCGGCCACGCCTGATTCTCTGGTGGTTTGGCTGGAGAAGCGTTGTAGCGAGCACTGAGTTAACGTGCCGCCGACCTTGTTTGGATGTTGAAGGTAATTTCTTCCCCCTTCGCCGCATATTTATGCGAGCGCGCAGCGCGGGCAGTGAGGTCACTTTAGATTAGAGCAGATTGTTGAGGGGAGTGTTGGGTACGATAGTGGAGTGATAAGCAGGTATGGCCCCGACTGTTTTCATTCTTCGAGGGTTTCTGTCAGGGTTTTAATTAGGCCGATATGTAGCTTTGAGAGAGAAACCCACTGTGTTTGGCGGGCACGTGAACTATGGGTACTTTGAGCTGCCTGCTTTACTCTGATTTAAATCCGCACATGACCGGCCTTCTGCCACCAGTTGTGAAGTTAATGACTTGGAGAGTAAGTACAGGTGGGTGTATGCACGTAGTTTATGTTATAGATCCCCGTTATCCAGCATGTGTGTACCTTTAGTTAGCGTCGTTTGGACACTGGTGGAGGGGAATGAGGAGAGAGGAGAGAGTGACTGACGGTGTGTTGTTCCTCTCTTCTTCTTTCTCCTGGGGTCCGGCATGATTGTAGGAAGACTGCGAGACTTGAGCCACTTCAGATATTATTCTCTATCTGGGCGGACACTGTGAAGATATAAAGGTATGTGCGCCGGGATCTGTGTTAGATATCCTGTTGTCAGTGATGGCTTTTGTGTGGCTCCCTCCCCCCGGTAAGACCTTCCCCTGTGAGTGATTGGCCTCTTTAAATATTTTTACTTCATGTAGAGTCTACGGGAATAGAGCCGAGACGGTGGTTCCTACCCCACCCACTAAGGTGGTTGTGGGGGGCCGGCGATACCAGCCCGAGGTTTAGCCAGGGCCGTGATGAATAGGTATTTATATTGGACACGTGATGTGTTTTGTAGTACTTGGCATGTATATGCACTAATACACTTTGGGTTATAAGGTGATTTGATTGATTGTCTTTAGTTTTTAAATTTTGTCACATGCTTGTTTTGTTCACCTTTGGAGGTGTGGTTGGGGTCTTTTTGATAGTTTCCTTTATTATCAATATTTATTTTATTTTTATTTGTCCTTAGATTTTTCTTTGTTTGGGTCTTGACTATCCGTTATTCCTTTTCTCTCTATGATAGAATCACCCATTGACACTGCATTTCCACATGTGGGGGAGAGGTTTTAATTCTAGCAGCTGTAATGTGTTTTCTTGTTTAGGTAGAAAGGGGATAATATATGTATTTGTTGTTACTAGAGTACCCATGTCCTGATGAAGCCTATATCATCTGGCTGAAACGCGACCGCGTCGACACCTTATGCTTTGAACGGAGTCCCCTGTAAAAATTTAAGGAAGATTTGATTTTTTCCTAGGTGCACCAACACAAATGTAGGCTGGGTTGATAAGTTAACCCCCTGGTGCTTTGTTTTTGGGACTACCATTTTGTTTTGTACTCCACCCCAAATTTAGAGGAGGTACATATGTAAATATATTTTCTTTTGTCTCAAGGGTACAGAGAAGTGTAAGTGTTTTGTGTATTTGTATATAATGTACATGTGATGTGTTGTATATAGACTGTGTTATTTGTTTACATTGTGCCTCTCTGGCTGTTCGCTCATATATGTGTATATGAATTAATATATATTTACGCTGCGTATAATTCGCAAATCAAAAGACAATTAATTGTTTCTTGTTTGATAATTAAAAGTGGATTGATCCCTTCAGTACCATTTGTTTCTACTTTTTCATCTTTGGATGTCTCCTGCTCAGGTACGGGAGTGTGAGGTGGGCAGAACCCCTAACCATTTTTTCTAGTGTTTGGGGAAAGTAGCGCTGCATGTTTTGAGAGGCAGTGGTTAGAGCAGACTTCAGGGGGGGTACAAGGGAGGGCGACAGGCCTTCTCCTACTACCAGTTCTGTCTTGTGAAGGGATGAGACTGGAAGAGGAGGGAGGTGGGGTGGGGGGGGGGTAGGGGAGTTCCAAGTTCATTTAAGTTGGGGAAGGGGGAGGGAGAGTTGGGGGAGGGAGAGTTGGGGAAAGGGGGTAACAGTCGGAAACCGCAGTGGTGCAACTCAGCGCTTCACGCCATACATCCAAACCAGAGATCGCCTTCCTTACGATACACTCGTCTTAAATGGCAGTTGACACGACGGCATCGCAGGTGGGTGAGAGGGGGATCAGTATCATGACATGGAATGTAAATGGATTGGGCTCTAAAAGAGAGGTCTAGTGAACTCCTACCTTAAGAGGCTAGATCCCGATATAACCCTACTGCAGGAAACTCATCTTAACCCCTTCTATGCTCATGACGGAATGGTTCCGTCATGAGCTTCGGTCGAGCTGTGCTTATGACGGAACCGTTCCGTCATGCCCACGCCCGTTTTTACTAGAGCTCAGCACCGGGGGGAATCGGCGCCGCACAGAAGGGGTTAAAGGAACACACTGTGCTTTCATAGCCAGAGGCAGACACAAAGTTCTGGCACATGCAGGATATACGACCGATTCCAGAGGGGTAGCGATCATTATTAAAAAAACAATCCCATTCTGTACTGCACGCATCTGGATAGACCCACTGGGGACATATGAGGGGGTCCAGGGAACATGGAATAGGCGTACTTACACGGTCATATCCGTCTACGCACCGCCCAGGTTGCAGTCACACACGCGCAAGGCTCTCGCGCATATCCTCCTAGAAACTGCCAATACTATCCAAATCATGGGAGGAGATTTTAACGACGTGATGAATGTGAGTCAGGACCGGTCGGGGACTGCAGGCAGAGAGGGAGGCCAGACTGCTTTATCCCGGCAGATTGCCAGTATAGGGCTTACCGATATTTGGAGATGGCTGCACCCTACCCAGATAGCCAACTCCTACAACTCAGGGGCCCATAAGGTGTTTTTGAGGCTAGATTATATATTTATGTCCAGTCAGTACTTGAAGGTAGACGGCACAGCAGACTATAAGGCTAGAGGCCTCTCTGACCACTCACCTTTGTTTGTGAGAATAGGACGCACCCAGGGCACTCCAGAGACCACTTGGCACCTTGCAGCATGGGATCTTCAGAATGTGACTATCCTACGAGGCCTGAGAGCAGACATCAAGGTCTATGTGGCCGAAAACGAGGGCACAGTAGAGTCAAATGTCACCTTCTGGGAAGCCCTGAAGCCGGTATTAAGAGATAGAATACAGAGCAGACTGGGCGAGGAACGACGAAAACTTCAAGCAGAGGTCACAACACTGGAACAGACTATACTGGGTTTAGAAAGAGACTACCAGAGCTCTAAACGCACAGAGATCCTTAGGAGACTTCTAGATGCCCAGAGGCAATACAGAGAACTAGCTACTAACGAGGCAAGAACCCAATCCATGGCCACCCTTCATCGTCTATATGATGTGGGGGATAAGTCAGGCAAGCTGCTAGCGTGGCTGAGTAAAAAGGAGCGCGCGGCTAGATGGGTAGATCACGTTCGGAATGCAGACGAGACGATTGTCAGTGCTGATGCACAAATAGCTGAAACATTCGCAACACATTACAAACACTTCTACGCCGCCAGGGACTTGGGGACACGAGAGGACGCTCTACACTATATGGTACAAACAGACCTGCCCGCACTGCCCCCTGTTGGTGCTGGAAGCGGACATCACACGGGACGACATCTCTGAAGCCGTAGCCAGGTTGAGACCGGGTAAAACACCTGGGCCGAATGGTTACCCAGCTGAGTTTTTTAAACCTATTGGCACACCACTTACAGGGACTTTTTGCCGGGGTTTACCAGGAGGGGGGGGGGGGGGGGCTCCCCCCGGACCTCTCCATGGCCACGATCGTCCCGATATATAAAGAGGGCAAACCACGGGAAGATTGTGCGTCCTACCGCCCCATCTCCCTCCTGAACACGGAAGTGAAACTACTAGCGACTATTCTGGCGCTCCGTCTGAGGTCGGTGATCCCAGACATTATACATCTGGACCAAACAGGCTTTCTGCCAGACAGGGCCACCAGATTGAACCTTAGGCGTACCCATAATTGGCTGCAGGAAGTACAGGGTAGGGACGATCCACACTGGTTTCTTTCCCTCGACGCGGAGAAGGCCTACGACGCGGTCCACTGGCTATTCCTTTATGCTGTGCTGCATAAATTTGGTTTTGGCCCTAAGTTTCAGAGGTGGGTTCGGCTCCTCTACACGACACCAAAGGCCAGAGTGAGGGTAAACGGTAGGCTATCACGTGAATTCCAGATCCAAAGAGGGACCCGTCAGGGCTGCCCCCTATCCCCCCTCCTCTTTGCCCTTACCATTGAGGTACTTGCAGCCAAGATCCGTCAAAATGTGAGTATCACAGGTTTTGAAAGAAATATGGCAGACCCTGCGCAAGAAAAGATATCACTCTATGCAGATGATGTCCTTCTGTATATTACGAAACCGGAGACCACGGTCCCGGAGCTCTTCCGGGAATTGGAACGCTATGGTAAAAGAGCGGGATACACAATCAACTGGCACAAATCGATCTTATACGACCCTAGGGGACGAGAGTGTTGGGGGAGTCTGCCAGGACAACTGCTGACGACGAAAGAGGGTTTCCAATATCTTGGGATATACATCACCCTCGATAAGGTGCTCTCATTCCAAAAGAACCTGGAACGGATCATACTGAACTCTGTGGAGGAGATGGATCGCTGGAGACAGCTCCCTCTCACGCTTCTAGGCCGAGCGGCCATGTACAAGATGATCATTTTACCTAAATATCTGTATGCCCTGCAGAACGAACTACCCACTTCCGACGAAATTGATAGCCAAAATCCACTCGGACCTGAGGACATTTCTTTGGCTTGGTAAGCAACCTAGAGTGGCCCTGACTACGCTTCAAAGACACCAATATAGTGGGGGGATCTCACTCCCCAACCTGGAGGCCTACTACTGGGCAGAACACATGGCACCGATTAACGATTGGCTTCATGCCTCTGCGGACCACCCCATCTATGCCCTAGAGAGGCTTAAGTTATTGCCACAGAACTTACTATACTATCTATATGGGGGTACACGCCGGGCACCGCTCCTCCCAGCGACGACTCTTACGCTAACAGCGTGGACTAAGGCCACGAGGCGTATGGGATGGGAGAAGAAGCCCACCCGGCAGACGCCGCTATGGCACTGCCAGTGGTTAACGGAGCTCAAGAAATTACGAGTCTTCCGAAGGTGGGACGACATCGGTATCTCCACTATAGGAGACGTGATCGCCAAAGGGGAGCTGAAATCCTTTACGGCCCTAAAGTCTGACTTTGGGCTACACCACTCACAGCTCTTCAAGTACACACAACTACGACATGCGTGGCAGGCCCAGAACCTACAACTAAACGATGTCCCAGAATATGCACCACTGGAGGGACGGCTCCTCCAAGAACAGATACAAGGAAAAACGGTCTCCCTCACATACAAAACCTTAACTAACAATATGTTAGATGATCTGGCAAGGCTTCGACAGACGTGGGAGGCGGAGGTGGGAGGAATGGAAGATCTGAATTGGGATATTGTGTTAATGCATCCCCGGGAGGTGGCAATTAAATCACGACTACGCCTTATTCAGTTTAAAGTGCTACATAGAACCTACTATGATAGAGTGCGGCTCCACAGAATGGGGAAACTAGACGACTCACGCTGTCTTAGATGCAGTCAGCACGACGGAGACTTTTATCACACCATTTGGGCTTGTGACACGATACAAAGCTACTGGATGCACATATTCACGGAACTAGGGGAGGTCTTGGGGGTCCCGCTCCATCGGGAGCTCAAGCTGGCACTACTGGGCATGACTAATGAGGTAGACTGCCATGCCCACTCCTCACCTTCATGGTCCTTGCACTTGTGGTAGCGAAAAGGGATATTGCAAAGTACTGGGGGTCCCCGGAACCGCTAGGATTAGAAGAATGGAGAAGCGGGTTAGACCTTTACATGTCGGCCGAGAGAGTGACATATAAAGCGAGGAGGTGCCCGAATAAATTTCGACGGGTCTGGTCCAAATGGCGACATTATCACGGATTGGATGGGGGGTTGTGAAGGGTGGGAAATTGACAATCTGATTATCTGGATGCAAGAGCGCCGACAAGAGAGCTCAGGGAGGGATGTGATGGGAACAGTGTACCGTATATCCATGGACTTTGAACTGAGATGTTATATACTGTGACAGAAAATGGGGGCTCTGAGGTGGGTGGGTGTGGGAGTAGAATAATGTATACTGCTGATTTTACGACTGTACTGTTGAGTTTTGATAAAATGCAAATAAAAATATTTAAAAAAAAAAAAAAAGGATTTGCTGACCTGGCCCTACTAATAGCAAAGTGCTCAATGACTATGAGGTGGAAGTCTGCCCTCCCCACACCCCTCCCTCCCCCCAACAATATTTTCATGGCACGGAGCGGCGGTCTGTAGGGGCAGTGCAGAAAGTTCAGCCATCAGGAGAGAAGAATATAGGGGCCTACGGAAATTACCGATCTCCATGGAATGGGATCTGATGCGACCTGGAGGTGAACCCTCCAGGTCGCTCCACCTACCGCACGGCCCCCGTGTGCCAGGTCACCGCTGCTGCCTACTCCTGCCACTGCTTCCTGCCTGTGGTTAGCCGCTGCCTGCTAGGGACTCTGCCCTCAGGCCTCCCCCCCTCGCCGCTACCGCTGTTTTTCTCCACCTCTCCTTCCTGCCACTCCTCTTCCCCGCCACGGCACCGCCCCCTTCCTTTTCCCGGACCCTCATTTGCCGCCCCGCTCCCGCCTCCCAGCTGTTCCTCCCTCCCACTTGGCCATATATGGCGGGGACCACGTGGCAGTGAGCTGTGACCCCTCCAGGTCGCTCCACCTACCGCACGGCCCCCGTGTGCCAGGTCACCACTGCTGCCTACTCCTGCCACTGCTTCCTGCCCGTGGTTAGCCGCTGCCTACTAGGGACTCTGCCCTCAGGCCTCCCCTCTCGCCGTTACCGCCGTTTTTTCCCGCCTCTCCTTCCCGCCACTCCTCTTCCCCGCCGCTGCCCCCTGTGGCCCCGCCCCCTTCCTTTTCCCCGACCCTCATTCGCCGCCCCGCTCCCGCCTCCCAGTTGCTCCTCCCTCCCACTTTGCCATATATGGCGGGGACCGCGCGTATGCGCAGCGATCACGCGCTGCGGGCGCGCCGATTGTGCGCCGAAGGCGTGCCAAAGACAAGCCAGTCTGCGCCTGTCCGCGCCCAGCGCCAGAACCCCTGGCCCCCGCCGATGTCAGCCCACCCGCCGGACCTACGATGCCTCCACCCTCCACGCACTCAACGCCGGCTGAACCCCCGCCTGCTACCGAGCCACCCCGAAACGCACCCACGGACCCTTCACCTGCCAAGCCTGCCGATTCACCTGCCTCCGGACCTGCATTGCACCCGCCAAGCCGATCACCAGCAGCAACCTCCTCAAGTGCATCCTGCTTAACACCCTCTCCATCTACAGACACGCTGTGGAACTCTGGAACCTGCTCGACACAACATCACCAGACGTCGCCTTCCTCACGGAAACGCCTCCTCAGCGCCCGACATCGCCATCCCGGACGGATACAAGATCACCCGGAGGGACCGCGTCAACCAGACTGGAGGAGGCATCACCATCGTACACAAGAACACCATCCGCATCACGACCAACTCCGATGACACCCTCACTGCCGCCGAACACCTCCACTTCCAGATACACACCGACCCCAAGACCACACTCAGAGGCACCCTCATCTACAGACCCCCGGGACCACGCACACAATTCAGCGAAGACATCACAGACTTCATCAGCCCGCACGCCCTCCCCTCCGCCGACTACATCCTCCTATGGGACCTAAACTTCCACCTGGAGACCAACAAGGACAGCAACACCACCACCCTGCTGGACAACCTCGCCAACCTCGGACTCAAGCAACTGGTGAACACCCCCACCCACTACGCCGGCCACAAGCTTGACCCAGTCTTCTCCTCCAGCAAATACATCTCCTTCAGCCACTCCACCGGACTTCATTGGACTGACCACAGCTGGTCCACTTCAGCTTCAGAAGAACCACGACTCACCAACACCCGCAACAGGTTCCTCGCAGGAGCTGGAACAAGATCACCGCCGACCAGATCACCACCTCCCTCAGCCAGAACCCTCCCGCCCGCACAACGGACCCCAACGAAGCAGCCAGCAAACTCACACAGTGTATCACCAACTGCGCAGACGACCTTGCACCACTGAAGACCCCTCCCAGCAGAACCGGCAGCAAGAAAGCCTCTTGGTTCACCGACGAACTTAAGAACTCCAAGAAGAACTGCCGCACCCTCGAGAAAGCCTGGCGCAACGACCAGACCACAGACAACATGACTGCCCTCAAGCACGCCACCCGCAAACACCACCAGCTGATCCGCACCACCAAGAAGACAGCATTCAAAGAAGGACTGGACAACAACGCCCACAACAGCAAGGAACTCTTCAGCATCGTCAAAGAGCTCTCCAACCCCAGCGCCGGAAACAACGACATCACTCCCTCGCAAGACCTCTGCGACTCACTCGCCTCGTTCTTCCACCGCAAGATCGCCGATATACACAACAGCTTCGGCGCACCAACCACGCACCCAACCTCCGAACCAACGCCCCCCCCCCACCACCCTCTGCGCCTGGACCCCGGTCAGCACCAAAGACACCACCCGCACCATGAACACCATCCACTCCGGATCACCAAACGACCCCTGCCCCCACCACGTCTTCAACAGGCCGACTCCATCATCGCACCCCAACTCCGGGACATCATCAACACCTCCTTCAACACCGCCACCTTCCCGGAGAGCTGGAAGCACGCCGAGCTCAGCGCCCTCCTGAAGAAACAAACAGCGGACCCCACCGACCTCAAGAACTTGTGCCCCATCTCGCTCCTCCCTTTTCCTGCAAAAGTCATCGAGAAGACAGTCAATAGACAGCTTGCCGCCTTCTTTGAAACGAACGGATCCCTCGACCACTCGCAGTCCGGTTTCCGAACCAACCACAGCACTGAGACCGCCCTCATCACAGCCACTGACGACATCAGATCCCTGCTCGACAACGGGGAAACAGCGGCCCTCATCCTCCTGGACCTCTCCGCAGCGTTCGACACGGTCTGCCACCGCACCCTAGTGCAGCGCCTCAGCAACATCGGAATCCAAGACAAGGCACTGGAGTGGATCATCTCGTTCCTCACCGGAAGAACCCAGAGAGTCCGCCTCCCCCCGTTCAGATCCGAGGCTACCGAAGTCATCTGCGGCGTACCACAAGGATCATCACTCAGCCCCACCCTCTTCAACGTCTACATGAGCCCCCTCGCAGCCATCGTACGCCAACACAACCTCAACATCATCTCCTACGCCGACGACACCCAGCTGATCCTCTCCCTCACCAACGACCCCGCCACCGCCAGAACCAGCCTACACGAAGGGATGAAAGACGTCGCAGAGTGGATGAAGAACAGCCGCCTGAAACAGAACTCAGACAAGACGGAAGTCCTCATCCTGGGATCATCACCCTTCTCCTGGGACGACTCCTGGTGGCCCCCTGCCCTGGGCACCACTCCCAAGCCAACGGACCATGCACGTAACCTAGGCTTCATCCTGGACTCCTCCCTCTCGATGACCAGACAAGTCAACGCCATCCCATCATCGTGCTTCAACACCCTGCGCATGCTCCGAAAGATCTTCTGGTGGATCCCCACCGAAACCAGTAAGACGGTCACCCAGGCACTCGTCACCAGCCGACTGGACTACGGAAACACCCTCTACGCCGGAACCACAGCCAAACTTCAGAAAAGACTCCAACGCATCCAGAACGCCTCCACACGACTCGTCCTGGACATCCCCCGACACAGCCACATCTCCGGCCACCTGAGAGACCTGCACTGGCTCCCCGTCAGCAAGAGGATCACGTTCAGACTCCTCACCCATGCACACAAGGCTCTCTATGACCTTGGCCCCAAGTACCTCAACAACAACCTGACCTGCTACACTCTCACCCGCCAGCTACTATCGACCAGCCTCGCTCTCGCCGCCGTTCAACGCATCCGCAGAGCCACCACCGGAGGAAGATCCTTCTCCTACCTGGCAGCCAAGACATGGAACTCCCTCCCCATCCACCTCCGGCTAACCCAGGACCATCTCTCCTTCAGGAAGCAACTCAAGACCTGGCTTTTCGAGCAGTAACGGACTCCTCTCCCCCAGCGCCTTGAGACCCCTCTGGGTGAGTAGCGCTCTATACAAATGTTATGATTGATTGATTGATTGATGCTGGAGGCACTTAAAGCAATCGAACCCTCTATCCCACAACGCGTATAGCACACGCATCTCCTTCCTCTATAAAGTAGCTGTAGTCAGCACCCACCCTCCACTAGTCGCAAGACCTGGCAATAAGGAATGCGCCCTACCGAATGAGACCCCTGACAAGGGATAAATTGGTGATGAGTCAAGCCTATGGCCTGCTATAACTTAATCAGGGTGAGCCAGAAAGCAGAGAGGGGGAGGGCTGTTTGGGGCTGTTTTATGACTTTAATGTAGCAGATGGACATTGACTAACAACCAACCCATAATAGATCCATAATATCTTGAGGATGCCAAAATACTAATGTCTTGCACAGGCAGTAGCCTGGGTTTTGAATGTACCTTATATGAATAGGGATCTCACTTCTAACTCGTTCTCTGCTGCACGGTCTATGAATTAGTTAAATCCAAGCCCCTGTGCGACGTGGCTCTCTGTAAATTCAATAAAGTATGTTAAAAAAAAGGCATTCAGATCACTACAGTGGCCCTTCCAGTTTACAAAGTTGAGAATAACAGGAGTGAGAGAGAGAATTGTGACTTACCACACTGTCTCGAAAGCCCTGAGTCCACAGAAAAATAAATAGATGACTAGTGCAGTGTATCAATACATTTTGAGGTACCAAACAAGAGTGCTTGTTATACCCTCTATTATATGTCTTATCATCGGAGCATCTTGCTTGTATGCAGAGAGAACACCTCTGCAATAGCAGGCTCAGACTAGGTGATAAAAGACATATATACTCTCCCTTTACGCTTCCGAAATCTTACTATACATTTGATACCCCAAATATAATCTTTCACCTGTTATCAGAGAATGTATACACTATGGCATTCTCTAACTAGCCTGCAGATTCATTGGACTAAATCAAACTCCCATATGCGGCTTTACCTTGCAAGAATTAAGACTACCCACTACAATGGCAAGAGGAGTCAATTAAATACATGATCATGAATGTACACAAAGTTTAAAGAGGTTATTGAAAGAGTGAATTATGGCCCAGCAATAGTTGGACAGCAGAACACAATAGAAAGATGGATAGCTCCATCATTGGCCGGGTGGGAGGCTCTCATAAACATGCTCGTTCTTCAAAGAGTTCTATATTTATTTAAGAACATTACAATCCAGTTAGACAGGCCTTTTTTTGAATCAGTGTGGACCTAACTAATTGAACTGATTTGAGGTGGTAAAAAGCCATGCTTAAGTTTGGATACAACACTTCTGTACAGAAAAGGATGGTTCCCAACATTATTTTGGGGTAGCAACTTATGTGGAACTAGTGTCGCTCTGACTCACCACTATACTGGCTAGCTCAGTGACCAAACGTGAAGGCCTTGTGAACACGGTGGCATGGCTGGTCTAGGTTTGGCATCGACTGGCAGCAAGCAGTTGCCCTAAACAGCGTTATGCCTAATAGATACCACTGCCTGGTCAACCCACACACTGCATAGGACACGTAAATGCGCAACACTGGGTCCCGCGAATAAAGACTGGTCCTGGCTCTCGCTTGCGTTAAACTCCAGGACCTAACGGTTCGCGCCTTAACGCCTGGGGCCACTCTCCACGACGCATGAAAAACACAGACTTAAAACCCGCTGAGAAGGAATGGTCCCCGGTGAGACTGAAAGTCATGTCTTGGAATGTTGCTGGACTTAGGCGGTTGCTTCTCAACCAAAACGCGCTGTCATTTATGGAGGAAGCAGATATAATCTGTATACAAGAGTCTTGGCAAACCCATCCGCTCTCCTTGAGAGGTTACGCTGAGTACGGAAAACCAGCAAAAAAGACTAACATCTTTGGTAGACCCTCAGGAGGGATATGCGTCTATATTAAACACGCACTAAACTTGGAATTTGCAGAAATCTCTAATCTTCCGGATTTCCTCCAGGCAGGCATTTTGAAAGGCTGTCGCTTGGCAAACAGTAACCTTTCAATATTGTTAATTAATCTTTACCACAATCCGCATGGGCCATCATCAAACCCGGGCCTGTTGGTACATCACATAGAGTGTTTACTGTTACAATTCGCGGTACTTGAATGTATAATTCTTGGCGATTTTAACACCCATAATATAGGGGTTCTGACCCAACGCAGCCATCAGGCAGGGGCTACTGACGCCCTAAATGATCTATTAAAATCCTACAACCTGGCGACGGCCCACTCAGTCCTCTTAAAGAACAGACCGGGGCAGATGGTCGGCCCCACATTTAACAACCAAACCACGGTCGATTACATAATATTGAATGGCAAACTCCAATCATTGATGTTAAGCTTTTCAGTTCAGCCGCGTAGTGATAGCGATCACACTGCCTTAAATGTCACCTTGAATCTCACAGCGGACCAACGCCACAAACTTGTATACATCGGAGCGGCTGATGGTGAAGAACTGATTAAGCTGCCCAGAAGGATCAAATGGGAACAAACCACCATAACCAGATTTACTAGTTGGGCAAATCAATGGTCAGGCTGGCCATCAAGTGCACAGAAAAATGGTGCAATAGAAAGCTGGAATGCCATATCAGATACCCTGGCGGTGCTTCTTCGTGGGAATCAGAATAGTGTGTCGCACTGGTGTCCTCCCCCTAAATACCGATATAAAATAGAAATTTAAAAAAGTGCCAAAGCATTAAATAAGGAACGTAAACGGTTCCACAAAAACAGGACTGAACAAAATAAGAAGAAATTACAAGAAGCCACAAAACGTCACGCAAAAAAGGTATGGGCCGCAAGGCGAGCCCACTGCGATTCACAATGGCTAATTATATTTGAGTTGCTGAGGCCGGGAAAATCACAGGAGTTTTGGAACTACATATGCAACATGGGAAGAGGCCCAAATCATAGCGAAAATGCCCTCGAAGCCTCCACCTGGGTTGCCCATGTTAAGGCATTATATACCAATGATGGTTCAGGACACATGCAAAATGTAACATCTATTCCGGAAGACTACCTTGATTCTACCATCGAGACGACGGTCCCACCGGAAAAATCGTTGGTTTCTAAAATCTTAAAAAATATTAGGCAAAATGCCGCTCCAGGTCCCAATGGGCTTCCCGGGCATTTATTCAAGGCAAATATCGACTTTTGGACCAAAAACCTGACCCATCTGTACTCCGAATGTAGGCTCCGGGGGAAAGTTCCAGATTCGTGGAGAGGCTCGCTTTTACAGCCTATCCACATAAAAGGCCCAAAATCGGAACCTGCCAATTACCGCATGATTGCCTTGTTGGATATTGAGGGTAAAGCTTACGCTAGCGCCATCTTGAGGGATCTCGCAGCCTGGTCAAGTGCAGCTGGCATCCTTCCATTCTGCCAAACCGGATTTAGACCTGGGTCAGCCACAGTAGATAACATCATCGCTCTCTCCTATCTGGCGCATCGCGCTCGGACAGGCAAAAGCCTTCCACTCTTCGCCTGCTTTATCGACTACTCGGCGGCATTTGATGGGGTCGACCGCGCAATCCTGTGGCATAAGCTGGTCCAATGGAACATTAATCCGGGACTGCTAAGAGCGATACAGTCCCTGTATCAAAAAAACTTGGGTGCGTATCAAACTCTCAAGGGACCATGCTTCTGCTAAGATCTACACTGACAGAGGCTTAAAGCAAGGGTGCGTGCTAGCCCCATTACTATTCAACTTATACACGGCGGACATGGAGAGGGCCTTGACTGGTGCAGCCCTGGCCACTCCAAAGATCGGCAGACACAAAATATACTTCATGCAATATGCCGATGACCTGGTCCTTTTGGATCATACGAGAATGGGGCTGCAAAAGGTGTTGACGGCACTGGCCGCATAC
Organism: Lissotriton vulgaris; assembly: GCF_964263255.1. Taxonomy (NCBI): domain Eukaryota; kingdom Metazoa; phylum Chordata; class Amphibia; order Caudata; family Salamandridae; genus Lissotriton; species Lissotriton vulgaris. The sequence goes on from NC_141687.1 coordinate 765,361,164, forward strand.
AATGACTAAAATAGGCTTGTAGCCAATCGATCTAAATCAAAGGTAATTATATTTGGGCATCATTCAAGGAAAAAATCTTTGAAATGGAGGCTAGGGGACCTTTTGCTGGAAAGCACACAGCGATACAATTACCTGGGCATTTGTTATCAGGAGTTGGGGCTCCCAAGTGCCCATCTCAAGTCTATCAAGACCAAAGGTAAATCCATCACCTATGCCATCTGTAAGCTGCAAGCCTCCCTTCACAGCCCGTCTACTACGGCCATTAACAGAGTGCTTAAAGCCAAACTCATGCCGGCACTCAACTACGCCCTCCAGGCATTCCCGGGTAAATTGAGCCATGAACTGGAAAAAATTCATTGCAGGGCATACAAGAAACTTTTCCACCTCCCAAGATGCACCAGAAACACCCTTGTTCGCTTGGAGTTCTCCCTCAACCAGCAAAATCTGGAAGAGCTGGCCGCCTTAAGCAAATACTACTTTTTAACGACGGCGGCACAAGAGAATACTCTGAAGGCAGTCCTGAAATGTATTTTCAGAGAGCCAGGGAATCCTTGGTCGGCCTCCCTTGAAGTGGCTAAGGCCTATCTTAACATTGCCATGGATTCCTGGAATCCGGAATATGTTACATACTCCACAATCAAAAACGCGATTAAAAAACAAGTGCGCGCGCGGTCACGGGAACTGGATCTGGAGTCCCTGTGGCGAAGAAAAGACCTGCATGAGACCCTGTGTTTCCCGCACATCCTGAACTCCCCCAAACAGCATCTCACGCAGGCAGTGGGAAGTGCAGCCCTTCACAAGATCCTGGCCTACAGACTACACCCATTGCCCCTAAAAGAACTTTATCCATGTGGCAAGGCGAGCCCAGATGCACAGGTATGCAGGCTCTGCAGCTATAAACGGGAGTCATTGGCACATCTTCTTTTCTGTTGCCCCGCCTTGCGGTTGCCCCGCAGCCTTTATCTTAGGCCATTACTCAGACATTCTGGGTCAAGCTCTGCAAAGGATGGGATTTTTCATCTTTATACCCTGTCCAGAGTAATGCATATGGCTGCCTTTGGGAAGTTTATCTTTAAAGCACGGGCAATGCTGATGACTGCTACTGGCCAGACCACAGAGCCCTCAGCCGGCCGATGAACCTTTTTTCCGGCTTCTTCGCATTTTTGGATTAACTATACAACTTGACTTTTGAAATGTCCTTGATTTTAATTTCTTTTTGTAACGTGATGACTTTTGTATTGCTGGTTTTATGTAATGGTTTTTAGTAACCAACAATAACTATTTATTCATTCACACTGCATAGGAAGGTCTGGCACAGGCACAACTGACTGAAACTGGACTGGCAAACTTAAAGGGACACTCAAACAAATTGCACCTTTATGACACTAGAGCAGATCAGAAAATTAAGAGGTCTTGCCACTAGACATCTATCTATCTATATTTTAGATTACAGCATACCACGCAAAGTAAATTATCTAACTTCCTGATGAAACCAAAAAGACTTGAGGCATTCTCACCAGTCAAGCAGGCCACAACAAAGAGCAATGATGTCCGAGCAAGGGCTAGCTACTTTAGGTGATCTATATGAGGATGTCCCCATAAACCCGTTCAACGATCTGCAAGATCGCTATGACTTACCAAGGTGGGACTTCCTATTACACTCTGCCCTCACTGCGGCCATGCAAAAGCATTGGGGGGAGGGACTCACTGAGCCACCGACGTCATTAGGATGTCAGTATCTGGTAAAGGTGGCAGGGCCGGTTAAGGCGGCCACATGTATAGAAAGGTGAATAACCCGGGAAACATTGCTGCCCTTAACGGATCTGCTGCGATTAAAATGAGAAGCAAACATCGGCGAGATTATTTATGAAAAAACATGGGGGGAAGATAGTAGAGAGGGCTTGGAAGAGCACCAGAAACGCCAGATTCCAATTGCTTTATTTTTATGTCTTACACAGGGTATACCTTACCCTGGAGAAGATCAATCAGTATTTTGATTCTCAAGAGGTGGCTTGCCCGCAATGCAATAGGGTGGGAGTTGGATTTAGCCATATGCTCTGGGATTGCCCACAGCTGGATAGCTTCTGGTAAGAGGTAACTAGGCTGTTGGCAGACATCACTGACAGGGACATTGAGGCATCACAGGGATACTGCCTGTTACACTGGTTCCCACACACAACGAAAAACAAAGTCACGAGTAAATTCATAGATATTGGCTTAGTACTAGCCATAAGAGATATAACCATGCACTGGAAAGCAAAACAAGGTCCAAATATAACCAGATGGAAGAAATAACTTATTAAGTGGGCAGAGTGTCGAGAGATAATTAGGATGCAAATTGCAAAACGATCGAAAAGCGAGAAGGCGCTGGAAACAGCAAGAGCATGCGAAACTCTAGTTGCAATACTCCGGGTCCCAGACGATGCTGAAGAATCGATTGGAGAGCCACCGGTAGGGGTGAATTTGGACCAATACGCCCCGGACCACCAAATAGCCCCGGAGCGGTGGTTAGCAATCATAGTGAACTGCCGTCCTCATAGGCCGAAGGTTCCTAAAGGGATACCTCTGACAATTGCAAAGCACAGCCTGACCCAGAAGCTTATCACAAATGTGCAATCTGTATATAAGTGACACGCCGAGGGGGAGGGAGGGGAGGTGGGGTAGTTGACGGGTGGGAGTTTGAAGTTGGGTGTGTCGATGTATATAATAATCCAAGGACTGAACACAAATGAACCCTGACCATTGTATAACTGAGGGAGGTTTCATGAGCACAGCAAGGACCGGAATCTATTTCATGTTGTTGTACTGCGGAGCTGTACATATCAGAGCCCAGCAACTTCTTATTCGAGTACATGCCAAATGTGATGTAGTGATGATCTTTTGGAAATTCTATAAACCCCAATAAAGTTTGCTTACAAAAAACAAAATATAAAGTGCAATGATATCCCAGATCTCCAACGCTGTGGCAAGCTCACTGGTGACTAGGAGCAGTAGGGATCTGAGAAGTGCTTTGACTGATGATCAATGGTACTACCACTGCTCACAAACTAATACCATCTCTTTTGTCCTTGGATCAGGCACGACATGAGCTCACAGCCACCATCCGGAAGCTGATTTTGCACACCTGGCGTGGACCTGCACTATAATAGCAGTCTATCGGTGCCACCTCTTTTGCCATCTTCATGTCATGATAACTCTGCCTATGCCGCCCTCGCCATTACTAGCTCTGTTGATTTATGTGAAGGAACTTCTCATTTCAATCAAAAGAAACACAGCAACGCCTACTGATCACCAAGCGGGGGGTGGTCATCCACGGGGTTCAGGCCTGAGTCCAAGTGTGGATAGCATTCAGAGACTGGAGCATTATGGTAGGCACCACCACTCACATTGTATGAATGTACGCAAACGATATACTGGTCTACTTATGACAACCCCAAAACTCTAGCCCAGTACTTCCTCAGGAACTGGAATGATTTGTTTCGGCCTCCGTTGTTAAAATCAAGTCTGTTCCTTTTTTTTCAGTTTGTCCAAGGATGCCAGTGGAGCTGTACCTAGACCTGGGCCTACATTGGGAATTAGACTAATTTAGATGCCTAGGCAGGCAGATAGCTCACACACCAGACAAGCATTGGCATAGACAATAGGTCTCTCTTTTGGGACCTTATAAGTATTTAGTTATGCAGCACAATATCCTAGGGGCAACAACATTAATTGTTGCATGGATGCATGGTTAAACACTTATAAGGTCCCAAAGGTGAGACCTATTGGCTACGCCAATGCTTGTTTCATTATCCTAACAGCTCAGCAAGTTTACCATAGAGCTTTCAATACAAACTACATATTTTAATTAATAATCTATTGTCTCGAATAAATGGAAAAAACAACAAAAAGTCACAGAGGATCCAAGAGGATCAAAAACATGGATCCCAGAAAAACGCAATTCCCAAAACCATCAAGGTTTGCTGCAGTGCCAAGGTAAGTGACCCCAAGCAACACAAAAACACCAGCACACTGTATTTTTGTACTTTATTAAACCTGCCATACCTGGGATTTGTAGTCTCACTTTGCTTCAGTTGAACCAAGTAAGACAAGATGACCTCATAACAAGTTTTAAATAAATGGAAATTCCACGACAGGAAACATGAACGCTCTGCAAATCCAATAGGCAACCAACTCTGTTGGCTTTGCAACACCAAAGGGACAATTGCGATATTTTAACATCTATTTGCTCTTAATAACAAAATTAAAAACAGGGTGAGCTGTAATTGAACCCAGTCCTGGATACAACACACACTCATTTACTCATACTCCAACGTCCCAAGTCCAAATATAGTTACCTCTGTCCTTAACCTGCAAAGGATGCACCAATTTTCAGCCAAAAACCATCGAAGAGATCAAATAAAGCTTCCGACAATACCCACAATCTACGATAAAGTGACGTCAAAAAAAGAAAAAGGATTTGGGTCAATGGAATGTATGATAGAGTTTGAATAGAGGTAGAAGAAATCCTTTCTGTGAAGAACAACACTTACTTTAGGGGAAAAGCCCAAAGTCTGGATGAGCACCTCTTCTTTGTCCCAGTTTTCTTCTTTATCTAGAGGAGAGAAAAAAGGGGAGAGACCCTTTTAAATAGAACCTCGTGCTATCCCAATGCTCCAATGTGCTTGTTATTCCAATGTGAATAAGTTGATGCGTGCGCAATGCACATTTAGATGCCAATCAGGAATACTTATAAGCCGTTTAGCTGTCTGGGTGAATTATCTACATACGCGGTCCCATTTTGGTTAGCGATCAGCTACACTTATAAAATGTTATTGTCCAAGTGATAGTAATAATGAATATCAAGCAAGTTATTTCAAGAAAAGGAAACAGCGTGGCGGCTATTTAAAGGATTCGCTGGAGAGTAGGATATTACACAATGTCAGTGATGTTTTACCAAATTGCTGCTACAAACTCCGAAACACCCATGGCATACATACATTTTGTGAAGTAGTCGCTCTCTGCAGAGCGCGGATGAACTAGTTAACAAAAGACAGCAGTTTACGCTTACTAAAAACAATGACATTGCCCAAGTTAATTCGAATGCGAGTGCTATTAGTAACGTTGTTTTTTAGAAGTCTGAGATATCGCTGACTTAAAGCTAACCTTTAACGCTGAAGATAGTGGTTGAAAGGCCATCAGCAAAAGGCCATAGTCGATACACTTACATTTTTCGTCCTATCGCATTCCAAATCAAGCCATGGTGTGTGGTCGTCAGGTTGGAAGTGCTAGATTCCGCAGCCATAAGTTGTTAAATCAAATCCAACGTATGTTTTCACTTCTGGGTCAGGTTGATTTTGACCATCAAAATGCTGTAACCCTTCGACAACCAAGAAACAAGAAAAACGTTTTGGATTTGAAAATAGTGATGGGCAGTTTCACTTGCGGGCTTGTAAAAAAAAAAAAAATTTTTTTAAAACGCTGAAGGAAGCACGGAGAGGAATTCTATTGTTAATGTTTGTAGGCAACCAGCCTGGAATATCAAACAAGCCGGTAAAGTTTGTTTAAATAAGACTTGCGGCCACGAATGCGAGTTGCATGGGCGCACGCAAGTGATCAGCTACAGAACTGAAACTAATCGCGGTCCTGATGGCGCCTCGGACAGTGAAAGCTGGCGCATGCACGCGCAAGTAACCCCAAGCGCTAGGCCAGCAAAAGCGTGGAGTAGCAGTTTGAAAACCCCATTTACTAAAAAGTCTTGCAGGGTAGCGTATGCGCTGGCTCAGGCAAGACCTAAAAAACAACTAATCTATAACATGAGGAGAGTCATTTCGATGTTGGGAGATTCATTGCACATCTAGAACACTCTACCACGGTCGATTCTGAGGAAGATTGCAGTAGCCAAAAAGGTACTCCTATTGCGATTTTTATAAACATTGCTAAATGATATGTGTCCCATAAAGAAAGAAGTCTTTAAAGAACTGGACAGGATGAGGTCTCCCTGGTTTGGGCCGGAAAAAGAAGCAGTATCCAATTACAGATACTAGACTGGAAGATGGCTCGAGATAACAATTTCCCTATGCTTGCAGGTCAGAAAGTTCTGGTTCTTTTTTTAGCCAATGATAGTCTCCGGCCTTTTCCATGTACAACGAGTCCTTTAAAACGGGCCAGTTCGCCCCATCACTGCATAAGGCACTCTTAACCCTACTTCTCAAGGCGGACAAGCCCCCGAGCAGAGAGACTCCTCCCGCCCCCTTTCCCTCATCAACACGGACAACAACATTTTTGCCAAGCTACTTGCCTCCCGTCTACTTCCGCTCATGCCCCTCATAGCCCGTCCAGACCAGTCCAGTTTTATCCCCAGTCCCGCCACTTCTCACAACCTCCGGACCATTTTCTCCGTCCTTCATCAAATCAATCCATCGCTTCCGGCAGTGCAGCTTTACTCGATGCCACCAAGGCTTTCAACACCTTGGAATGGCCCTTCTTGTTTTATCTCCTTCCCCGCCTGGGCTTCAGTCAGTTCTTTATACGTACGGTGTTCTTCTGTATACTCTTCCCACCGCCCGTCTCCGTATCAACAGATTTCCGAGCCCATTACTATCAGGCGCGGTACTCGACAGGGCTGCCCGCTCTCTCCCATGCTCTTCGCTGTTGCTATGGAACCTCTTGCAGCTCGTCTCCAGCAGCATCATCATACCCAGAGAGGCATTGGTTTTGCGGCTCGGCCTCTACTGGTTTCCATGTATGCGGATGACATCACTCTTTATGTTCGTCACCCCCAGGAGAATCTCAGTCCTCTTGTCTGTGAGGTGATACGTTTTGTTGGCTATTCTGGCATCCAGATCAATTGGAATAAATCAGTATTATTTCCTCTCACGGATGCCACAACTCCCTTTGATCCTGATTACCCTTTTGTGTGGGCTTCGGAGCCCACTAGGTATCTGGGTGTCTGGTTAAGCAGAGACGTGGATGAACTCTGGAGAGCTAACTTTGGCCGCGCAGTAGATTGGTTAGAGTCCAAGATCCCTCTTTGGAAAAGGCTGCCGCTCTCTTTGGCCGGGCACATAGCGATTGCCAAAATGGTGGTGCTCCCGAAGTTCTTATATTTCTTTGTTAACATCCCTATTCCTCTCACCGCTCATTTTTTTCAAAAGGTTCGCTCTTTGCTTATTACCCTGGTTTGGGCCGGACGGCATCCCAGGATCGCCTACAACATCCTGACTCTTCCGATGTCGCGGGGAGGACTGGGAACCCCGGACTTAAGGCTCTATGCTCCTAGCGCTCAGGCCAGCTTTCTCCATTTCTGGCTCCACCCTACTCTGTTCCAACTCCATCTTGCGGTGGAGCCCGACCTCACTGCCCCATGGCTGCTCACAACTTCACTGTTCGCCCCGGCGAAACGCCAACGCATGGAAATTGACACAGTTAAAACCTTGTGCTGGGCCTGGGACGGAATTCATTAGATTTCCGGCTTTGATACGCTATCCGCTTTCACTATGCCTATTGCTCATCACCCTGCTTTTCCTCCTCGCCAGTCGTCAGGGATGGTCAAACACGCCGCTCGTCTAGGCCTCTCCACAATATCGGACCTGTATCCTGGATTTGTTTTTTTTTTTTAAATCGCGGGGTACGCGTACGTACAATCCCCCACAAACACTGCCCCGGGACCGCCACCCCCGGGGCAAAGTTATTATGGTTATTATGTTATTATGGTAGCGGGGAGGCACACGGCCCCCGCAGCCCGCCACCCCCCGGGGCTTTATTTTTAATTAAAAAAACTGTGTGGGGGACTGTGTGTATGATGTCATGAGTGATGTCACTGACCATGTCATGAGTGATATAATATGTGACGTCATCAGCAGTGCATTGCGGGCGCGCAAGTTATAGTTAACTATAACGGGGGAATTTCAATGGTTTTGTATGAGTGAAATGTCCAGCTAACTATAACATGGGTGAAACCTATGGTTTTTCAGTGATTTTCAAATGTTTTTTAAATGCTAATTTTTAACTATAACGTGTGTGAAACGTATGGTTTTTTCAGATATATATATATATATATATATATATCGAACAAGTGCAACCTCCCAGGCTCCGACCACAGCGACCCAGGAAATTACGCGGATCCAGTAGTTTAAAGCACAGATTTTATTTACAAGCTGAACCAAGCAATCTGACGCGTTTCGGGCATCCGCCCTTGCTCCATATATATATATATATATATATATATATATATATATATATATATATATATAATTTTCATTTTACCAGTGGCAGTTGCCACTGGGTAGTTATAGTTAATATTGGGCTTCGATAAAACATGCATTTTTTGTGTTGCTTATAACTTTGGTCCCATTTGACAAATTTCTACAAAACGTTCTAAAGAAGTGCAACATTTTGACTAGTTCCAGAATGGAAAGTTTTAGGGTGATCCGTCAAACCGGGGCTGACAAAAAGGGAGGTCCCAAAACACATTTTCCCTATTCATTTTTCCATAGGAACTTTAGACAGCGCTACAGCCCAAATCCCTGAGCAGATTTACACCAAATTCGGCAGAAATGTAAATCTTGGTCCAGAAAGAGTGCTTTTTGTAATTTTGTGTAAATCCTTAAAGTAGATTTTGGCCAATTAATGCTCAAAAGCTTTGTATAGCTAGAGACAAGGAAAGTCTGTGGATCTGACAGATCAGATCTTCTTCTGAGATCTGATTGGCTGCCACCACATCAACAAGAAGTGGTGGCAGTCATCTTAGGACTCGGGACTCAGTTAGAGTCCTAAAAAAATACACACACAAAAAAGCCATAAGGGGCAGGGTAGGAATACCTGGTAGGGACGCCACATAGGCCTGGTGGTGACGGCCTCCCCAGGCATTGTGTCTGTTCCCAGAGGGCGGGAGCTTTGAAAATGCCAGGCTCTAAAGCCAACTCCTTGACGCGCACAGCCTTTGGCTGTGAGCGGCAGGGGGTTTGATTTACATATGGTAATAAAATAATATTTTACGTTAAAAATTCACAAAAATTCACTGAAAAAAAGGTTAAAGTAGCACTCTGGTTCGATGAAATGTTGAGCAACAACATAACGTTTTAAAATCCTTTCCACAGAAATTCACCAGTTATAGTTCTCAAGTAACTGTAACTTGTGCTCTATGGCAACTTTAACTTACGTCCTGCCCATGCACTACTAATTAACCAACATATTGCATCACTCATGATATCTTCAATGACATCATTGATGAGATCACTGCAACATTTGCAATTAAATTATTGATGAGAAAACTGTCCATGGTGTGGGCACGAGTTATAGTTACCTAAGGACACAAGTTATATTTATTTGAGATAACCATAACTATAACCGGTGAATTTCTGTGTCTTTAGAGTTTAAACATTAAGTTGTTTCTGAACATTTCTCATAACTATAAAGTTATTTTAACATTTGTTTTTTGAGTGGTAAAAAATAAACTATATATATATATATATATATATATATATATATATATATATATATATATATATATATATATATATATATATATATATATATATATATTTATATAAGTATCTATAAATAAATAAATAAATCAGACACGCACAAACACACATATTTCTACACACCTAGATATTTTCAAGGCTAGATTTCCCCACTGCTGACTGTGAGTCTACTGTAACAAGAAGGTGATGTAATCTTTTGTTAGGTTCTGTTAGCCATATGTCATATTTTCTGTACAAAGATGAATACATGTATCTGAGGTGCTAATTGGAATGCTGTAAACACATGGTGTGATACAACAACAAGAGGATGGATGGAATGCTCACATTATTCTCAGCCACTGGCAATTGCCCGGGCCGCATTCCAGTCTACGTTTTTTCACCCACTATGCCTCTCCAGGCAATAGCCGCTTTATGCAAATCTGTACTGACCCTGCTCCTCTTAGAAACCATTCGTCCTGAACTGCAAGGCCCCTCCAGAGGGGATAAGCCATTTATTGAGAGAGTTTTAAATGGATTGCAGGTCTTTAGACATGCGGTGCCATGGGCCCAGGGTGCATGGATTGTGAACTGGATGCCAGGCCTTTCAATGGGATGAAAAAGTTAGGGAGGTTATCTTCAAGGTACGTGGCCTAAACAAAAACTACATTTCTGTGATTTCCAGGGTATCACACCCAACCACTATTTTGGTGTCTGTCTGAGCATTCTGTTGTTGCATCTAGATGTATTACACAACAACTAACATACACCTAAAACCAGCCAGGACTATTATTGGCTTTGTCAATTGTTGTTACTCTGTAAGACAAACGAATAAGTAACAACAATTACTTTACTGCAAATAATTAACATTGGAAATGTTTCAATTCTGAAATTGGGAGACTGTGAATTAAACATTATTGCGCCTGTTGAAGGAGTAGCGTTCTTCAGGGTATCTCAATCACTGCTGTCATGTTAGATGTGTACCCCCTTTATGTCCTCCACACCACGTCCATCTGCATATCTTACACCTCAACACTTTTTTCTCTTGAACACCTTCTTCCCACTCTGCTGAATGCACTTATTCGAAACTCCTTCAGCTCACTACCCCCCAAAAAAGCGCACCCACTCACCTATAAGCACTGTATTATCTTATACCCCTACCTTGTCCATTTTTTGGCAACCGTTTACCTCTTTCACACACATTTGCAAAGATTCACAATAGCAACTGGCAAACTCGACCACTGCTTTGTGTGAGCTGCACAAAGGTCAATGACTGGATAGTCGTGGGATGTACAAAATGTAAACCAGGTGTATATAAACAGGCACTAAATCAATGACATGGATTAACTTCACATGTTTTACGATCATTGTTGAGAAACCAATCAGTGCTTTTATCAGAAAAGTCAAGGACGATAGGGCGCGGTAGAGACCAGATTAAAGGCCTGTTTTAAGTTAATAACTGGTCTTAAACCCAGAGGAACCCGGCCCACCTAAAGCCCCGCCGAACACACTGCCGCGAGTGAGGAATATTCCAAAATGCGAGAAATACTGAATGAAGTTAATTATATTGGAAATGTACTTTGGAGCAATATGTAGAAACAGAATAATAGAATGAGAGAAAGATAGCAACACAGCTCATAGTTTTCACTCAGTTCATCTAGTCCACATTCTTTTTTTTGAGGACTTCTCCTCTGCCAGTAGACCTCTTAATTGTGGAGTTCCTCAGGGCTCCTCCCTGAGCCCCACCCTTTTTAATGTCTATCTGCGCCCCCTAGCTGATGTCGTACGCTCATTTGGTGTGAAAATCGTCTCTTACGCGGACGACACGCAGCTAGTGGTATCATTGGACTCCCCCTAAACTCTCATCACAGCCTACACAAATGCCTGGAAGCAGTCGCCACCTGGATGTCCGGCTCTTATCTCAAACTTAACAGGGACAAAACAGAGATAATGCTCCTTGGAAATAACATCGCAAAAACCATTGACTCCATCTGGCCTCTCTGTTTAGGTAATCCCCCGCAACCCAAGGAGCAAATCAAGAGCCTAGGCATCTGGCTGGACAACACACTCTATTTCAACCATCAGGCTACCAAGCTAGCTGCCACTTGCTTTGGGTTGATGAGACTGCTTTGCAAAATTATCCCTCTCCTCCCATTCCATTCGAGACGAATTATGGTTCAAGGACTGATCCTCTCCCGCCTCGATTGTGGAAATGCCCTATACCTCGGAGCACCCCAATCCACACTCAACCGACTCCAGGTTATTCAAAACTGTGCGGCAAGAATCCTCCTGAACGTTCCCCGCCGAACCTCAGTAAGAGCCAGGCTGAGAGACCTTCACTGGCTCCCGGTGAGAGCCAGAATCGAATTTAAGAGCATGTGCATTGCACATCGCTCCTACAGGCCCCCTAATCAATTCCCCCCTGGTGAAAGCCTATCAGCCCACCCGTTCTCTCAGATCTGCGACCTCCCACCTCGCCTCAGTACCACGCATCAGGAAGGCCAGATGTGGTGGTCGAGCGCTCTCCTACAATCTAGCCAGGATCTGGAACTCCATCCCTCTCCACATCAGATCCGAACCTAACCTCCTCACTTTCCGGAAAACTCTCAAAACCTGGCTATTCAGCAAAACTTCGGCTTAAAACCTCACTCCGCCTCTCTCCTCCCACCTCTCTGAACCAGTTCAAGCTCTCTACAGCGCTGGGACGCCCCTGGGTAGCCAACGCGCTCTACAAATCCTCATTCCATTCCATTCCATTCCATTCTGCATTTTTTTTTTTACATGCAGAGTTATATACCGCGAACTCGATCCGAAGGTATTTTGTGGACTTTGAAGGTAATTCAAGACTGTATTTCCATAAATGCCAATAAATAGCTTGGACTGAATGAGCTACTTATGCACGGATATTGCAGACTTGAGAACTCTTGCAAATCGAAAGGCTAAAAGCGAACAAGAAGGGATTAGATAAGAAAGAAAGCTAAAGAATAATCAAAAAGGAAGAGGTGAGAAAGAAGCCCAGGGTCGATTAACTAATAACAGAATAGTAATGGAAATGAAGGTGATATGGAGGGTTGTGGGGGATAATTAGAATAAAAAGGAAAAAATGTATGCGAGCATAATAGGATATACAATAGCAACTGAGATAGAACAGAAAACTTAAGAACGGGAATAAAGCGAACGCAGGGAAAAACGAGCATGGTAAAACACTCCAACCGAACCTCCTGTAATTACAGTACTGCCGTGTACGAGCCCACGAACGAAACTCGTGTATCCCGAGTGCTTATTAAATCAACGAGACTTACCTTCCGGGAAGTCAAGGATCATCACCTCTCCTTTTGTCAGTTCTGCCAGTACTGTAGTAAACATAAAATACAAGCATGCCATTAGAAAGACGTCCAAAATACAAGTGCACTATTTAGCAAAAAAAAGGTGAGAAACAAAACACACCCCACATAACAAAAAGACCGGGTTACAAAATATAAATTTTAACCTGTGCAAATGACTTAACATAATATGGCATTTGTTTGTGCATTGCGTTCCCCCATGTTATCTTTTAACTTCACCATCTCTGTGCACAATTGATCATGTTCATCTCAGCATCGGCTCATCACAGTGTTGTATCCGGGTCCGACATCACAGTTTGAGCCTTGTTGACTCGGAGTTACCGCAGGATCCGCAGGCTGAAGCAGCAGCACGCAGAGCTGCTGAGTTCAAATGGATGAGGCTGATGTCAGCGAATGGGTTCGCGAGGATCCGCTTTCAGTGGATATATATTTTTTCCGTTCAAGTTATAGTTTGCTCAATTTGTCGTGGAGAAACCAAACCATAATTGTGGTAAAGAATTATCGAACATTGACAAAACCTATAGGTTTTTGGCTTTTGCATAGTGAAAATATTTTGCTTAGTATCACTAACGTCATAAATGCCAACATTTTAGGACAGTGACATGGGAGATATAAAATAAGAATATCGGGAGACTGAAAATTCCCCATTGACTTCTATAGTAGAAATGCAATTTCAGGTGGGAGACAGCTAAAATAATCGGTAGTCTGTAGAGATCACCTTAATTAATGCACTCACAGCCTTGGTATTTGTTCAGATTCTGTTTATTCCTCGGAGCGCCGGGGCAACGCTCCTGCTATCTCGGGGTCCGGCCACTAACCTAAAATGGCCGCCCTTCCAGTTCCGGTCTCCGCCTACCCGGCACACTAAACCGTCACCACATATCTCCCCCCTTTAGTACCCTCAACAGTTAGAAACAATACAACTGAACAGTCTTACTTGATGCTCATAGTAAAGTCCTCAAACTTCTTCGGAACCCTTACAACTCTGCCGGCTCTGGTTCTCACCACTTCCATCTCTCTCGCACCACCATTAATTCTCATGGCGGCGTTCAGCACCTCTCTCTCGCCATTGCTTCCTTGCTCCGATTCACTACTACCCTTGTCCGTCTCCTTCCTGCTTTCCCTCGGAGTAGTCTCTTTTCCTGTCCCTTTGTCTTCTCTGTCCCAGATGTTGCCATTCTCACTCTCTTCCCTCTGCTCTTCTTCTCTCCTTTCACTTCCGTGTCCTTGCACATCTTCTCCCTGGTCCGGTGCTCCTTCTGAAGCCGTTTCCCATTTCAGGATCTTGTTACATTTAGCCATCCGATCTTGTGACCATACCTTGCCATCACTTAGCAGTGCCGATCGGGCGTATGGGTCAATGACCTTGAGTGGTGGCGTGAACTTACTTTCTCCCTTCTTTTTCAACGTCGCCACTTTCACCCTCACCCAGTCTCCTTTCTCTAATGTCACTCCTTGTACATTGCGTCTTTTGTTGTAATCTTCTGTGTATACTTCCTGTGCTCTCTCCAAGTTTCTTTTTACCACGGCAGGGGACCATTTGCTTTGCACTACCATGTGCTTCCACGCTAGGTTGTCCTTAGTGAATGGTTCTCTTCCCTTCAACACTTTGAACGGACTGTACCCCATGGTTCCCGAAGTGATGCGGTATGCCCATAGCATTTTGGGTAGTTCCTTTTCCCAATCTTGACCTGCACTGATTGCTGCTTGGATGGTTCCCATTATCACTCTGTTAAACCGCTCGGCCAGTCCGTTTCCTGCCGGGTGGTAGATGGGGGTGTGTTTCACCTCTATTCCGTTTCGGGCCATAAACGCCTCCCATTTGTTTGACACGAACTGCGGGCCATTGTCGCAGGTTATCACCTTGGGGATCCCTTCCTTCACAAATATCGCAGTCAGGAATGACAACACCGCTTCCGTGTCCACCGTCTCAGTTACTTCTACCTCCGGCCACTTTGAGTACCTGTCTACCATCACAATGGCGTATCTCTGTACTCCCTCAATGTTAAGGATAGGCCCTATGATGTCAATGGATACCATTTCCCATGGGCTGTTAGGTACCGGAAATTTACCCAACTGCTGGAACATGAATCGCACATCCTCACATATTTCTCCACTTGGGTATCAATCGCAGGCCACCAGTATGCCTGCCTCGCCAACGCCTTGGTCTTTGTGATACCTTGGTGTCCTTCATGCAGAATCGCCAACAGGTGTTCCACCAACTGCTGAGGCGGAATGACTTTGTCCCCCCTTAGCAAGAACGTGGGATTCTCCCCTATCAACAGTTCTTCTCTCACCTCCCAGTACTTCCTCATCTGGCTGTCTAGATGTCTCTTTTCCGGCCATCCATGGATCACATAACCTTTGATCGCCTCCAGGGTTTTGTCTTGTCTGTATGCTTCTGCCCATTCTTGTTCACTGATGACTTGTTCCAGGTCCTGCATGGTCGCCACCATGTACCCTTCCCATCCGGGGGGTTCCTGTTCGTCCGCTCCCTCCTTAGATGCTGCTCGGCTTAAGAAGTTAGCGACTCTATTCCTGGGGCCTGGTATGTACTCCACCTCGTACACATAGTCCAGCAGCCTCAGTGTCATCTTCGCTATCCGCGGTGTAGCATGTGCGTGTCCATTCGAGGTTAGTATCTTTATCAGAGGTTTGTGGTCCGTGCGTACCAGGAACTTAGCTCCCCATAGGAATTGCCTGAAGCGTTCCATCGCCCACACTACTGCCAACATCTCTTTTTCGATTACACTGAACTTTTCTTCATTTGCGGCTAGGGATCTGGATGCGAAGCAGACCGTTGAGACTTCTCCTGTGCTAGATTTTTGCATCAGCACCGCCCCCAGACCTCGGGCACTGGCGTCTGTGGTTAGTATGGATGCAGCTGACTGATCAAAGCCTTTTAGCGGTATGGCCTCACTCATCTCCTTTTTCAATGCCTCAAACTCTTCTTGTTCTTCCGTGTCCCATTTGAACCCATTTCTCTCCTTCAGTAGTTGTCGTAGATGATGTGTTTTTGTAGCAAAGTGTGGAATGAACTTGCTGTAGAATTCGGCCATGCCTAGGAACGACCTCACATCTTCCTTTCTTGATGGGGCTGGTGCGTCTTTTATCGCCGCCACATTGGCCTTCTTGGGCTCGATACCTTTCTCACTGATTTCATGTCCCAGGTATGTCACAGATGGTACTCCAAACTTGCATTTTCCCCACTCCGCCGTGAGTCCGTTGTTCTTTAGTATCCCGAGTACTGCATGTAACTTGTCATTGTGTTCAGGTTTAGACTTTCCCATTACGAGTATATCGTCCTGGAAGTACTGTACTCCCTCCACCTTTTGGAACATCTTATGCATCAGTTTTTGAAAGACTGCCGCCGCTGACGCTAGTCCAAACGGCATCCTCACGAATTTGTAACAATCAAACGGTGTTATGAAGGATGTGAGGTGGCTGCATGCGGGGTGCAACGCTACTTGATGGTATGCCGATGATAAGTCCACCGTGGAAAACCACTTTATTCCTTTTGTTTTCATGAGCATCTCGTTAATGCGTGGCAAGGGGAATTTGTCAACCAGTATGTTCTTGTTTAGCTCTCTGGGGTCCATGCACAATCTCACTTTCCCATTAGGTTTTTGTGCAACCACCAAGGGAGACAGCCATTCCGCACTTTCTATGGCCTTTATTATGCCTCCTTTCTCCAACCTTTCTAGTTCTGCTTGTACTGCTTCTCTGCATCGGAACGGTATGTTTCGGGCCTTGTGGCTCACGGGTTTTTCTCCCACCTTCAAGTGTATCATGTGTGTGAATTTTGTTAATTTTCCTATCTGCCCGCTGAACACTACAGGATATGCTCTCTTCCATGCCTCTCCCTCGTATCCTTGCTCCGTGTCCGTAAGCATCACCTTCTCCACTCCTCCTGGATTGAGTTGAATGCCCAGGGCACCTTGATCTTTCCATCCGAGCACCGAAGGCCCCTTTTCCGACCCATATAGCTTGCAGTAGGCTTGTCGTCCCTTGAATTCAAACATTAAAGGACAAAAGCCCAGCATAGGTATTCTCTGTCCTGTGTAGGTGACTGGTCTCAAATCCATGGCGTGTAACTCCTTCCTTAGTACCTCTAGGAATTCTTCTTCCCATACCTTTCTCTGCACAATCGTGATGGGAGATCCTGAGTCTGCCACTATGTCGATCATTACTCCTCCTATGTTCATATTCAGTACTGATTTGCTGGACCCTTTGCAGTCCACGTCCAGAACTTGGTCCGCTATATAGAGAACTTCTTCAAGGTACTCCACACCTCCTTGCTCCTCTTCTTCGTCGGGGCCCCCTTGGTCGATGTACTTGACAGCTGCTCCTCTGGGTTTCCGTCTACAAACTTTTTTGTAATGGCCGAATATGCCGCAGAAGACACACTTCGCTCTGAACGCTGGACACACTTTGTCATTGCCCACGTGTGATGTGCTACCACACCTGTAACAACTTGTCCTCTTTTCCCCACTGGTCTTCTACAGCGCTCCCACATTCTGTTGGTTTCTTTTTCCATATTGGTTTCTGGGTGGTCCTGTTTGTTTGGATTTGTCCCCTTTGTTATTCACCATCACTCTGCATACTGTCTGTTTGCTCCCTGTGTCCTTCCTAGCTGCTTCCGCACACCTTTTGGACAACTCAGCTTTTTTCACCAAGGCTCATACCTCCTTGAGGGGCGCATTTCCATTTACCCACAGCTTTTCTTGTACTGTAGTGTTTGACGTATGCATGATGATTTGATCTCTCACTAGTTCGTCATGTAGGTCACCGAACTTGCATGTTAAGGCTAATTTTTGTAGCGCTGCGACTAATTTGTCTATGGTCTCTCCGCTCTCCTGCTTCCTCTGAAAGAAATTGCACCGATCTATGGCTACACACACAACTGGTCTATAGTGCGTGTCCAGATCTTCTATCGCGTGTTGGAACACGTCAGTGTCCGTCGCTTGCCTTGCTTTCTTCACTATGTTGTCGTACACTCTAATACCTCCCGGCCCTAGATTGTGCAGGAGTATCTTCTTCCTCCTTGGACTGGAGTATTCTCCTTGGACTGGAGTATTCTGCGTCGCCTTCTTCCTCCAGTGCCGACAAATAATTGAGGAAGTACCTCTTCCAGTCCTCCCACAGCATTGTGGGTTCTCCTCTTTTTGGTAGAAGGGGCACCATGCTGGTGAGCGATGTGGAGGGTGTCGCCATCCTTTCGTTGCCCCTTGGATTAGCCTGGGCTTGACCGTTGCCACTGGGCGGGCTGCCAGGTGCTTGCCTTACTTCCATGCTCCTCCCCTAGTTCTGGCCACCGTCGTCGTCTCCTGCTGCCCCTCTGGGTTCCAGTTTTGCTCTCTGCTTTTCCTTTCCTGGGCTGAGGTGTCCTCTCCCTTTTGAGAGGTCTACTCTCTAAGCCCTCAAGCCTGTCCCGTTAAGATAGCGTTATTCCTGTGTGCTCCTAGCCCTCTGGACGTCCTGCGTGGGGTTAGGCTTTGTGCAGCGATTCCTTGCCACCTGTGCCGCCTTTGCGTTCTGCACGTGCTCCCTGCTCGGGCCGATTATCTCGCCTTTTGTTTTTCACTCACCGGCTCCGTTTGTGCCCAGCTCGGTGTTTCGCCGCAGTGCAGTATCTGTTCAGGTCCTCCGTGCTGTCCTGTGACCCTGTCTGATTCTCGCCCTCTGCCGTGCTACGAGGTCAACGTTCGATAGTTTGGCTTAATTTTTCCGCTAGGCTGTGTGCTGTCCGTGAGTCTTCGTTACTTTCCGGTATCCCATCCTCGTCGCCATTTGTACAGATGCCCTTACACCTTAATTAATGCACTCACAGCCTTGGTATTTGTTCAGATTCTGTTTATTCCTCGGAGCGCCGGGGAAACGCTCCTGCTATCTCGGGGTCCGGCCGCTAACCTAAAATGGCCGCCCTTCCGGTTCCGGTCTCCGCCTACCCGGCACACTAGACCGTCACCACATATTCTCCTGACTGAATCAGGTCTATTGGCATGTATATTAACATGCATCATACATTCCAACTTTTTAGAACAGTGGGAGATTTTGATAAAAAAACGGGAAACAAGTTCACAGTGACGTAAATGATTGAGTATGGTAAATAAATTAATGACAAAGAAATAAATACATGTAATACCGAGGTCTGTGTGGTGCAATTCATTTACATGTTTCTGGGCTTGGGAGGACTCTACAACTGGTAAAAAGATGGGGATGTGTAAACCTCACAACCCGAAGATTCAAGAGTGCTATCCCAGAGAGTTTAAAAAGGTCAAGCAAATTGCTTATGCGTGCCGTGAAGTGATGCCTCTGAAGAAGAAGAAGTTGTGTTGTCGATGTGGATTTTCCTTTCCACGTGAATGTTATGCTTTTGGACAGATCTGTAAAGGATGCGGGAAAGATAATGATTTTGTAACGGTTTGGAAAGCGAGAGAAAAAATTAGTGGGGCCTGTCTGTAGTGATTTCATGGATCAGGAAGCGAGAACCTTGTCATCTTAGAGAGCCCCGTCGATTGTGTGTGCCTGGGAGTATATGCAGGGCAGGCAGAAAGAACTACATTAACCAGCATGCCAAGGGACTGTCTAGCGGAGTCACAGGGCGTATCTCATATAAGCACCTCCCTCCTACTAGGAAGGTGCTTGTCAATCAATCCGGAGGTTGTTGGAAAGGCGGATGGTGATCCCCGCCGGATTTCAGCTGGAAGAAAGAAGCTTGCCGAAGAGTGGAACTCGTTTTGAATCCTGTCTCCTGAATCCTGACGACTTTTGATAAGTACTGTGGCAATTGGAGAGCGGGCTCGCCTCCGTTGCGAAAGTCGTGTGTTTATTGTTCGTACCATAGTTAGATAGGGATTTATTGGTACAATTGCTATTGACATTCTTTGGACTTTGTTTTGTCAAAGGAGGTACCTGTGAGCGAAAGCGTCTGCTGTTTAAGACGTGTGTTTGCAGACACTCCGTACGCATCTCACCAGAGAGGCGTTCTGGGATACGTTGTTTTTCATTGTGATCCCTGACTGGATTGCGAACCTGAAAGAGACAGAGACTCATTTGTTTCTACTTCCTTGTTTGATCCAAACCCAGGATTACTCGAACAGTGGTAGTGTGAGGCTTGTGTATTAACAGCCACTACAGTTTTTGTTCTTTTACCGCTGTACTCACCGGCCAGGAACTCTTGTGTCGAGTGGACTTCAGCCATTCGCCCGCTGCCAAAAAACCGTGTTCATTTATAGTGCTGTCTGGCCTGCAAGAGTTCCTTTGCCTGTTCCTTACCGGCCTGGGTGGTGTGTGATTCTGGTGAGTGGTATAATAGGGGTTTTTGGAATATTTATGATAAGCTGTACAAGGGTGATTGTAACCATATTCTTTACTCTTCCTCAACCCAGGTGGGATTCTCTTTCCTATCCTATATTGACCAGACCCAGAGGGACCCCAAAGAATCATCACTGCCTGTTTTTTATTTTATCCACTTACCCTTTCCCGACTGGGTACGTTCTCACACAGTGAGTGATCCTTTCGCTGTGGGATTCGTAGCAGTGGCGTAACAAAACTTGAGGGGGCCCCCCTGCAAAGCACATGGAGGGGGCCCCGCGATCCGGCTCACCACCTACCACTTTGGGATACGACCCAGAAATCTAGTATATTTTGATTTGAAACCGCCAACATTTAAATGAAATGCCTCTATATTGTCTCTCTATGTTCTAATGAGAAAGTGGGAAACACCCTTAACATATAAGCTACGCAATTTGTAACAATACTGTCAAAAGCAGATTATTTAACTGAGGCAGCAATCAGAACAATGCCAAGGAGCGATCCTATTGTCTCAGGAACTGCCTCTGGTGGAAGAACAAAGAACTATGAAGGAACTGAATTAGAATTGACATTATGGACAATAACTTGAAACCTTGAAAGACAACCCCAAACATGCAGTTCCATAAATACTCGACTGACAATATACATGAGAAGTACACAAGATATAACTCAGTATCCTGTGAGAAATGTTTTTAAATATTAACTTTGATACAGTATCGCAGTTTTGCAATGATTTTAAGTAATTATGCATTAAATTCATTCATTCAAACAGGCATTACTTAATGTGGGCCCCTAGTCGACACTAGCGTTCATTTTTGGGTAGCGTGATTTGTTATTGACTAATAGATTTTGAACAAAAACAGAGAAAGTAACGCAGAAAATGGAGAAAATGGAGGTACACTGACAAAAGGAGAAAGCAAAGCCTCCCTACAACCAAGAGGAAGGAGGAAAACCTGTAAGAGTGACACAAAGAGAGAGGTAGTGTAGGGTGATGAAAGAAAGAAGCACGATGTGGAATCAAGATGAGACTGCCTTGGTATTTGGAAACCCGAGCATTCAGAAGCATCGGGCTCCTAATAAAAACTTTGGACCCTTATCTTTTCACAAATTAAGCACTGCACGCAGCGGCAGATACACACATACAATGACACACAAACACATGGAAACACAGTGACACACTTATACATATAAACTGCTCTGTCTGTATATATGGATACAGGCAGGGCTGGCTACACTGAAGAGCTCCCAATGTCTGCAGGGACAGCTGTTGCTGTGTTCTCTACTGGTCGTCAGACATAGACATTCAAACAGCGGCGTACACAGGCCCAGTGGGGTTCCAAAGAAGTCAAAAGTTGAAGAACCACTGATTTAGACATGTTGCTATCAGAAAGTTTAGTAGTTTAATCAAATAAAAAAAATATATATATTTTTTTTTGTTTGTTCTAGAAAGGGTCAGCAGATACAACCTTGAATTCAAAGTGCTGGTAATCAAGAGTAGAAATGTGGAGTAATCTTACATAAGTGTATGAAGAAGGCTGCTATCTAAAAGGTAAGGTAAAAGCTTTCAGATGACATCACATTATTTGAGAGGTTCTCCGGACATGGCCAATGGGCACAAGAACGGACACCCAAACTGTCAAACCCTGTGCACCTTTAGGCTGTAATACACGGTCAGGATTTCTCAGCACATGGCCTAATGTTGCGGCATATTAGCAATGTTAATGGTGAACAAAGTGTTTCTATAAGGTTGACTTCTGTGGTGCAAAAATCACAAACAATATTTTTCTAATCAGCTGGTGCTACATATAGATATGAAACATTGCACATAGTCCAGGGCGGTCTTACTGAGTGAGGATCTTCTGGCAAAAAAGAAATACCAACATCAGCCTCACCCCGTTAGGACATCAAAGGCGTGATCTGAGATCCCAGAAGTCAGAAAGTTAGCAGGGTTGGCGAATACTTTTGGATCTTTACAGTCTCCTTCCAGAAATCGCTGCCTGTGAATATTCACCTCAGTGACAATTATCTGGGATGGAGGAATGTGATGAGTACGTGGCTGAAGCAGACCTGTGTCTTCTCCCTCACTCGTACTTGACTTTGGGAATTGGCTATAAAATCTGCAGAAGGGAGATCCACAAACATGACTCTTAAACTGAACAAGGGCTGCAAAGACGAGCAATAGTCACTAGCTCCAGACTGAGCCCCAGACATCAACTCTAGCTCTGAAAAAGAGGCAAGACTCAAAAATTGCTTTCGTAGAGCCACAGTCACAAGACCATCTCTGACAGCAATGGTCATATCCAAACAAAATTAGGTCTATCATGGAAACCAACATACCACTTGAACTACACTGAAAACTCTAGACCAAATGTCAACCCTGACACAGAGCTTCAGATTCAACCCATCGTATCCAAAACAAAGCCACAACGCCCATCTCAAAAACTTTTCAGACAGAAACCACCTGGCTCCAATGGGCCCACTAATAAGCTACCTTTCTCTTCTCAGATTCATTGAATTCCTAAACAACCAACCCCGCCCTCCCACCCCCCACAAAGCACAAAATGCATCCTCCATGGTGAGCACCAAACAAATCTCCAAGACCCAATGAATTTGCTACTGAGAACTAGTAAGATACAGAAACCTTTGATATTGATGTCTATACATATAACCCAAAAGCTGAAAGGTAGAGCCATACCTCTATCCCTACTGGCTCCAAGATAACCTTACCCAATTTACCAATCCATTGCACCAAAACCATGTATATTCATTTTAGCTGGGAGTGCACTGTAAGACCATATTCCAAATATGGAACACGAGTTAATGTTTTAAAAGACCATCATACTAGCCTCTTGTTTATGCAACTATATTTTATTTGATCAAATACTCTTGATGAAGAACCTTGAAAGGCTAGAGGACGTTAGTTAACTTATTCCATGGAATGTTGAACCTGTTAGTTGTCATAATATTACCCAAGGAGCAGCTGACAAGGTTGTGCCAGAGTCCACAGGCAGAGTAACAATGCCTGTATTTTATGTAGATTACTTTTCTATCTGTAGATTTGACAGGAAAAATATTCACCCAATCGGAGCACTACAATGCGACAGGTGCTCCATAGATTCTCACCGGTAACTGCAGTCATTTTATGACTTGGGGTCAAAACTTGAAAAATCGATACCAGACTTGCTGCAGTGTTAGTTCATGGCAAAACCTGTGATGGCCCCTCAAGCACAGCTAGAGGAGAAAGTAACAAAGGCAGATCTAGAAGCTGGCAGTGAGCCAGCGAGGAATGTTAAATAGATCAGACGTCCTGCTGTCCGCAGTATTGGCCATTACCCCAGAAATGTTCTACTTTTGGAAGGAGGGTACTAGTCCAATTATGCTCATACTTTAGTTAAAGATCGGGGAAAAGACAAGCACAAAGTATGTTTCCGTGTCCCCTCTGTTGCCAAATTTGCCACTCCCCCTTCACACAGAGAGAATTAATGATTAGAGTGTCCCACAATCTGATCCTCTTCACAAAGTCAAGAAGTCACTCAATCTATCCACTCCCCCAAGACTACCCCGAGTCATGTATCCGAGCCACCATCTATGAAAGAGGTTTGTCAACCATCACATCTATGGAAATGCGGCAAGTGTTGTACTTCATGGCAGCAAAGAAGTTGAGAGAAACCTCAAAGAATAGATGGCATGAAGCCCACCAGGGGCCAGGGACCCTGACATAGTAAATGGTTGCCGAGAGCTGCAATAAGAGTCGAGCAGTTAGGATAAACCTTCCTTCGAGAGTGGCGCTACGAGGCACTCCTGGCCTGATGATACTGCCCCTTAAATTGGTGGTGGACATCAGGAGTCACCTCCTAACTAGCTCCACTATCTGTCTCTGCTGACTGCCAGATGCTGACACTAGAGTCACCATCCATATGAAAGTGGTATTAAGCGTCACTGCTAGGTCATAATTCTGCTCATCTACATTATAGGAGGGTGTCAGGATTTACACGCCAAAGCAAGCCATGAGATCTGACCCACCCATGTATCAGGTATCACACCGAAGCTCCATTTTGGATCCCCCTTCCTCTCTCCAGGCAGATGTCCAGTCAGATGTCTAACAACCCCAACCCCCTTCCAGTATTGCCTCCAGTCAAACTCACTGCCTCTATTATTCCCATCCCAAGGGGTATGATTTACTAGCCACATTCGGCAGTCAGAACCAATTTTCCTAGGTCCAACTTTCTAGAGTATTTCCTAGGTCGGTGCCTTAATACTCATCCGAATTCTACAGCTTGTTGCCCTACTCTCACCACACACTCCACTTCAACGTGTTCAAGACTCACTCGCCAGATTAGGGATCAGAGTTAACAATTTTACAGAGTACGGTCTCACAGGTCATCCACTGTTCGTAGTGACACCTAACCCAGCTCAAAGTCAGCGTCAGTCACCGTCTGATCACCCACTGAGACTCCTCGCCACCACGGACCACTCCTGCCTCGGCTCGAACATACTCACCTGAGGACTGGCTTGCAGCTTCAGTGGCAGGCGCGAGCGGGCAGCTAAAGAGGGCAAGGGCAAGGCTAGCCACGCAGGGGCTAGTAATAGGGTGACCGTCTTTCTCAGTAGTCTGGCTGGGTCCTGGGATGCCTCATCTCACTTGTCATGCTCATGCGCACTTTTAATTACGCTGCTGCGCAATGCGCATGAATGTATGGGATTGGTCACCAGCCCCACCCTATGCCCCACCCTGAAGACGTCACGCGCAGACGAGGGGACACACTGTGCATCATAATTAATAAGGAGCCTCAGACATAGCTGCCAAGGTTTCAGATTGCTAAGTGTGACATTTTCACAATTTTAGTGTAGTTATGAGTGACATTTTAACGACTATGAGTGACACTTTTTCACAAGAGTAATAAGCAATTTAGACATACAAATAATATCAGAAATTATACCCATTTGAGCAACGAGAAAGTAAGTGTAGTAATGGCAGGCAGCTGAAAACTGACCAGAGCAGTGTCAGGCTGCATGACTACAAAGTTTTCAGACCCAGTACACCACAGGACAGGGGCGAAGGTAACTCAGATTGATTGAAACTTCAATGTTCTTTATCAAGAGCATCCATAGCAAGTTAGCTTAACTGCTAAAACACAGATGCCCTAGCAGCCTCGCCCACACTGGTCCTCCTTACTACCGGCAATCAATAAAGCAAGTCAGCATGCAGAGAATTAGTGTAGATTCCAGGGCCTCTCTGTCACACATGGGTCCCAGGCCACAACCGAAGGACGAAAACCAGCGTGAAGTATTAGCCATTGCAGAGTGCAGCAGTTGGAAACCAGCAGCTGCATACATGGAGCAGCGGACTGACCCCATTCAACTACATAATTTAAACAAATAATAACAGCTCTCTCATAGTTACTAAGGTTTCAGATTGCTATGTGTGACATTTTAATAATTTTAGAGTAATTATGAGTGATATTTCAATGACTATGAGTGACACTGTCTCACGAGCAAAATTAAGCAATGAAGAGGAGGGAAACAATATCAGAAATTGCACACATTTGAGGAACGATAAACTAAGTTAACTGCTGCAAAACGTAAGAAATATAAAAGACTTTCATTTATCAGACTCTAGCTAAAAATGCAGAAATGAGAAAAGCAGCTTCCAAGAGGTTCAACATGTTATTATACTCAGCTGTGACTCGCAGTCTCACTCAACTGCTGCCAGGGACCTGAGCAGTAACGCAACAGTAAAACAAAGCAGACATACTGTGTGACTGAGAGGGGCACAGGCAATAATCCGAACGAGTTCTGTGGCTGGCAGGCACTGAGGAGCACCCTTAACCCCATTAACAGCAGATCACGTCACTCTGAAATCATGACCTACGCCTACCAGCAGCCGCTTTTACAAATTGCAATAAAGTTTGTTTCTTACATTCTTCTGGACGGGACCCCTTCAGCAGCGCTCGAAGGCACAAGGCAGTGATGTCACGCGTTTCTCCAGGCTGGTTTTGTGCACCGAGCTGCTCCTGTTTACAGTTGTCTCTAGACTAGAGTCTAGATTACTGGAAAAGTTGTTGACTGCGGAGGTAGAGTTTTAAAATGAACGGGGTGACTTTTTATTCTGTGCTCCACGCACTTGCAGCACTGGTATAAATTAAATATATTTTACCAAGGCGAGGAGGCTGGGCGTGCGGGCATGCACACCTTTCCGCTGAAGTGAGGGGCCTCCCATGTCCCCTGCAGCATGAGGGCCCCCCGCCCTCCACCCCCACCCTGGGGCTGCGGGGGCCTGTGTTACGCCCCTGTCTTCCCCTCTCAGACTAGCAGTGGAAGACGCTTTCTGTGAGGAGGAGTGGGAGGGGGGATCTGCTCTTGTAAGGGGCCTGGCAGGCTCGCTCAGAGTGAAAGAGAAACAAAGTTATGTTTTTTTCTCTTCACTTCTGAGTCAGCCCGCAGCGCAGAGCAGCTCAAAGCAGGCTGAAAATGCCATCTGCTCTACAGGAGACACTGTGTCTGACAGTGACACACACCCTGGAGGAACAAGCTGAGGGGCCCCCCATTCATATATGGAAGAGTGGGGCCCCCCCGCACTGCAGGGTCTGCGGGGGTGTCCGTTACGCCCCTGATTCGTAGCTGGTGGGGACTGGGGAACATAGCTTCAGTCATAGTTTCTGCCGGACATCTTGAGCAAAGGTTAGTGGCGTTTTGTATGCTTGCGCTGCGGCCAATCCACGACACTGTCGTGAAGACAAAAAGCCAGTGCATCACGTTGTTAAGACAAATTGGCAGCCAGAAAGTTCCATCACACCCAAAGACTGATTGTCATCTAATTCCTTGTTGAGAGGTTCTTCAACATCACTGTTGAGTGACAGTGCAGAAGATGGGTTTGCGATGTCAATGCTGACTAATGAAGGAGACCACACTCAGAGGCACCCTCCTCTACAGGCCACCAGGACCCCGTGCACAATTCAGTGAAGATATCACTGACTTTATCACCCCACACGCCCTCCCCTCCGAGGACTACATTCTACTGGGAGACCTCAATTTTCACCTGGAAAAGAGCAACGACAGCAACGCCACCATCCTTCTGGACAATCTCGCCAACCTCGGACTCAAACAACTTGTTAATACCCCCACTCACTACGCAGGTCACACACTCGACCCTATCTTCACCTCCAGCAAACATATCTCCTTCAGTCACACCACAGTTCTCCATTGGACGGACCACAGCTGCGTTCACTTTATCTACAAAAAGACCACAACCCACAACCATCCTCAACCCACTCTGCGAAGAAACTGGAACAAAATCACCATCGACCAGATCTCCTCATCGCTTCTTCAAAACCCCCCTGCCCACTCTTCGAACCCCAACCAAGCAGCCATCAACCTCACTCAATGGCTAACCAACAGCGCCGACAACCTAGCACCTTTGAAAAAACGTCAAATCAAACTAGGCAGCAAAAACGCCCCCTGGTTCAACGATGATCTTAAGAAATCCAAGAAACTCTGTCGCTCCCTTGAGAAGGCCTGGAAAAAAGACCCAAACACCAGCACCAGGGACGCCTTCAAAAACGCCACCCGCATACACCACCAACTGATCCGGACTGCCAAGAAAGCCTCATTCAAAGACCGACTAGACAACAACGCCCACAACAGCAAGGAATTATTCAACATCGTCAAAGAGTTTACCAACCCCACTGCCAACTCCAACGACATCACTCCCTCTCAAACCCTTTGCGACTCCCTAGCTTTGTTCTTCCACGACAAAATCGCAGACATCCACAACAGCTTCGACAACCAACCCGGAGACCAACCCACCCAACCTTCTGCCGAACCTTTACCCCCCTTGAACATCCTTAATGACTGGAACCTAATCTCCACTGAGGACACCATCCGCCTGATGGACTCCATCCACTCAGGATCCCCCACAGACCCATGCCCTCACCACATCTTCAACAAAGCAGATTCCATCATAGCACCACACCTCCGAGACGTCATCAACTGCTCCCTCAACTCCGCCACCTTCCCGGAAAGCTGGAAACACGCCAAACTCAGCACCCTTCTGAAAAAACCCACAGCTGACCCCACCAAACTCAAAAACTACCGCCCCATCTCGCTCCTTCCATTCCCGGCCAAAGTCATCGAGAAAGCTGTCAACAACCAGCTCGCCGCCTTCCTCGAAACCAACAAATCCCTCGACTTCTCACAGTCCGGCTTCCGAGCCAAACACAGCACTGAGACCGCACTCATCACAGCAACAGACGACATTCGAACTCTACTGGACAATGGAGACACAGTCGCCCTCATCCTCCTCGACCTCTCCGCAGCCTTCGACACAGTCTGTCATAGCACCCTGTTACAACGCCTCAGAAACATCGGAATCCAAGGAAAAGCACTGGAATGGATCACCTCGTTCCTTGCCGGAAGAACTCAGAGAGTCCGCCTCCCACCATTCAAGTCAGAGGCCACTGAAGTCATTTGCGGCGTGCCACAAGGATCTTCACTCAGCACCACCCTCTTCAACGTATACATGAGCCCCCTCGCGGCCATCGCACGCCAACACAACCTCAACATCATCTCCTACGCTGATGACACTCAACTGATCCTCTCACTCACCAAAGACCCTAACACCGCCAAAACCAATCTACATGAAGGAATGAAAGAAGTTGCCGAGTGGATGAAGCACAGCCGTCTGAAACTGAATTCAGACAAAACAGAAGTCCTTATCTTAGGTACCTCCCCCTCCGCCTGGGACGACTCTTGGTGGCCAGAGGCCCTTGAAAAAGCACCCATCCCGACGGACCACGCACGGAACCTGGGCGTCATCCTGGACTCCTCACTCTCGATGACCAGACAAGTCAACGCCGTTTCATCATCTTGCTTCAACATTCTTCGCATGCTCAAAAAAACATTTTGCTGGATCCCCCCCGAAACTAGAAAAACGGTCACCCACGCACTGGTTACAAGCCGCCTGGACTACGGAAACACCCTATACGCCGGTACCACCGCAAAACTTCAGAAAAAACTCCAACGCATCCAGAACGCATCAGCTAGACTCATACTAGACATCCCACGTAAAGACCACATTTCTGGTCACCTGAAAGACCTCCACTGGCTCCCCGTCAATAAGAGGATAACATTCCGCCTCCTAACCCACGCACACAAAGCACTTTACGAACTTGGACCCGAATGCCTCAACACACGACTTTCCTTCTACACCCCCTCCCGCTCTTCCAACCAAGCCCTTGCTGCTGTACCTCGCATCAACAAAACCACCATGGGAGGAAGATCCTTCTCCTACCTGGCGGCTAAAACCTGGAACGCACTTCCCACTCACCTTCGCCTCACTCAGAACCACCTAGCATTCAGAAAGCAACTTAAAACCTGGATATTCGACAAGTAATTCCCCACCCTTCTTCAAGCGCCTTGAGACCCTCTGGGTATGTAGCGCGCTATATAAATTAATTGACTTGACTTGACTTGATGTGTGCATGTAGATTTGGCTTCCTGCAAGGAACAATACAACTCAAAAAAGAATCAACAATTGAAATCACAAAATTCATTTGGCCATCGTCCCAAAATAAAACTGAAGGTTAAAGGTTGCTATATACTATTTGTCATAGACAGTGGTGGATCAATAAACATCATGCCAGTCGAAAAGTACCATGAACTGTCTTGCACCATCGAAAACCACAGTATACACATGGGCAGTTAGACAACATTACAAAGCCAAGGTTCATTCATGGTGACTATGAAACATAAAAAGACAAGGGTACAAACCCCAATCCATTTCCTTCAGGGCACTTTGTCAAGGTACTGGTTGTGAGAAGCTGGCTTGGTATTGAGGTAATATAAATTTTATGGTCATGTTGTGTTCCCTAGCGAGTACCCCACCGACTCCATGTACGAGTTAAAAGTGCATGTAACTTCCCTCCTGTATCAGCTATGAAGACGCAAATACATTTGCGTCCAACGTTAACTTGTCCTCTTTCAGACCCACCATGAATGGGTTTGATGGTCCGTTCCTAAGTATGCTATGCCAACGTCTTTTTGAAGTGTACTCCTACGTTTTTCAGCCTGGCTGAGAGTAGGCCCTGAATCTCTGCCATCGAGCCTCTTTTCTGGCTTCTGACTGCGAGGGCCTCTGCCCAAGCAGCCCCCGTACCCGTGAACTCTGACTTACTTCTAGCGCGGTCCTCCGTGCTCAGCTCAGCCTGCTGCCTGCCAAGATTGACTATAACCTTCGAGTTATCTGTTTTCCTCCCCGAAGATACATTCCAGCCTACTAGCTTCAGTAAACATCCTTCCTCAGCTACAGGGCTAAAGGGCCGACCTGTCTTTATGTAAGTAATTCATAGCCTCTGTTGCCATGCTTCCATGGAAGGCCCCATGCCCCCACGCTTCTCATACAGACACTCAGGCGCTTATACACGCACTCACAGCAAGTATAGAATAGCTTCTGCTCTAGAGACCTTTCTGCCCAGATAGCTTAGTTCCTAAACACCAGATATCAGATATGATAGAAGCACAAGTTGATCTGACATGCCAGACTTCTGTCTCTCCCCGTCAGTGTAAATGTCAAGTCCCCTGCACCCCGTCTATCACACGTCATGCAGCTGCGCGCGCATCCAAGCTTCCGATTTCTGCTGACATTGCAACATTCTGTTAGCACCACCCCTTGGTGCCACCCACTTGCGTCACCTATCAGTGACGTTTCTAGCACACGCCCTAGTTCACGCCTAGTTTACGCCTCTTGATGATGTACTAGCACCACGTGTATACTGTTATCTTGTCTTCTCTCAGCTGTTACGCCTCTTACATTGAACATTATGATGTAAATCAAGTATATAAGCTATGTATTGTCAATAAACGTCAGCGCGCTCATCTATCCCTTCTGACACCCTGTGTGGTGGTCAGAACATGATATCCTGATTCCTTTATGAGGAATAAAACCCTTAGAAACTCTTACACCACGGACTCTGTTTTCCTTCATTTCGATTGAGTTATTATTGATTAAGTACTTACCTGCATAGAAATTAAGAGAGTAAATTAATTATTTACATCATTTTGGCGCCCGAACAGGGACCCCTCCCCCACCTCACGCGCCGGAAGGTGCGTTGCAATCCGTGTCCCCTGCCATCAGTTAGACGGACAACATGTGTACTGGCAGGATTTCCTGCATCCCCCTCTGACACACGGAGGTGACGAAGACTGCGATCAGTGCCCAGACGAGGCGGTGAGGAGTGCGGAGGATCCCGACCAGAGCCCAGCCGAAGGAAGCAAGGTCCGAGGTGTGAAGAGGCCCACCAGTTTTCCGAAGTTTTCCGAAGTTTTCCGAAGTTTTCCGAAGTTTTCCGAAGTTCCGAGTCGAGTCCAGTCGAGTTTTCCGAGGCCTTCTGTTTTCCGTGCTTCCCGGTGAGTACCATTGCTGGGTCGTATCTAGACGGGTTTGGGTACGCAAGTCCGGTCTGCACTGTTTTTAGGCAGTGTATCTGTACTGTTTAGCAGTATATAAAGTATTCCGAATTTCTGCACTGTTACAGCAGTGTATCTGTATCGTTGAGCGGTACATTCAGAGTAGGGGGAAGTTAACTATGTCTTTAAATGTTTCATGTGATTAATGTCGTGGTATGAATGTGATTGTTTTTGTGCATTATTGTGTTTTTGTATAAATAGTTACAGTTGACATTAAGTATCAAGGATCAAGCATTCCAGTATCAAGTAGGCACAATGCCGTTTTTCAACAAATTAAAGCAGATAGGAACTAGGAAAGGGATGTTAGAGGAAGAGATTCCAATCCCCCCTAGGGACACTCCAGGTAATTTTATGTATAATAAACATGGCATAGACGCCATCCTGTATCTAGAGTTATGGACCGATTATACCAAGCACTTAGAGGAAAGATACCGATGGCCAGTTAACGGAACATGGGATGCCGAGTGCATCATAAAGGTAGAAGAAATATTACGGAAAAAGAAAGCTAGACAATCTCAGAAAGACGCCATAGAATTTTGGCGTAAGGAATCACGTAAGCGAGCTGATAGAGCACTCCGTAGAGAAGACAGGCTTAAAGAATCAGAAAAGGCCCAAGAAAACGAATTAGTTACTGAGGGAATTCGAGTAAAAGTAGAACAAATAGATCGTATTCAAAATGGCAAAGTGAACAACATGTATCTTTTGGCCGATGGTACCCCTGACGCCATTTCAGAAATACCGAAAAATTTGCCGTCACCATTAGTTCCAACTAAAGTAATGCATAAGACTACTAAAGACATATTCCTAAATTCATACCTCGAAGATGTAGCGCCAGCTTACACCAATCTGCCTGTTCGTGCCCTGCCTACTGACAGGGCCGGGGGTGGTACTGCTCCCCAAGATCACGCTCAGCCGACACCGAAAAAGACTAGTTCCGTTCCGCCAGCCCCGCCACTTCCCTCACCTAAAACTGATTTGCCGAAACCACTTCAATCAGATCCTACTAAAAGACAAATTCAGATACTGACTACACACAGAGATAATGCCCAAGCTTCCGCTTCAGGAGGTGCGATCGCGGGTCTCCAGACCCCGCCACCGACTCACAGATTAAATCTCAGAGGTATGCAGAGTCCTCTTACGAACAGATCCCCCCGTTCTTCTAATTCATCCCGCCTTGAAGCACTAAAAGAAAATATGTCAGTTTGTAGATATGATCCAGAACCTGGACAGGACGACTTAATGATATTAGCGTCATTACGGTTAAGATCTGCTACTGATAGTTTGTTATGTTATGCAGGAATGAAGGAGCGCCTAGATAGAATATATGAGTTCGTTCAAACGGGAAAGGACCCCGACAGTATTAGGGATGCCCTGGAGAAACAGAAAGTTAACATGCAAGCACTGATACTCCGATTTTTCATAAATTGTCTAATAAGAGAACGAGACAGGCCCGGAACAGATCAGAGTGAATTAGATGCATTGAGTAAGTGGGGTCAAAATATAGCTGATGGAAAACATGACAGACAAAATTGCATAGAGGCCATGTATAAAAAGATTAAGAAGGCAGTGATAGCAGTACACGACAAAGAGAAAGAAAAGGCTCCCTCCGAGGAGGAAGAAGAATCTGAAGAACTAGAACCAACTACAAGCACTATAGCCTATGTAGGTAAGGGAACTTATCTTAGGAAGGGTATCCGTCCAGAAAGCAAGAGAGTTTTCTTCTCTGCCTTAACGAATCCGAATTCTGCTGAGCATCAGTTCCAGGAAACTGATAAACGGCTTCGAGATCGAGTTGGGTACCATGTACTCAATTCTATGGATGAACAAGAACTAGCCCGATCAGCGGTATCATGGGCCGAAAATGCAAACATATATAATGATGACACTGTAGCACAGACATTTCTGAACCTCTCCCCCGACGAACAGAAATTAGCAGGGGTATATATGATTCAACACCTTCTCATCAAATACAGAAAACATTATTCCGATCCAGGTCCCTTACATGAGACACTAGAAGCACTACTGATGGATAGATGGAGAGGCCTAAGCACTAAATTAGTTCAAATAATTCTAGAACAACGACGCAGATATGATACCTTTGTAAGTCCTGAATATGTTCCCGCCCCACCCCCAGAAAGGAAAATGTACCATATGCAGTGCGGGAGTGGTATAGAAAGTCAGAACCCCTTGCGAGAAGTGCACCCTGTTATGGGTGAGGATAAAATTTTGAAACGCGTGTATGTACACACGCCTCTGACTAAGTTAGAACTGTTAGAAATGAAGAAATTAGTACCGTGCCATGATAAAGACCCTGCAGGTTTTCATAGAGAGCTCAAAGACATGTTACTGATGGGGGACTACACATATGATGATATCATGAAAATGTTGAAAGTATTATTGCCTACGGGTATATTCGAGAAATTAAAGGAAAAGGACTGGGAGGTGGGAGACGCAAAGATTGCCTGGGCAGAAATAGAGGATGAAGAAAAGAAACGGGTTCCAGGGTTAGGCCTTGGGGACAAAACTAAAGCATTACCAGGTTTAATAGTACAGGTCCTGCCCAGATTATTGACAACTAGAAAGGAGGATTGGGACGCAATCTCGTCCTGTAAACAGAAACATGATGAAGATACTAGCGACTTTTATTCTAGATTCGAGAAATGTTTTATTATCAATAGTGGCCTCCAGCCAAGTAGCGAGTCGTACCCACATCTTTTCGTATCAAAGTTAGTCGAGAATTCCCTACCGTTAGTTAAAAATAGAGTGTATAAAGTCGAGAGTACATGGCAAGCAAATACGCCATCCCAGATGTTACAAATGTTACAATATCACCAGAATAGAATTAGGGAAGAACAAGACCAGGAACAGAAGCGCATGAAAGACACGAAAATGAAAATGTTAGTAGCCCAGACGGTTCCATCCGACAGTCACAGAAAAGGTACGACCCAGACAAGTCACACTGCAGCTCCTGTGAAAGGGACATGCAATTATTGCAAGCAGCCAGGTCACTACGTACACGAATGCGCAGTTCTGAAACATAACATAGCGACAGGAAAAACTAAAGAGAGACCGCATCCTCCTAGACAAGACCATAACCAGCATCAGTCTACACAGAATACACAGCCCATGCATGCATCTGCACAGACATCACAAACCGTAGCAGTACCACAGCCACAGCCCATTGCTGCAACTCAGCAAGTCTCACAACAGATGTACCAGTATGCCCAGTCTGCTTACCCCGAATATTCCCGATATACATGAAACAGCCTAGAGAGGGAAGGTGGCTTGCCTCTTATCGAGATTCCTGTAGATCAAGAAGGTCCTTATGTACACAGTCAAGTATTGGGGAAAGATAGAAAGTTTTTAATTGACACAGGGGCAAGTCGCACTACAATAAGTCATGACGAAGTTCCAGGGGCACCCCTCTCAGGCTCACAAAATGTTTCCCTTGGGTTTTCAGGACAGCCTATTGTAAATGAAGTATCAGAACCAGTTCCCCTGGCTGTGGGTCCGTTATCACGCGTTACAGACTTATTACTAACAAAATCATGTCCGGAAAATCTGTTAGGAATTAAAACACTGAAGGCTCTAGGAGCTATAATATGTTGCTCCCCGGAGGGGGTTAGACTCTTTCTACGGGATTTCAAGGGTCATTACGTTCTTCGTGAGTTTGACGTCAGATTGAAAAATGTACCTGATTACTTGTGGGCAAAAGGCCCAACTGATGTAGGATGTATGCACATTACACCATACCGCGTTACCCTCAAGGCAGGTGTTGTATTACCCAGAATCAGACAATACAAGTTACCACCCGATGCTGTAGCGGCTTTACTGAAAATCATTGAAGAGCTCATTGCCCAAGGAGTGGTCGTCGAAACCGACTCCAATATCTGTAATTCACCCATAATTCCGATTCTTAAACGTACTGATCCCAATGCACCGCCAGTATATCGGCTGGTGATTGATCTTCGAGAATTGAATAAATGCATTATCCCACAGTATCCTGTGGTCCCCGATATATCATCTCTATTGACTGCTATTGATTCAGAAGCAACGTTCTTTACTGTAATTGATCTCAAGAACGCCTTCTTCAGCGTGCCTATTGATCCCGAGAGCCAATATCTCTTCGGATTCTGTTTAAATGGACGCAGTTTCAAATTTTCGCGCGCACCTCAAGGATTTACAGAAAGCCCCAGCATCTATAGTCAAGCACTGAAAAGACAACTAGATTGTATTCAAATGCCAGTTAACACCGCTTTACTACAATACGTCGATGATCTGCTGATCACCGCACGAAGTGAGCCCGAATGTGAAAAAGCATCAGTGACAGTTTTACATTTCCTGGCTGACAAGGGACACAAGGTGTCTCCTTCGAAGCTACAATTCTGTGCTCAGCAAGTTGTGTACTTGGGTCACTTACTGTCCAAAGTGGGGAGACAGCTCACTCCCGATCGCATTCAGTTAATTGTGAACATGCCGCAACCCAAGACACAAAAGGAAGTGCGGGCCTTCATAGGCCTCACCTCGTACTGCAGACAATGGATTCCCCAGTATGCAT
The DNA here is from genome assembly GCF_964263255.1 of Lissotriton vulgaris. Classification (NCBI taxonomy): domain Eukaryota; kingdom Metazoa; phylum Chordata; class Amphibia; order Caudata; family Salamandridae; genus Lissotriton; species Lissotriton vulgaris. The sequence continues at coordinate 765,397,289 of NC_141687.1, forward strand.
TTTTAGCTAAACCACTCATCCAGTTAACGACACAGGAGGCAGCAACTTCGACTGTCCTCCCTTGGACTCAGGAACACACACAAGCTTTTGAAGAATTAAAGAAAGTTTTATGCCAAGCACCAGTTTTAGCGACACCATGTTACAACAAACCGTTTACACTTTTTGTTACAGAACGTGATGGTACAGCGTTGTCTGTCCTCACTCAAGACCAAGCAGGTTCACATAAGCCTTGTGCTTATTTTTCTAGTACATTGGATTCAGTAGCTCAAGCACTCCCTGCGTGCTTAAAGTCAGTAGCAGCAACAGCGTTAGCAATAAGACAAAGTGATTCAATTGTTTTAGGTCATCAGTTAACAGTTCAAGTACCACATTCTGTAGAGGTTTTGTTAAACAGAACCCAGACTCAACACTTAACTATAGCACGACTGACAGGTTATGAATTAACACTATTCCAGCCACACATAGAAATCAGACGTTGCAGCATCCTGAACCCAGCAACACTGTTACCTACAGTTACGACAGATCCAGCTCCGCATGATTGTATAGAAATAATTAATGCAGTAACTAAGCCTAGACGAGACTTAACAGATGTCCCATTGACAAATCCAGACCTGACACTTTATGTGGATGGTTCATGCATGAGAACAAGTACAGGAGAATTAGTGGCCGCGTACGCCGTGACCACTGAAACTGAAATTAAAGAAACACATCGTATTGACACCCTGTCTGCTCAAGCAGCAGAGCTCATCGCTCTGACCCGAGCTTGTATTCTAGCCAAGAACAGAAATGTTAACATATACACAGATTCCCGCTATGCCTTCGGAGTTGTACACGACTTCGGAGTCCTCTGGCAAGAACGAGGTTTTCTGACTTCTCATGGGGCCAAGATACAACATGGCCCCCTCATTCAAGCACTGTTAGAAGCAATACATTTGCCCTCGGGCATATCAGTCATGAAGTGTAAGGCACATACCAAAGTCACAGATTCTGTTTCCCAGGGTAACGACCTGGCAGACCAGACAGCAAAACATACAGCATTGACTCACACCCAGACTACTGATGTGACAAAGACAATAGTACAAACACAGTGTATGACAGTTAGAGATCCCGCCCTAGACGTAATTGACATCCAGACACATGCTACTCCAGAGGAGATAAAGAAATGGACTGAACTAGGAGGGATTCAGACAGACCAAGGTTGGGTGACGAAGGGAAAATCTATATGGTTTCTCCCCGACTCAATGGTTCAAGTCATGATAAATACAGCACATAGTCCTGCCCATCTTGGAGAGAAAGCCATGTTAGACAGTTTACAGAATCTCTGGTACAACAAACACTTACGAGCAGCAGCAAAACAGAAAGTGCGTACTTGCATGATCTGTTGTCAGTTCAATCCAGGTAAAAGCGTCCCTGTTGAGCAAGGTGGATTCCATCCTCCCGATCACCCTTTTGAAGTCCTCCAGATGGATTATATCCAGATGAATAGCTGTAGAGGATTTAAGTATGTTCTTGTTATCGTTTGTGCTCTGTCCCGCTGGACCGAAGCATACCCAGTCCCAGACTACACTGCTCCGACCACAGCCAGACAGTTGGTTCGTGAATTCTTCCCACGGTACGGTTTGCCCCGTGTCGTGTACTCAGATAACGGACAGCCGTTCTCGTCCGAGTTGATGAAACAAGTTTCCCTCTTGCTAGGATATCAGTGGAGGTTCCACTGTGTCCGACATCCCGAAGCAGCTGGCCTTGTAGAAAGGCATAATCAGACACTAAAAATCCGTCTTGCCAAGATCTGTCAGGAAAAAGGGGTCGACTGGATAGTCGCCCTGCCCGTGGCACTATTCTACATGAGAATGGTCGCCCACTCAAGATCAGGGCTATCCCCGTACGAAGTGGTCTTTGGCAGACCACCAAATATGTGGGGGACGCCCGTTCCGAAAAAGATCACTGATGTTGATTGTAACATGTTGACAGATTACCTTGCCTCCTTGATGTCTGCACTCCAATCATGTCGTTCACAGGTTGCCGCAGCCTTCCCTGACAACACCGATGTAAAGGCGCATGAGGTCCGTCCAGGGGACCTGGTACTCGTCAGGAACTTCGACCGGAAAAGTCCGCTGGAGCCCCGCTGGAAGTCTCCAAAGACCGTTCTGCTTACCACGAGGACCGCCGTGAAAATCGAGGGGAGAAAGGGGTGGGTCCACACGAGTCACATCAAGCTATGCAATGAACTAAAAAACGGACTGAAACAGGACTCTGACTCGTCCACCCCCACCAAAGACTGTGTCGAAGCACAAGACGTTACTGTGCCTAAAAGAGAAAAGACTCCTCAAGAACTTTACCGTATGAAGCTTCGATCTAGCAAGTCAGACAGTTTAATTGTTTAAGTCCTCCCCTAGGTGAATCGGTTAAATAGTTTCTGACATGTATCCCCTAGATCGAGTTAGAGAGAGAGAGGAAAAGAGAAGAACATATTGCAAATCACTCCGTAGTCACTGCATAGTGACACTAATAATCATGTTTATTCTGAGTATTCTAATTATTATTGCCAGCATTCTGCTTCCTATGTACTGGCCTATTTTCAGGCGTAAACAATCTGCTTACAATGCCTCTGCTGAACACACTTTTAGTGAACTTCCTGCACATGAACTCTCTTACAGACTTGCGCTGCGCAACAATACATTCATTAGTATGTTACACCATTCCCATCAGACAAGTAATGCTACAGACTGTTGGATATGTGGCCGACTCCCTCCCTACCAGAATTACAAGGGAGCTCTGCCTCTCTTTCCGTACCCATTCACTCACAATGGCTCTTGTGGAGCATGGTTTAAAATAATTAACTCTTTAGATCCTGATATCGCTGTTTCCGAAGGGGGCTGGGTTTGGGGAAACTTGAACTTAGTCCTGCTCAACGTCTGTTATCCTGATAAAGAGGGACTTCCCACTCGAATAGGAACTGATCTAGAAAATGAAGTATATGGATTAGGTAATTACACAATTAGCCTTATGATCCTCACTGTTGAATCTGAAACTGCTCCAGTTTTGCCCCATATGTTAGTATTACCAGTCACAGGTGAATTATGTGTTAGCAAGAAAGGTTCAGTACACTTAGGTCATAGTAAATGCACTACTGTGGTCGAGTTCAGTGACCATGGTAAATCGTCTTTTAAAGCTACCAGTCATTCCTATTTTGTTTGTGGTCATACCGCATACATACGTTTGCCTCCAGATTGGGACGGTACCTGTTACATTGCATTCCTTCTGCCACCTGTTTTCCTAGCTCCTCCTGATTACCATAGAAACACGAATCTAGCACCGAATAGACCCAAAAGAGATATTCCCCTTGTCGACTACACAGAAACGGCATGGGAACAGTACACTGATTTCAATAAAGGATTCTTTTTCTTCCTAGGACCTGTCCAAAACAGTAAATTAATACGCAGATTAACGAGAACACTTGAAGCAGTAGTGAACGAAACTGCCTCCGCTCTAGGTAACCTAACAGAGGAGCAGTCTGCTATACGGACTGTTGTCCTTCAAAATCGTCTTGTGATTGACGTCATCTTGGCAGATAGAGGTGGAGCCTGTAAGGTCATCGGGTCAAGTTGCTGTGTTTTCATTCCACAAAATGCACCATCTGTCTATCAAGCTATCACCCGTTTACATAAAATTGCAAATCAGATACATCAGAATCCAGGCACCTGGACTTGGTCCGGTTGGTTCTGGACTACGTTAACGGCTTGGGGATGGAAGATCTTATCCTTCCTAGGCATTGGTCTTGTTATAGTATTCAGTTGTTGCCTATGCCTGCAGTGTGGGCCAGCGATATGTGGACTGTGTGCCACATCCTGCATCGAGCATTCCAGTTGCCTCTCAAACAGTCAAAGAAAGAAAGACGAACATATAATGTTACAAGAACAAACCGATCGATTTATGAGGATCGATATATCATGAAGGGTCCGTAGGGAACAAGGAGGGAATGAGGTAATATAAATTTTATGGTCATGTTGTGTTCCCTAGCGAGTACCCCACCGACTCCATGTACGAGTTAAAAGTGCATGTAACTTCCCTCCTGTATCAGCTATGAAGACGCAAATACATTTGCGTCCAACGTTAACTTGTCCTCTTTCAGACCCACCATGAATGGGTTTGATGGTCCGTTCCTAAGTATGCTATGCCAACGTCTTTTTGAAGTGTACTCCTACGTTTTTCAGCCTGGCTGAGAGTAGGCCCTGAATCTCTGCCATCGAGCCTCTTTTCTGGCTTCTGACTGCGAGGGCCTCTGCCCAAGCAGCCCCCGTACCCGTGAACTCTGACTTACTTCTAGCGCGGTCCTCCGTGCTCAGCTCAGCCTGCTGCCTGCCAAGATTGACTATAACCTTCGAGTTATCTGTTTTCCTCCCCGAAGATACATTCCAGCCTACTAGCTTCAGTAAACATCCTTCCTCAGCTACAGGGCTAAAGGGCCGACCTGTCTTTATGTAAGTAATTCATAGCCTCTGTTGCCATGCTTCCATGGAAGGCCCCATGCCCCCACGCTTCTCATACAGACACTCAGGCGCTTATACACGCACTCACAGCAAGTATAGAATAGCTTCTGCTCTAGAGACCTTTCTGCCCAGATAGCTTAGTTCCTAAACACCAGATATCAGATATGATAGAAGCACAAGTTGATCTGACATGCCAGACTTCTGTCTCTCCCCGTCAGTGTAAATGTCAAGTCCCCTGCACCCCGTCTATCACACGTCATGCAGCTGCGCGCGCATCCAAGCTTCCGATTTCTGCTGACATTGCAACATTCTGTTAGCACCACCCCTTGGTGCCACCCACTTGCGTCACCTATCAGTGACGTTTCTAGCACACGCCCTAGTTCACGCCTAGTTTACGCCTCTTGATGATGTACTAGCACCACGTGTATACTGTTATCTTGTCTTCTCTCAGCTGTTACGCCTCTTACATTGAACATTATGATGTAAATCAAGTATATAAGCTATGTATTGTCAATAAACGTCAGCGCGCTCATCTATCCCTTCTGACACCCTGTGTGGTGGTCAGAACATGATATCCTGATTCCTTTATGAGGAATAAAACCCTTAGAAACTCTTACACCACGGACTCTGTTTTCCTTCATTTCGATTGAGTTATTATTGATTAAGTACTTACCTGCATAGAAATTAAGAGAGTAAATTAATTATTTACATCAGTATATGGTGCATACTTATGTAAATGTGCACCCTGCGCCAATCAAGAAGACCCTTGTGGTGATTTTAGTGGTCTTAGACAACCTTAGAAAGCTCTCTAAGTGGTAGTTGTGGAGAGCAGTCTTCAGGCTTAGTCCAGAAGGAGTGTAAAACGGCTTGTTTTACCAGAGCATAATCCTATTAGTACATACTAATTGATTATATTTATAAAAATGTGTATTTATTATAAGACACTCACTAACACATACAGATATCTCCCAGCCAGAGAAATACACAAAGCATATAATACTTTGCAATTGAAACAGGTAAGTAGCACAAATACACAGTGGTCTACAGGGGAGACCAAACCATATACTAAAATAGTGGTATGCGAACCACAAATCAAGTCAAGACTAATCCCAGAAGTCATAGAAGTGCTGGGTACACAAGGAACCACCCAAAGTAAGTAACCAGGCACCCCACAGAGACCGTTTGCAGAGTGGAAACACGACAGTCGGCTCAATACAAGTCAATAAGTGAGTCGCAGTTGCAATTTTAAAGAAGAAGGACCTTTCCCAGTGTACCCTGAAGAAACCCAGTGGAAGACAGAAGGTTGGAGAGCCACCCCACTAGTGGATACCCTAGGAACCAGGATACCTACACCAGGGAAGCCGGGTGCATAGGTGTGAAGTGAGTCGGAAATCGCAGTCAAACTCAATAGAGGACTTCAGGAAGATGCTGCTGCTGGAGAAGGTGAAAGTTTCTGTTGGATTTAGGATGAGAAGTCATTGCCACTTGGAAGTGACCAGGAGGCCGAGAAGACGAATGCCCACCGAAGTCGAGTGTTGCAGGAGAGCTGACGGTGACCTTGAAACTGCAGCTGTGTAGACCAGGTAACACTGTGGAAGATCAGGAGCCATGCACAAGCTGTCCCACGTTAGATGTCGAGGGTTGAGGGGTCGGTGTCCGTCGGAAGCACCAACAACCCTTTGCAACCAACGTGGAAAGTAAGGAAGGTACAGCGTCGGGAATAGCAAGGTCCAGGTGACTAACCACAAGCAGGGGAGTCAGGGCAGGCCCTAACCAATCGAGGGAGCCCACATAAATCAATGGAGACCCTCAGGAGGACCCACAGGCTAGAGGCACTGGAGTCGCAAGAGGACCTCGAGCAGCTCACCAAAGATGCAGGCCCATGAAGCAAGTGATTAGGTGAAGACAAGATCTTGGTTACACGAGATGCGTGAAGTGGGGGCTACTTGGAGCCCGAAGATCTTGGTGAAAGGAAGCCAACAAGCTTTTGCAACTGCAAGTCGATGCAGTGCACAGGGGTTCAGTTCCTGCAGTTCCGATGAGGGATACTGGTATCGAACTTGCTGAGAGGACAGGGCAGGCCTCGAGAGATGTGAAGAACTACCACCTGTGTTGCTGAGCCTTTTGGAGTCTGTGGGGGCACAGAATCAGCAGCCCAGTCAGCTTAGTTGTGGTGCCTGCAGATTCAGCAAAGTGACTCCTTCCCTTCAAGGAAGATTCTTTCAGGTGTCGTGGATGCCTACAGGCCTTGGAAGGTTCCTGTATGGAGCACAGGCACAGATGTTGTAGCAGAAAAGCAGGGCGATGAGATCAGGAGCAGCAGAAGTCGTCCCAGTTGCAGCCTTGATGCCCAGAGCCAAGTCCAGCGAAGTCCAGATTACCCAGACGGTAGAAGAAGAAGCGGTGTCTTGAAATGAATCTTGTCCCACTACAAATCTAGGGACCCACCCTCAGGTAAGCCTTTAAGTACCCTAAGGAAAGGGTTGGGACAATTCAGGGTTCCCTCCCAGGGGAGGCTTCGGGCAGTGGGGAGGATACTCCCAAGTACATTGTCTAGTTTTGCGCCAGAGCAGGAGCCAATGGCTCCCTGAGCTGGTTTGAACTGGACTATGCAAGGAGGGCACCAGATGTGCCCTTCAAGCAGACTGAGTGGCCTGGCAAGCTCTCCCACTCTGACCCAATACACTAAACCCTGTCTTGGAGGTGGTCACATCGCCCTGTGACAGGATACCTATTGTTCTGCCTTCCCCTGCTCAAGCTTGGCTCAGCAGCAGGAGGGCAGAATTGTGTCTCTGGTCGGCAGCAGCAATGTTGTGCTGTCTGGGTAAAAGACTGGTACCGGGAGCCCTGAGGGCCTCCCGGAGGAGATTTACAGTGTATGGAATCATACCTCCCACACCGTTTACGGTGTGTAAGGTATGATTCCAACATGTTTGATACCAAACATGACAGGGTTCGTTACAGCCAGCTTAGAGATGGTCATCGCTTAACGATCATGGCCACTCTATGTACTGTAATGGCTGATGCACTTACAGCCCAGGAGAATGGACTCCCAAGGCTGTCGGAGAGTCCTGCTCATGCAGGGGCGCCCTCACACTTAGAACCGAGCACCCTGACTTCAGGATTGAAAGGCCTGCTTTAGGGGTGACTTATAGGTTTTAAGTGCTGTAATCTTAGATATAGGGAAATCTATATCTTTTGTAAGTGGTACTGGTACCAGCTTACACAATCTGCAATGGCAGGCCAATAGTTACAGTTTGAGTGGTCCCCCATGTGTATCATAATGCATGCTTTAGGCCCTCGGTAACTCAGTATCATATACTAGGGACTGATTAGGGTACAGCAGTGTAGAAACTGGGATGTACCTAAGTACTTACCATACCAATTTAGGGGAGAAAGCACAGAGACTGAGGTCCTGATTAGCAGGATCTCAGTCAGACTAGTCAGAAATAGCATAGCACCAGGCAAAAAGTCGGGGATAACTATAAAAGCAGACCCTACTTTCCTACACTGTCTACTCAGCATCAGCACTGCTGCTGACATGGGAATATTTTCTGTATATTATAATATCAATGCTCATAAAAAAATAGTGAATCAGTTTCCGTCCTTGTTAAATGAATCGGCAAAACTTAAGACAATGAAAGTGCTGCTCCATATTACTGAGGACATTCGTCCTGTTGCTCAATGACATAGTTAAATTGCCTTTCATCTATAAGAAGCTGTTGAAATTAAGACTTACCTAAATCATGATATTATTGAGCGATCTACTGGCCCGACAGCATGGGTGTCACTGATAGTGATGGGACCTAAAAAGGACAGTGAAGGGTGTGTTGCTTTTTCGTTTCCTTCCTTCATAAAGCTAATAAAACAAAACTGATTCATAAACCATACCTGACAAGTGGCTTCTTGTCATGTAAAACACCTTTGGAAAGTTCTGTCATTTTAGTCAGCGTCACTTTGTATTGTGGGGGTCTGAAAGTGTAAAGGCAAAAATATAAGCCCACCAATGCAATATGCTGTTGGCTGAAAAGTGATGAATGTCTGATATGTCGTAGTGAATACAGACAACTGACATACCAAATAAAATGTAATTCCTTGCTTTTGCCTTTTTTCTGGAGGCTTAAACAGCCCAGCTAGTGAGTGGACAGGTATAGCCTTTCGAATGTAAACAGAAACATCTAATTGCTAATGGACTAATATTAACACTCCATGGGAGGAAAAAAATGCATGCTAAACATTCATTGTTTGCCAGAACAATGCGAACAGCAGAGACACTAAGAAAGGAAAAACAATGTGCTGGTATCCTTCTTAACGAGTGTTTGCCTCTGACCTGCCCTGAAATGGTACAGCATGTGCTGCAGATGCTGCCCCACAAGGGCTGCCAGTGAATGCAAGCTTCCCAAAACAAATAAACAGTACAGCAACAAGCATTAGAAATGCAATAGGTCTCGCAGCATTAGAGTTAGTGCTTTTAGAATTGTTTATGGGTTTTTTGTAAATCTTTAGCATTTTTGTTTCCTGTAGCCAATGCTAAAGAATTAAAAAAAAAAAGCCATAAACATTTCTAAAAGCTCTAACTCAAATTCTCCGAGACCTATTGCATTGGAAATGCAATAGGTCTCGCAGTAGGAAAGTTTGAGCTATAGGTGTTATTTATTTTTTTGTTTTTTATTTATGTGTTGTTTTTTCTAAATAGCTAAATTAATAGCTTTCTTCTTTACAAAGCCAATAGTTATAATTTTTGTAAATGTGACACCTCTAGCATTTGTAAAGCAACATGTTTTGTATTAACGGGACTTATATGTGACTTATATGTATTGATATTAAAAAAATCAATGGCTTTAAAAAACAATTAATAATTAATACGTAAATAAAATGGATTTTATTTTATATTGCCAATAGCTTAAAGTTTATTAAATATATTTAGTGAAGATGCTGTGGTTGCGCTGAGTGAGGGTGAGTGAGGGTGAGTGAGGGTGAGTGAGGGTGAGTGAGGGTGAGTGAGGGTGAGGGTGAGTGAGGGTGAGGGTGAGTGTGAGTGAGTGAGGGTGAGTGAGGGTGAGTGAGGGTGAGTGAGTGAGTGAGGGTGAGTGAGTGAGGGTGAGTGAGTGAGGGTGAGTGAGTGAGGGTGAGTGAGTGAGTGAGGGTGGGTGAGGGGGTGAGAGGGTGAGGGTGAGTGAGGGGGTGAGGGGTTGAGGGTGAGTGAGGGTGAGGGGTTGAGGGTGAGTGAGGGTGAGGTGTTGAGGGTGAGTGAGGGTGAGGTGTTGAGGGTGAGTGAGGGTGAGGGTGAGTGAGGGTGAGGTGTTGAGGGTGAGTGAGGGTGAGGCGTTGAGGGTGAGGTGTTGAGGGTGAGGCGTTGAGGGTGAGTGAGGGTGAGTGAGGGTGAGGGGTTGAGGGTGAGGCTGAGGGGTTGAGGGTGAGTGAGGGTGAGTGAGAGTGAGGGTGAGTGAGGGGTTGAGGGTGAGTGAGGGTGAGGGGTTGAGGGTGGGTGAGGGGTTGAGGGTGAGTGAGGGTGAGGGGTTGAGGGTGAGTGAGGGCGAGTGAGGGTGAGTGAGGGTGAGTGTGGGTGAGGGTGAAGGTGGGTGAGGGTGAGTGAGGGTGGGTGAGTGTGAGGGTGAGTGAGGTGAGTGAGGGTGAGTGAGGCATCACAGCAAACCTGTAGAGAAGAGCCACTATAGTTTAGTACAGCAGTGTCCAAATATGCACAACTCTTGGTACTTAAGAAGGAGCGTTTGCGACCATTTTAGCCGCTCTTCAATGTCACGTTGGGTGTTGACGATTACAAAGTGGCCTATGCTAGAATCAAATTCCTCCGTTTGAAATGACATGGTAGCTGCATTTCAACATGCTCACATATGCACATTCCGCAGTATTCATGTTGTGATTGTGAACACTGTAATGGGGAAACCACCATAACCTTTAATGATGCGCCCACCCAATAAATTGATAAAGCCCAGTGGGCTTCCTTGCACAAAGTCAACAATGTATATAAAAACATCATCTCGAATACTTTGGGCGCCAGGTTTTAAAACTGCTAGTAAATTGTGAGGATAAACGGGGTTTACCTAACGGCTGGGGGTTGTTCATGCTGATTTAGTATCTGCGCCATGACTGATTCATCTGTTCCATTGTTTGTCACAGAGAGACCCGTGGCGTTTTGTGCTTCAAAAGATTGACAATGTAAATTTACATAGCCGCGTGACGTGCCAGCTTACTTCAGAGCTGCCATGTCGTCTTTATCAGGAACAGCAGTTTGAGTGTCGGGGATTAGTTCGACCGAGGGGCGGGGCTTGCGAGTTTACCCAGCAGACTGCAAGCACGCAGACAGCGGTGATTGATGGGATGGGAACAGGCAGGCTGAATGCGGAGATGCCCCTGCGTGCATGTCCTGAAGGGCTCCGCTTGGCCCTTCCTGAGCAGACATTGATACTGGGACACACTGATTACCCCTGGAAGGAGCTGCCGTTGTGCAGACATTCAAATGCAAATGTTTGCAAAGTCTCCCCTGAAGGTAGCCCACCCTTGTAGTTGTGCCTATCAGTTGCAGGGCATCTCATGTCGCTGAGAAAGGAGAAGGTATGTTAATTGGTAAGTAGCCGTCCACTCAGTGGCTTAAAACAAGAAACATTAAATCAGTCCTGTCTGCAGGAGGAAGTGTTAAAGAGACCCCTTGCCGAGATACTTGTGTGTGTGCTATTTAATTAGTAGCAGCTCGGTAATGTAGGAAAAAGCTTGTTTTTTTTAATGATCCGTGTCAGAAACGCATTCATTTTTTCCGCAATGCTCAATGCATTATAAAACTGACCAGTCCTGGTGGCTGTCTTCGGGCACTGTGTCGGTAGGGCTAAGAGGAAGTTCCTTATGTACACGTGTCATGTGTACCTACAAAAAAACATTAAAAAAGATCGGGAGGCGGAGAGTTGAGGCAGGCAGGCAGGCATGGGAGGAGAGGAGGAGGGGGGAGGAGAGTAGGGGGGGCACGGCCTAGCGGCCGTGCAATCAAGTATCGAGGGGGCGGAGTTGTGGGAAGGCTGAGAGAGAGAGTAGGCGGCTGGGGGCATGTGCACGCGCATTTAAGCTCAATGCGCATGCGCATTGAGCTTAAATTTATCGTGCACTGCAAGGAATCGCCACGATTCCTTGCAGTGTGGATAAAGAGCGGATAAGTGCCAATACTCTCGCCTTGCTCGATGCGCATGCGCATCGACAGGCGAGACCTAAAAAGCAGCAATAGGTGCAAGCTTGTCTTACAAGACTATTAGATGACTTCATGTCAACTTATGAAGTTCTGGGATCAGTAGCCTTGATTTACCTCATGTGATCCAATTGAAGTAACACAACTAAAAATGATGATAATTTTAAAAAACAGTCCAGGGCGTGAGCGCTGTGTCCTTGGTGACGTGCATGCCAACATTTTGAGCCTGGAAAGAGGGAGATTGTGAAAACAAAATTGGGGGAATTTATTTTCACCACTGAGGGGGAATTTATGTTCACCATTCACTTACAGAGAGGAGATTTAGGAGTAGGACACCAAAAATAAAGCCATTTTGGCTTACAAAAACAGAAGTCTCTTGCCTGAATAGGGTCTATTGGCAGGTATGTGGCGCACACGCTGAACAGGCACAGCAAAAGATGCAGCTAAGCTTGCCAGATCCTAATTGAACGTATTTGGGCAACTATACTGGATAACCTCGAAGATGGCAAACACTATGGCACAGTTGCTGTAAAATGAATGTGTGCGCCAGGCAAGGGCATATATATCAATATGGCAGTGCAGTGGCACTGGGCCAAGGCGGTGAGGGGCCCTCTGCAACTGTACCATGGCAGTCTTTTTAATCCCAAACTGGGAAAAGAGGGACTCATTAGTTTGCATTTGGGTCCTTGACTCTATTGCCTCACCACTGCTGCCAGTTCTGCTGCCATGGACGAGTGACTCCCATTTTTAAACCAAAAGTGAAAATATTTTGCCGGTTTTCCCTCTTAAAACATTATCCACACTGTTAACAATTTTCTTTGTTCAAATCTGGGGCCCATAAAGCTTAAATATTAATCAAAATCCATAACTGAGGCTATTCATCAAATTAATACATTTAAATAACGTGTAGCACATTAGACTCCACACAGAAGACAGAGAATGGTACATTTTCAAACCATAAAGGTTTCTTTAAAGGTTAAAATGTGTGCTGATTTTATTCTCTGGTTTTGTGTCCATCCTTAGACGCTCACCACTGGTGTAGCGGTGGTTAATGCACAGTATGGGCTCCTCCGAGAAATACGGCATTTAATTATTGCTGATTTGTGTTTGACATATGTTGGATTCATTATGGAGTATTGTCTGCTATACATCCTTCATGTACCTCTTTGCCTGCTCTTCTGAATGTAGTCAAGTCAAGTCAAAATTTATATAGCGCACTACTCACCCAGAGGGTCTCAAGGCGCTTGAGGGAGGGGGTTCGCTACTTATCAAATAGCCAAGTTTTGAGTTGTTTTCTGAAGGAGAGGTGGTTCTGTGTGAGGCGGAGGTGGGTGGGGAGCGAATTCCAGGTCTTTTCCGCTAAGTAGGAGAATGATCTTCCTCCCATGGTGGCTTTTTGGATGCGTGGAATCGCGGCGAGGGCTTGATTGGACGATCGTAGTTGGCGGGTTGGGGTGTAAAAGGTCAGGCGCGTGTTGAGGTATCTGGGTCCTAGGTCATAGAGGGCCTTGTGTGCGTGGGTGAGGAGACGGAACGTTATTCTCTTGTTGATGGGGAGCCAGTGAAGGTCTCTCAGGTGACCGGATATGTGATTGTGGCGGGGTATGTCTAGGATGATTCGGGCGGAGGCGTTTTGAATGCGTTGGAGTTTTTTCTGTAATTTGGCTGTGGTTCCGGCGTAGAGGGTGTTTCCGTAGTCCAGTCGGCTTGTGACGAGGGCATGGGTGACCGTCTTTCTTGTTTCGGTGGGGATCCATCGGAAGATCTTTCGGAGCATGCGTAAGATGTTAAAGCATGATGATGAGATGGTGTTGGCTTGTCTGGTCATCGAGAGGGAGGAATCTAGGATGAATCCTAGGTTGCGAGCATGGTCCGTTGGTTTGGGTGCGCTGCCCAGGGCCGGCGGCCACCATGAGTCGTCCCATGCAGAGGGAGATGATCCTAGGATGAGGACTTCCGTCTTGTCTGAATTCAGTTTTAAACGGCTGTTCTTCATCCTCTCGGCTATGTCTTTCATCCCTTTGTGTAAGTTGGTTTTGGCGGTGTTTAGGTCTTTGGTGAGGGAGAGGATCAGCTGTGTGTCATCAGCGTATGAGATGATGTTGAGATGATGTTGAGGTTGTGTTGGCGTGCGATGTCCGCGAGGGGGCTCATGTAGACGTTGAAGAGGGTGGGGCTGAGTGATGATCCTTGTGGTACGCCGCAGATGACTTCGGTGGCCTCTGATCTGAAAGGGGGGAAGCAGACTCTCTGGGTTCTTCCGGCGAGGAACGAGATGATCCAATCCAATGCTTTTCCTTGTATCCCGACGTTGCTGATGCGTTGTACAAGGGTGCTATGACAGACCATGTCAAACGCTGCGGAGAGGTCCAGGAGGATATGGGTAGCTGTTGTCGAGTAGTGTTCGGATGTCGTCTGTTGCTGCGATGAGGGCGGTCTCGGTGCTGTGTTTGGCTCGGAAGCCGGACTGTGAGGGGTCGAGGGAGCCGTTAGATTCGAGGAAGGCGGCGAGCTGACTGTTGACGGTTTTCTCTATGACTTTGGCAGGGAAAGGGAGGAGCGAGATGGGGCGGTAGTTCTTAAGTTCAGTGGGGTCTGCTGTAGGTTTTTTCAGGAGGGCGCTGAGTTCGGCATGTTTCCAGCTTTCCGGGAAGGTAGCGGTGTCTAGGGAGCAGTTGATGATATCTCGGAGTTGGGGTGCGATGATGGAGTCGGCCTTGTTGAAGATGTGGTGGGGGCATGGGTCGGCTGGCGATCCGGAGTGGATGGAGTTCATCAAGCGGACTGTGTCTTCGGTGTTGATCGGGTTCCAGGCGTTGAGGGTGGTGGTGGGGGGCTTCAGTTCGGAGGTAAGGGGAGTGGGCTGGTCGCCGAAGCTGTTATGTATTTCAGTGATTTTGCTGTGGAAGAACGATGCTAGAGAGTCGCAGAGGTCTTGAGAGGGAGTGATGTCGTTGGTGCCGGCGCTGGGATTGGTAAACTCTTTGACGATGTTGAAGAGTTCCTTGCTGTTGTGGGCGTTGTTGTCGAGTCGCTCCTTGAATGCGGATTTCTTGGTGGATCGGATTAGCTGGTGGTGTTTGCGGGTGGCGTCCTTGAGGGCGGTCATGTTGTCTGTGGTTGGGTTTCTTCGCCAGGCTTTCTCGAGGGATCAGCAGTTCTTTTTGGAGTTCTTGAGGTTGTCGTTTAACCAGGGGGCTTTTTTGCTTCCTGGCTTGTTGTGATGGTTTTTAAAGGGTGCTAGTTCGTCAGCGCAGTATGTGATCCATTGTGCGAGATCGATGGCTGCTTGATTTGGGTCCGATGATCTGGCGGGAGGATTTTGGTTTAGCGGTGTGGTGAGCTGGTCGGTGGTGATTTTGTTCCAGTTTCTGCGGGAGACTTGTTGTGGGTGGTGGTGGGTCGTGGTCTTTCTGAAGTTGAAGTGGACGCAGCTGTGGTCCGTCCAGTGGAGTTCTGTGGCGTGATTGAAGGAGACGTGCTTGCTAAAGGAGAAGATTGCGTCGAGCGTGTGTCCGGCGTAGTGGGTGGGGGTGTTTACCAGTTGTTTGAGTCCGAGATTGGCGAGGTTGTCCAGAAGGGTGGTGGTGTTGCTATCGTTGTCCATTTCCAGGTGGAAGTTGAGGTCTCCTAGGAGAATGTAGTCCTCAGAGGGGAGGGCGTGTGGGCTGATAAAGTCAGTGATGTCTTCACTGAATTGTGTGCGGGTCCTGGGGGTCTGTAAATGAGGGTGCCTCTAAGTGTGGTCTTGTGGTCGGTGTGTATCTGGAAGTGAAGGTGTTCGGCTGCCTTGAGGGTGTCGTCGAAGCTTGTCGAGATGCGGATGGTGTTCTTGTGGACGATGGCGATGCCTCCTCCAGTTTGGTTGATGCGATCTTTTCGGATGATCTTGTAACCGTCCGGGATGGCTATGGCGATGTCGGGTGCTGATGAGGCATTCATCCAGGTTTCTGTAAGAAAGGCGACGTCCGGTGCTATGGCGTCGAGTATGTTCCATAGTTCAATGGCGTGTCTGTGGACCGACCGGGTGTTGAGCAGGATGCACTTCAGGTGGTTGTTGTTTGAGCTCAGTTTGGCGTTTGTGGTTGTAGTGTTGGTTCTGATGCAGCAGAACTTGCAGGATTGGCAGGTGAAGGGTCCATGGGTACGTCCTGGGGCGGCTTGGTGGCAGTCGGGGAGTCGGCCGGTGTTGAGTGCAGAGAGGGTTGCGGCATCGTACGTTAGGCGGGTGGAGAGGTTTTTGTGGGGGCCAGGGGGTTTGGCGTTGGGCGCGGTCCGGGCGCGGACGGGCGTAGACGAGCTTACCTTTGGCGCACCTTCGGCGCGCATTGGGCGCGTCCGCTGCGCGTAGGTGCATCTGACATAAGTGGAGAGCGGAGGGGGGGCGGAGCGAGGGAGGAGCAGCTGGGAGGCGGGAGCAGGGTGGGGAGTGGGGGGAGCAGAGGAGTGTCCGCTTCTGACCAGGTCAGGTCGGCCACAACTCCTCTCGCGATCCTTACCTTGGGATACCAGTGGGAGGGAGGAGCAGCTGGGAGGCGGGAGCGGGGTGGCGAGTGGGGAAGGGATTGAGTTGGAGATGCGGTAGGGGACGGGGGTTGGTCCGCGGGGGAGCAGCGGCAGGGACGGGCTGAGAGGCACAACAAATGGCACAACAATAATGCAGCTGAGATCGGGGCACAGTCAGGAGGTCACTAACATTAATACCAGCAAATAAAAATCGAAGCGCAGATGCAGGGGTGCGGAAACAGGCGGATGGAATTAACACTTATACCAAATTAAATCTAAACAATGCAATGCTACTCTGGGCACAGATGCAGGGGTACGATACCAAGCAGGCAGTCCAGGCAGATCGAATTGCGATGTTGGCAAAAGGTAATCAGTCACAGCGAGGAGTGGGAGGAGTGTCCGGTTCTGACCAGGTTTGCTTCTTTTTTGCCATTGCTGATATTCTACGATGCAATGTATTGATCTTTTTGTATTCCTGTATCCAAAAATTGGGAAAAGAAAGTATTACATTTTTTTTTACAAAATGTGTGCTGATTCAAAAACATCTTATGAGTGTCAATCAATGCTAAATGGATTAGTAAGTATGAAGTTCACATCAATGTTATGTTATGTTATGTTATGTTATGTTACGAGATTTGTAGAGCGCATGGCTGCCCCAGCAACGGGGAGTCCCAGAGCTGAACCCAAGACCAACAGAGACCAAAAGGCTGCAGGCTTGGGAAAGAAGTTAACTTGGAAAGAGATATGTCTTTATAGCTTTCTGAAAAGACCCATGATCTTGGATACTTCTGATGTTGGCCGGAAGGGCGTTCCAGATTCTGGTAGCGAGGGCACAAAAAGAACGTCCTCCGGCCCACCCACTTCTGACAGGAGGTACACGTGCTAGGTGTTGGTTGGAGGAGCGCAGCAGGTGGTTCAGTATGAAGGGAGTGAGGAGATTGGCTAGTATGTCCAGGGCTTGGGCATTCAGGATTCTGTGATAGATACACAGAACTTTGAAATCGATTCTCTTCTCCACCGGGATCCAATGGAGCCTTCATAGGAGATTGGAAGCTGAACAAGATTTGGGCAGGCCGAAGAGCATCTGAGCAGCGGCGTTTTGTGCCCTTCGAAGGCAATGAATCCCTGCTTTATTGGTGCCCAGATACAGAGAACTGGAATAGTCCAGTCTCGAAAGTATGGTGGACTGGATGATGACCTGGCAGGTGTTGGCGTTGAAGAATCCAAGCAGTGGCTTGAGTCCACATAATAAGAGTCTAACACAAACACCGGCTTGGTATTTACTTTGTCTGTACCTGGTAAGTCAGGACAGAATCAACCCAAACACCCAGATTTTTTACAATCTGTTTGGGCAAGGGAGGGGCCTCTAGAGTGGCAGGCCACCAGCATTTACTCCAAAGGTGTGTGTTTCTACCTAAGAGAAAAAGCTCTGATTTATTAGAATACAGTTTTAGGCAGTTGGTTGTAATCCGATCTGCAATGGCCATCAAGTTGTTTGAAACTTGGCCACATATTGGCTGGAGCAATTGGATACCGCGATCACAAGCTGCGTGTCGTCAGCATAGGAGACCACAGTTATGGCCCCTATGTTTTACCACAGCTGCTAAAGGTTGAATGTAGATATTGAATAAGGTGGGGCTCAAAGCGGAACCCTGTGGCACACCTTGAAGCACAGAATGTCCGAGAGCTGAAGGGGGGTGGGATCACTTGGAAGGATCTCTCAGCTAGGAAGGATGAGAGCCAATTCAAGTCCGCTTCTCTGATACCAATATCTTGTAGGCGCTGCAGAAGGATCTGATGAGGCACAGTGTCAAATGCAGCGCTCAGATCAAGAAGAATCAGAGCTGAAGTGAAACCCTCATCCAGGGAGCTCTGAAGATGTTCAGTGACTGCCAGTAGGGCAGATTCAGTGCTAAGGCGCAGTCGGAAACCATTCTGCGAGGGGTCCAGGCAATCAAAGTCATATAACTAGGAGGGAAAAATATCATAAAGTCACCTCAAAGGAACAGTAAAGTAAATCAGTTCTCCCACAAAGAGAGCACCCCACTCTCCTAAAGAATCCTGTGAATAGGAAACAATGGGATGCACACCGAATGTGTGTTCACCTGATATTTAATACATGCGGTTGTACACAGTAACAGTTAGGTATTTTCCTAGTATTAACCCCTGATTTTAAAACATACCGACTAGGAGCAGGAGTAAAATATTAGCTCACTAGCTAGGTATTTTTAACCTATTATTCCCACTCCACATCACTGCACCACACGTATTTTCCAAGAACTAAGTGCTCCTACGTTTTTCGCAAGTCGCAGCATTCCTCAATCTGCGGCGGATTGAGAGAACCCCAATGATGAAGCATGCCACCTAGGGGTAACCCTTGTGGGTGAGTGGACTGTAGAAAAGGATTTTTCATTCTGGAAAGAGGGTTTTTCACACATGTTCAGAGGAATCCCTGTTCCTCCTATGGTTAAGTGTCTAATTCCAGTATTCCGGTTGTTGTGAAACTGCATTCAGTAAGAAGGGTGAACCTAACCTTAACCTCTACCTCCCCCCATTTTTTGATTGTGCTACATTAGCTATAGTAAATCTAAATGTGACTAATGCACAGTTAATACCATTTGCTGTGGAACATCAATGTTAATGTCGATATATGGCAAGACCATTTAAAACTCTCTATGCCAACGCAAGGAAATGGCATAATACATTTCTCAACTTCTGCAGGGGTATTGCTTTGGGGATGGAGGGTTTGGGGTGTGACACTACAAAACATAATTGCATTACTGGCTTGGTAGTTGGGTCTTGGGGCCCTGAGGCGGGCCTGCTGTGTCTCTGTTGGTTTTTATTCTGATATGATGCAAAGATGCATTTCATATTTAAATGGGCACCCTTCTTCATTTCACTTAGAGAAGATGTTTACATTTGTACATTTTTTGATCTGAGTCCTTACAGATATATATGGATTGATTTACAAAATAAATTACTAAATCTGCACCCTTAGATGTACTCCTGTTAATCAGTGCAGATTTACAGATTTTGGAATTCACAAGCATTGATAGTAGTAGGCTTGAAAAGCTGTGTCAGTAACAGGTTTCAGGTCTCCAGATAGTCTACTGGCAACATCATGTGACATTTAGGACATGTGACATTTATGAGCGTTGTAGGAAATCTGCCTTTTCTGTGTGATCACCCTGTATTTTTCGCCTCTTGCTGGAACAGGTTTTAGAACTCTGTGTACTTTACCCCTGCGAACCGGTAATGAAGAGCCTGTGCTCCCACTTTAAACATAGTCTAATTAGCATATTCCTAATTGGTGCATTCAACTTACATATAATTCCACAAGAATACAATACAAAATGCACCCAACTCCAATAAGTTAAATGTTACTACTGCAAGTGCAGCACCTATTGTGCCATCCGCTACAGTGACAGTGTAAAACATAGCCTCAGGCCTACCATTGTAGCCCGACTGTGGAATCGTAAACACTGCAATTTAACCTGTCAAAATAAACCCTTTTAACAGGTCAAAACCTCCCTTTTAAATATTAATAAGTAACCCATATATTGGCCTTGGAGTCCACAAGGTAGAGTGCATGATTTTTAAAAGGACATGTAGAAATTTAAACTTTAACATGTCTTTACAGTGACCAGCAATTTTTCACTGTGCCAGTTGTAGCTGTCCTATGCAGTGAGAGAGTAACGATTAAAATCCTAATGCTGTATCTTGAGAACAGGACTTGCTAGAAGAAAATAAACAGTTATTTTGTAGTAGTTACTAGTAATCCAATTTAATGGTGAAGTCAGAATGTTTAATTGAGGCACCCAGAGGCGTGCCGATGATGTTCCTCCATCAAAACCCTGTCTTCAGGCCATATCATATTTAGCAAGAGAGAGACAATGAGGGCAGTAGGAGGGTTGAACGCACGACTGCCCTGAGCAAACAGCTTACCTCTCCACACCAACATGACAGCCGCAGTGGAACAAATGTAGGTTTTGCCCACTGTGCCATGAAGCATGCCCGCAGATACATAGGAGACCCTCCAAGTGAAGAAAGTATGCTGCACATCGAATGCTGGAGGCCTTGCATGGCAGCTGCACTGAGGTCTGGCCTATGGAGGGTGACTGAGCTGTTGTCCCATGCAGAATGAGTAACTCAGGACTCCTGTGGCCCCAGTGAAGTGCCTGGGTCACCAGTGGCAACAAAAAGCTGGTCAAGACATCCGATGGGTGTACTTGCAAGAGGGAGTGAGCCCCCCTTACATGGAAGCCCGATTAAGGGTCATACTCAAGGAGGGCAGATTTGGGCCCACCCTGTGCATTGCCTGTCCTTGACTGAGTGACTTACTTATCCATGGTTTTGCACACAGGCTGTCAGGTGTATCCCACCCTTGTTGACACCACTGCATGTATCCTATTTGCCAGAGCAGGTGATCTCACCTGTGGGCGAGTCCCCCCTTGTGGGTGGAGAAGAAGTTCAGGGGGCCTCCTTGATACCCTGCTTGAGATACATATTGAGCACATTGTTGCCGCCACAGCCATAGGGACATATGCTGAGACTTTATAGCACATCCTAATACAGCTTGCAGCTCCATATGGCTAACTTGGAGCCACTCACTTCCCTTTGATGCGAGTCGACAACCTAAGAACTACCGACACTAGCAGTACCCACACCATGCTCTTGCCTATAATTAGGTTGAGTTCTCCCATGACTGGACACAAAGAAAAGCCACCTGTGCTGAAATGAGCATACAAAGGGCCTGCAAGCCAGCAGCTGTGGGTTTGTAACATCGCAGAACCTGCTGCTGTGGTTGCTCATGGCACCATGGAGAGAACGCTGAGGGAACACATAACTAAATTTGATGAAGTACTGAAAGCGATCCTGGACAGCAAATCATCCTTAGAACCCAATCTAGACGTCTTAATGACGGAGGTCAGGCTACTAAGGGACGATCACACAAAGCTGAAAGAGGGAGCGGATGAGACTGAATGAATGCTAGCAATGGCCCAGCCCTCACTGAAGGAAGCCCACTGCCAAATTAAAACTTTACAGGAAGAGATGCGTTAAATCAAATTTAAAGTGAACGATGCTGAGGGACGCTCCTGTTGAAACAATATCAGAGTACTAGGTCTTCCTGAACGTATTGAAGGCCAGAGTATGAAACATTTCCTTGAAGACTGACTGTTAAACACAGTACTAGAGGGTAAGAAGTCCACCTTTTTCCCTGGAGCAGGCTGATAAGGGGCATAACAGCATTGCACCCTTAAGGGTCACCTCCCAGACCGGTAGTGGGGAGACTCCTCAGCAATTGAAACATGAATCATATCCTTCATATAGCACAAATGAAAGGATCCTGGCACTTAGAAAACAACATTATCAAGGATTGTCAGATTATACTGCAGAAATGGACCTAGTTTCTTGAGGTAAACTCTTACCTGAGAAACCCTAATATCTGCTATGCACTCTCAGTCTACGCTAAACTGAAAATCATGTCTGAAGGAAATACAGTGTTCTGAACTAAGCTGAGAATTCTGTAATCAAGAGGAGAAACCACGCCTCTAAACAATGAAACTATATTGCCGAACGTATCAGCGCAGATGGTGCCCTAACCGGAATTTGAGACTAACGGCCACATGCATTAAAGTTAGCATTTGCGATTTCTTAATTGCGAAAATTAAGGAATCGCAATTAAGAAAGCGCAAATTGCTATGCATCAAAAGATCGCATTTTTATTTGCGATTTCTAAAAATTCCTTAATTGCGATTCACAATTTGTGAATCGTAATTAAGGAATCCCTTCCAATTGATTCCTATGGGCCAAGAGGCCCATAGGAATGAATGGGAAGGCATTCACAAATTGCGATTAGCATTTTGCGAATCGTAATTTGTGAATGCATTTTCAAGGGTGCAGAGGGGGGCCCAAAGGACCCCCCCTGCACCCCTGAAATGTAACTTTAAGTGCAAGTTTCACACACACATGTCCCAAGGACATGTGTGTGTGTAACATGAAACTTTCAAAAATGCATTTTTATGCGTTTTTGAAAGTTTTCGTAAATTAGCAATCAACTTCATGCTAATTTACCCCTTCCTATTTGCGAATTCACAAATTAAAAATGTTCATGCATTGCATTTAAAAAATCTCGAATTGCGATTTCTTAAATGCAATCGCAATTTTAGAAATCTCTACATGGTTGCGATTCCTAAAATTGCGAAAAGCATGATGCATCCAAAATTTGAGAATTGCATTCGCAAACGGCCGAAAATTGCGATTTGCACCGTTTGCGAATGCAATTCTCAATTATGCATGTGAGCATAAGCCTTCAAAGGAACAGGCAGCTAAATAAAGACTGCAGGCTGCAGTGGAGTTTGCAGTGGAGTTTGATCAGATGACAGGATCAACGTCACTTCCAGTGCTAGCTGAGATTGGGCAGTTGGAAACTTGGATGTTTCAGAGACCAATGACCTTGTGGGTTGACTTCAACTGGGCCCGGATCTGACTCCGATAACTGCAGACCTAAATATTTGACAGTGAGTACAAGGGTATCCATTTTTTCTTTTGTGTGTGGTATTACTTAACACAGTGGCAATAGTGCTACTCACCACTGTCTAAATTGATATGTGGGACTAGGTGCACAAATTATTTGAAACTACTTTTAAGGCGTGTGGGTTGGACTGTCATATCAAGAGGGTTACACTAGTTGCCATTGTGGGGTTATTATACCCCCCAATTTCCCATTGTCTGAAAAGAACAATGAAGTTGTATTCAAGTGTGTTTAGAATTCACTAACCGTGTGCAGTTCAGCACGTTGGCCCGCAAAAGGGAGTTGGGGTTTTGGTTGGCAATGGCTCTAAATGTTATTGGCTTGTGTTGGTTTGCTATCAATCTAGCCATGTAATGCCAGGGCTGATGTAGCAAGGGAGATGTCGATGTGTGGGCGACCTCACTGGTATTACCAAATGGCAGGAGGTAAAGAAGCTGTATTGTCTACATATAACATCATTACTTAGAATGTTGAGGGTTGGCTAACCATGTTAAGAGGTACCGTATCCATGCATATCGAAAACAACAACATATCCACTTTGTTTACAGAAGACTCACCTCACTCGTGGAGAAATGTTCAGGCTTTGCATTTGCTGGTGGGGCTCATTTGTTGGAACTACGCATTCAGGGTTTGCAAGGAGGGTCCTTATCTGGGTGGCTCCTGTGGTCTATTTTATGCTGACTCATAACAAGGTGGATGCCAACGGTAGATTTGAGGTGTGTAGAGAAGGGGCAACCATTGAACCTGGCCTTAAATACATCATTAATGTCAATCAAGCTGGGTTTCTGCTTGCTCTTACAGTAACCTTGTTTTTTTAAAACAAAAAGGCACCACGTGTTTGGAACGAGGACTTTAAGTATGTCCCCAATGTGAATGAGGACAGATCCATGCCACTAATCATGCAGGCATTTTTGATCATGGTATTCTCTTCAAGTGAGGGAGTAGGTTTGGCTTAAGTGTTATTAAAGGCGTCCCTTCTCCCTCTATGGACTCATGAAGCCTAATGGAGGCAATTTACGTAATTTTCTGTTTTGAACACCAGTAGGTGCTATGTGTATATATATTTTCTTTTGTTTTCAGCATGCAGTGGCATTTCAAATGAGTGATAACAGGAGTGGTATCAGGGAGTTGTAACCCTTGGTCCTAATGAATAGGTTTGGGGTAGGGCTAGAGACTCAGGAACATGAAGTCCATGGAGTTTCCAATTTGACTAATTTGTTTAGGTACAAATAAAATTTAAAAAAATCCTACTAGCCAGGTATTTTTAATTTTCAACCCAACAATCCCCCCCTCCTATTTTTCCTTCATTTACCATATAAACTATCACCAAAGTGCTCCCATGTAACTTGTAGGTCGCAGCACACCCCATTCTGCAGTGGAATGGAAAGAACTCATTGATGAAGCATGCCACCAAGGGGAAACCCTAGTGGGGGAGGGTTGTCTAAGGAAAACCTTCCGTTGTCCAATACATCCAGAGGGGAAAGAAAGTCTCAAGCGACAGATGGGCCCTTTTTTTTACAGTACAATTGATAGGAGCATGAGTCCCTTTGTCTTTCTTCCTCTACCTCCCTTCTCTTGTTTTTTAGGTTTTGACTAGCAAATGCATGCGTACGAAGTACGCATGCGCTAGGAAAAATCTTATGATCTGTGTGTGGAGTCGGGTAACAGCCCCCTCCTCCCATTGGCTCGCTCCATAAATGGAGGCTAGCCATTGGGAGAGGGCTCTGTCCGTCAATCTCGGACCAGATTCGGAGGCGTTCCCGAGAATTTTTGGCTTTTGGCTACGTCAGCCGAAAGCCTCTTCTCGTCAACGCCCCCAAATATGGTCCGGGATTGAGGGCACCCGCCTTCCTGCTCCTGCATACAGATGAACTGCTCAATTCCATTGTGAAGAGTGGGGGGGCCTTCAGCCAGTACTAGTTTTGAGCCATCAGCACAAGGCCTGCTGGGATATATAGTTCTAAAGGGGGCGGTGGACTACAAGGTCCGTCGAACCATTGGTGGGTGTGCGTAGCCAGCCCTTCCCTATTGCGCTGTTAGGGGTCAGCGACCTGCGTTTCACCTGAGGTCCGGACACACTTTTGGGCTCAGAAACCTTTGTATAATCAAACTTTCAGTGCCTTTCAGTGCCTCCCGGTTCCCAGCGCTAGCCTCGTCTCTCCTTTGGCTCCAGGATTGACTGGTGGTCTGTCTTGATAGTGCACGGAGTCACCTGCCTGCGGGAAGCTTTCTCTTGTTTTCGTTTGGTTTGGGCTCCGTTTTCTCTCCCCTCGCCAGTGTCCGCCTCAACCCTGGAGGCGGCCTCGGGAGACTCCGTGCAGGTAAGGAGACTGGCCTTCGAGTCTCGTTCATGTGCAACAAAACTCGCCCCCTTACGGCGGGGAGCGTTAGTCATGTTTGTGATGGGTTGTGTAAAAGCCGGGCTCCGTACCATGCTTAGTGATGTCTTTTACAACTCGAAGAGCAGCGCGGGGGCATTTCCTTCCTTGCAGTGGGGCCACGACACACTGGCTACTGGTTACTCTCCCCTATCTCACAAATAGTCATTGGTCTTCGGTTGAATGGGAGGCCCGGGTAGAGTTGCCATACCCCCCACCCAGGCCCGGCTCCAGGAATTTTTATTTGGGTGGGCCAAGAGTGCATTCGGGTGGGCCACTGCGGCAGTCGCGACTTGCGCAAGGGAGTGGAATAGTGGGCTGGCGGGGGGTCGCGCGCCAGCAGTGGCTTTTCTTTAAATCCCATTTTTATTTCATTGTGGCATTTAAATACGCCTGCTGATTGCAAAGGTTTTCTCGCTCCTGTTGCTGCGTGGTTGTGGGCAGCGCTGGCTGGGTCCCTAAAATGTGACGCCGCCTTCAGGCTAAGAATGACACGTTAGAGCCCCGTGGCATAACCGGAGTAACAGCCGACACCTCCTCGCACGCTGGCCGTCTGTGCATTTGTTTACACCATTGCCTCCAGGAGGCGCCAATGGCTAGTTGGTGTTGGGGCGCTTAGTCCCTGAGTCCCAAGCCCATGGTCGCTGCCGGGGTGACCAAACCTCTCACACTGAGAGCCCTACTTAGGGTGTCCCATCCCCTCTCACCAGGAGGCGTGTCTGGGGCTTCCAAACCCCTCACACTGTACAATAAAGACTTTTTTCTTCTCCCCCTCACACTACCGGCCCTGAGAAGCGTGACCTATTCTCTCTCACCCTGAGGCTTCCAACCCCCTCACACTAAATACCGAAGTGCAGTGCCCTATCCTCTCACCCCGAGCCTTTGTATGTAGCTTCCAAACCTTTCACACTGAGAGCCCTGAGTGGAGTGCCCTATCCCCTCTCACCCTGAGGCTTCCAGGACCCTCACACTGAGAGCCCTGAGTGGAGTGCCCCATCCCCTCTCACCCTGAGGCTTCCAAGCCCCTCACACGAGAGCCCTGAGTGGAGTGCCCTATCCCCGCTCACCCTGAGGCTTCCAAGACCCTCACACTGAGAGCCCTGAGTGGAGTGCCCTATCCCCTCTCACCCTGAGGCATCCAACCCCCTCACACAGAGAGACCTGAGTGGAGTGCCCTATCCCCTCTCACCCTGAGGCTTCCAAGCCCCTCACACCGAGAGCCCTGCGTGGAGTGCCCTATCCCCTCTCACCCTGAGGCTTCCAAGCCCCTCACACGAGAGCCCTGAGTGGAGTGCCCTATCCCCTCTCACCCTGAGGCTTCCAAGACCCTCACACTGAGAGCCCTGAGTGGAGTGCCCTATCCCCTCTCACCCTGAGGCTTCCAAGCCCCTCACACGAGAGCCCTGAGTGGAGTGCCCTATCCCCTCTCACCCTGAGGCTTCCAAGACCCTCACACTGAGAGCCCTGAGTGGAGTGCCCTATCCCCTCTCACCTTGAGGCATCCAACCCCTCACACCGAGAGCCCTGCGAGGAGTGCCCTATCCCCTCTCACCCTGAGGCTTCCAAACCCCTCACACCGAGAACCCTGCGTGGAGTGCCCTATCCCTTAGAGCCCTGCGTGGAGGGCCCTATCCCCTCTCACCCTGAGGCTTCCAAACCCCTCACACCGAGAGCCCTGCGTGGAACGCCTTATCCATTAGAGCCCTGCGTGGAGGGCCCTATCCCCTCTCACCCTGTGGCTTCCAAGCCCCTCACACCGAGAGCCCTGCGTGGAGTGCCCTTTCCCTTAGAGCCCTGGGTGGAGGGCCCTATCCCCTCTCACCCTGTGGCTTCCAAGCCCCTCACACCGAGAGCCCTGTGTGGAGTGCCCTATCCCCTCTCACGCTGTGGCTTCCAAACCTTTCACACTGAGAGCCCTGAGTGGAGTGCCCTATCCTCTCTCACCCTGAGGCTTCCAAGACCCTCACACTGAGAGCCCTGCGTCGAGTGCCCTATCCCCTCTCACCCCGTGGCTTCCAAGCCCCTCACACCGAGAGCCCTGCGTGGAGGGCCCTATCCCCTCTCATCCTGTGGCTTCCAAGCCCCTCACACTGAGAGCCCTGCGTGGAGTGCCCTGTCCACTCTCACCCTGAGGCTTCCAAGCCCCTCACACAAGAGCCCTGCGTGGAGTGCCCTATCCTCTCCCACCCTGAGGCATCCGACCCCCTCACACAGAGAGCCCTGAGTGGAGTGCCCTATCCTCTCTCACCCTGAGACTTCCAAGCCCCTCACATGAGAGCCCTGAGTGGAGTGCACTATCCCCTCTCACCCTGAGGCTTCCAAGCCCCTCACACGAGAGCCCTGAGTGGAGTGCCCTGTCCACTCTCACCCTGAGGCTTCCGGGCCCCTCACACCGAGAGCCCTGCGTGGAGTGCCCTATCCCCTCTCACCCTGAGGCTTCCAAGCCCCTCACACGAGAGCCCTGAGTCGAGTACCCTATCCCCTCTCATCCTGAGGCTTCTGAGCCCCTCACACCAAGAGCCCTGCGTGGAGTGCCCTATCCCCTCTCACCCTGAGGCTTCCAAGCCCCTCACACCGAGAGCCCTGAGAGGAGTGCCCTATCCTCTCACCCTGAGGCACACCAGAAGGGTCTGGTATCCTCTGTGGATGAGATCTAAAGATCTAAAGCCAGAGTGTTATAATGTCACTACTGTCTCATTGCTCATCAACGATGTTGTAGAAAGCCCTGTGACTCGCATTAAATGTAGCATACTTCGTCTCTGTGTGGGTGTGTGTGGGGGGCTCTGTGGGGGGGGGGGGGGCTCTGTGTGGGTGTGTGTGTGGGGGGAGCTCTGTGTGGAGTGTATGTGTGGAGGGCTCTGTGTGGGTGTGTGTGGGGGGCTCTGTGTGTGTGTGGGGGGGCTCTCTGTGGGTGTTTGTGTGTGGCATTTGCGACACATTAAGCTATTGGCATTGTAAATGACAATGCCATTTATTTATGTTAAAAAAACATAAATAAAAATAATGTCAAGAGCAATGCCAATAGCTCTAACTTTAACAAAGGCAAAACCATTGCATTGTAAATGCTTGTTATAAGTGTTGTCATGTACAGCCAAGGTGGTTGGGAAGCTGACTGCCAAGGTAACTCTCCGGTGTCTGCTGGGTGTGGCCCCACACTCGAAGAAGGCAAACAGAGGAGGCCATTCCTAGACCTGGCCTTTGCACTCATGTGTGAAGGGGGGGCTATGGCTTGAAAGTCCCCTGCCACACCACGCATAGGAGACTGGCTGCAGGATATGACCATATGGGTACATGCGGAAATAGACATGCTTGATAATCCAGCACTCATGAGGGGCAGAAAGAAGAGATATACACAATGGGATGGTTATGTAGAAGCTCTCGAAGCAAAATCTGGCAAAAAAGCCACTGTGAGGGCAGGGCACACTTCACTACAGCTAACTCATTGGCATCAGTCTGCCATGATGGCTAGGTGTGGGCTAACATATTTGGAAAGTGATTATATTGTAGTCACAATGCACTCTAATGCATTTTGTCCCCATGGTCCTCCATTGAACCCCCGCTCCTCACCATTACATGTCACCCTTTTTGTTACAAGTGACCTCCAAGGTGTATTGTGCCTTCTGGGCTCAAGATGCTGAGACGACTGACAGCTACGTTCATAAGTTTGATCTGCTGCCATAACTACGTTCAGCTATATTTGACTGGTAGGATAGTGCGTTTTTTTCATGTCCCAACAAGGAGTTGAGTGATGTTGTAGTTAACATGTACGATACGCACAAGTGCACTCAGAATACAGCAGTGTAGCCATTTGTTTCATTATTGCAAATGGCATATATACTTATGATGCGTAAAAAAGTCGATAAAGAAATATGTTTAAAAAAAGGATGTGGAAGGACACAAGGGTTACCATAGTACACTCCTCCACACATACCTCAACCCTTAGATCCCAAGCTGAGGGGAGCTGAAGACTTTTGTCATCTTGGAAATGCCAAAAGTGGGTAGCGTTGGCCCTGAGAACCTTTACCTCATTGGTTAGGGCGTGCCCTGGAGTCATGCCCAACTACGCACTGGCCAATGGTAAAGCAGTGACGTTCATGCAAACATTGAACAATTCAAAAAAGAGAATGGTCAATAGACTCTTTTCTGAGAGGGTATTGAACACTCTACATTTTATTGTAGTGTTAAGATACAGTGACTAATACCATTTCTCTCCATCTGTTTTAAGCATTCGTCTGCCGCGGATGACCAACAGCGCCTACTCATCAGAAAAAGACAAATGACAAAGCTGGTCAAAAGAGACATGCATGTCGAGCAGAGCTTAGAGTGGAGCTTAAAGTTCTTGTAAGAGACTGTAATCCTCATTCTTTTTTTTTTTTTGAAAACCTTTATTCAAAAAATAAGGAGATACATGCGCAAGCCCACAACCATCATGGCCGGCCGCAAAGACAATCAATAGAAACAGGAGAACCGTAGGCCAATCTACAATCAGGATATTTCAAAGTACACCAGACGTGACTGTGGGGTGCGCAACACAGGATATGAGGTTTTCATTTTTAAATTTTAGAAGAAGAGAGGGGGCTGCAACACCAAGGACTTCACACCTTACATAAAAGGACACAAAAGAAACAAGGGGGACGTACCCCATTTACAATCGGAGATAGGCTATGACTACAGCAACGATATAATCTAAGCAGCCGCAGCGGTAAGACTGGACAATAAGCAGTATTACAGAACGCAGCATTCCCAAGTATCACCCCAGAGAGCCCACCCCCAAGAACAGAGAAACAGAGGCTTGTTGAGATGCCAGAAAAGAAAAAAGGTGCAAGACCCAGAGACAGCCAACCCTACTAAAGAGGAAAGAACCCTCCCAAAGCCGGAAAAGAGCGATAGGGACCATAGAACAAAACAAACTAAAATAACAAACCCCCCCCCCCCCCCGCACCCGCCACCCTGCACCCCTGTAATGGCTACGGCCTAACCCACTAACAGCGTGCCTGTCGCCCCGGAACTGCCCCACAGTAGGGAAAAAGTATAAGAAGTGGAGGAGGAGAGAAACAGACCCACTCCCGGACACCCGGTGCCCCCCGCCGGCAGTGACCTCCCCAAGGCACAATCATCAGTAATCAAAGCAAACATTCGGCATTATCACGGGGAGGACATTCACCAATAATAAACCCCCCCACCCCGCCTCAGGCCCGGTGAGATATTCGGTGCAGTCCCGGCAAAAGTGAACTGAGCTATACCAGGAAAGTAGAAGTCAACCCTATAAGCATCACAGGGAGATCGATCGCCAAAGTCACAACAAACGTAGTAAAAGGGAACGTCTCAGGTGGTCCAAAGCAGTGGCAAGGAGCCAGAACAGCTCAAAGTCGAAATCAGCCCTGTGCAGTGCGAATCCGTTCCGGAGCATGCGCCAACCAAGCCACAGCCGACCAGAAGCGGACAAAGCGTCCATGGCAGTCTGAGGCACTGAAGATGGAACAAAGTCCGGACACAAGATGGCGGCCTCCGTTATACAGGGGGGTCGGGAAAAGGAAAAAAGGTAGTCCCCTTCGACAGGACCTGAGACTCGGCGTTGACGAACAGAACCTCCAGCGACGATACTCCATCGACTAGGAAACGTGAATGTAAGATCAGGCACTGTAGCGGGTAAAGGAGAAGTGAGGCCGACTCCCGAAGGAGCGAGGTCGGGCCGCCGCTCGGGAACCTCAAGATGGCGAAGCAAATCGCTTGGCTGGACCTCAAACTGCTGTTCAGGTGTTGCAGCGTCAATGGCCGGTCGCGAGCAGACATCATCCAGCTTTGCCGCCAGGGAGACACATGTGACGGCAAGTTGTGAGCGGAGCGCCCCAATCGCTGCCATTACGGAACGCAATGAGTGTGCGCTATCTATCCCCTCCATCCCGGGGCCCAAAGGGACGGAGGGGAACACAATCTCCAGCCCAAGTCGCCGGGCTCCGGACACACGTTTAAGCGATCTCAACAACAGGGGCGCCCCGAACTGGCACGCTCAGCACAGTCACCGGCCGTGGGTGCAGCCCGTCAGCCCCCGGGCCAGGAAACGAGGGTCAGGCACACAGCCCCCAGCCACGGTGCAGGAGGATCGCAGTACGTCACGATGTTTGTCCCTCGGCACCATCCATCAATGAAGTCACAAGTCGAAAGCGAAAGGAATGATCCAAATCCGGAAGACCGGTCACAATCTCGGTCCCACAGCCGATGTTGATCAGTTCCCACATGGACAGTGCAGAAATCGAGGTCCCGGCGGCAGCCCAGGAGTAGGCCAAAAATGGGACACGACAGAACTCCGTCGCCGAAGAAGGTAGAGAGTCCGGGATGGCACCGTTGGCATCAGGTAACCTTCATACATCCAGGCGTAGGGCGTGGGTAGAGGATAAACAACAGGATAGACGAGCCGCCAGCGGAGGATGGCGGAGCCGGGAGTTTATGCGGCCATCTTGGTTCGCGGCGTAGCTCCTCCTCCCTGTCATCCTCATTCTTAATTGTGTGTCTGTGATTGAAGGGGATCAAGGAAAAATGTCTTATTCTAGTGTTTAGTTGTCCTATTACATTGTTTTATTATATAGGCTGGGAGTGAGCTTTGTGGGACGAGGTGAGTACAACTTAGTTTGGAAGGTGAAGCAGTACTATACAGAAGGTGAGAGAGACTGTTATGGGTTCCTGTACAAGGGAGTGAAATAAGCGTATTAAGCAAGTCATGCAAATTTGGGCAATGGCTTACATGCTGTGTTATGCCAAGGATAACAAAATGACATTTTAATAGATGTGTTTTTTATTTGTAATTAAAGGGTTGTATCCTTCAGATTATGTGAGTACAGTAAATTGTTAAAAGGAGATTATTGTTTGTAACTCCCTAAATGTGCATAATAGAAGCAGGACCTCCTCTTCGGTTCCAGAAGTAACCTCTTATTTCGTCTTTGTAAATTATGTGTTAGATGAGTTTGTTTTAGTTCTTGGTACCTAGTTGTTATACACAGTGTAGAAAATAACTTTACATGATAGTTTCTGCTTGAATCATTACAACTTAGGCTCTGGGCTGGCATGTCTGGTGAGCTTTGTACCCAGCATAAATGTTTATACCTCTGTCAATTAGCCCCAGTGTGTAATCTGCATAATCTGTATTTTAACAGTTACAAAAGCGCTTTTGTAATTTATTTGAAGATATTCATGCTTTTTTTCAAAATACAGGAATCTCTCTTTCAATGTAGTCAAGAGAAGCCCTGGCCCTGTAAAGACGTTTGCTTTATTAGTTGTGATACTGTTTAAATTAGGAGGGTGCAGAAATGCATATTTCATGTGCCTCAGATTCAAGGCAGCCTTGACAACATTAAATTCCTATCTAGCTACTGTGGTAAAATCGTGGTATATATGCATATTGCTATTACTCATTTGTTACTGGTCTTTTTCTTGCTTACTTTCAAAACTAAATCACAATCCCAGTGAAAAATTCTTTTTTTGCAGGTTTTGAAGGGCATTTTGGATAGGATATTGGCATCAGAGATGTATGTGCTCATTTGGTTGTTAACTTTTGGGTAGCTGTATATTCCACATTCAATTTCTGCTTTTTATCCATTTTCATCGCTTTCTCTGCACAATTGCTTTCTCATCAGAAATAACCCACATTAAATGACATGGTATAATGGCCAGGTTTCTGTCATAGAAGTGTGAGCTCTGCATATATACATATTGATTACATTTATAATGCCAGGTGTCATAACAACTGAATCTATACTAGTAAAGGTTGCTAATAACAGTTGGAAAAGTTGGAATACTGTAGGATCCCTTGCCTCAAATAGATGTTTTACAATCCCTGCAAAGAGATGTGGAAATCATTTTCTGGGCTTTCCAAATACAATCAATATATAATGTATTGCTTGAGTGTGGAGTTGCAGCTGCCTTCATTATTTATATACGCAGAAGGCACTCCAACTTTAAATCATCAGTGACATCGCTGGTAACATTACATATCACACCACCATTGACATCATCAGGGACATCTTTGAAGTAAAAAATTATTGCTGTAATCCAGATCTGTTTGCTGACGAATGAAATGTGCTGCGTCAACAAATTATGGACAGAATAATCAAACATTCACCCCCAGACAAGAGATCTTGGTTAAATCCATCATTCTTTTGCTCACTACACAAACCCCAGTTTGAACCCAGCCATGTGCAAATCAGTTTTGATCCTGCTCCTCATGGGAACGGTCCAGCTCGAACTACCAAGCCAGGTCTTCCCTGGACAGGAAACAAGCATCCTGGGATCAGTTTCAGGTTAACACCCCTCATCAGCCAGGCTAACTTGAATCCAGCAGCACAGCAAGATAAGGACCCACATCTGATCATACTCATCCCACTTAGGGCAAAAAGTGCTGTGGCAACAAATGATGGACGAATGCTGAAAGACTCAAACATTCACCCCCAGCCAAGAGATCTGGGTTAAATCCATCGTTCTTTTGCTCACTACACCACCCCAGTTCAGACCCAGCCATATACAAATCAGTCTTGACTCTGCTCCTCGTGGGAACAGTCCAGCCGAAACTGCCAGACTGGGTCCTCCTTAGATAGGAAACAAGCATCCTGGGACCAATTTTGGTGTGACACCCCTCATCAGCCAGGCTAGCTTGAATGCAGTTACACCGTGAGCAAGGGATCCAGGTCTGCGTACCCATCCCACTTAGAGCTAAAAGTGTTGCAGCAACAAATGATAGACGGAAGGCTGAAAGAATCAAACATTCACCCCCGAGACAAGAGATCTGGGTTTAATCCATCGTTCTTTTGCTCACTACACCACCCCAGTTTGGACCCAGCCTTATGCAAATGAATCTTCACCCTGCTCCTCATGGGAACAGTCTAGCCAGAAAAGCCAAGCAAAGCCAAGCCGGGCCTACCCTGGACCAGAAACAAGCATCCTGGGACAGGCTAACTTGAATAAAGAGGCGCAGTGAGCAAGGGACCCACATCTGGGCATACCCATCCCACGTTGGGCGAAAAGTGCTGCAGCAACAAAATTTATGGATTAGGGTGGCCTGTTAGGCAAAAAAACAATGGATTGAACCCAAATCAGTTGATTGGGGTTAAAAGTTTGCATTGTTCAGCATTCCCTCCATCATCTGTTCTTTTTTTTTGTCACCCTAAGTCAGTAAGGTATGCCCAGATGTGGGTCCCAGGCTCACTGTGCCACTGGATTTAAGCTAGATTGGTTGATGAGGGGTGTTACCCCAAAACAGGATGCTTGTTTCCGGTCCAGGGAGGACCCGGCTTGGCAGTTTGGGCTAGACTGTTCCCATGAGAACCAGGATCAAGACTCACTTGCATATGGCCTGGTCCAAACTGGGGTGCCGGGGTGGGCAAACAAACGATGGATTAAACCTAAATATGTTGATTGGGAGTGAATGTTTGCATTATTCATCATTCTGTCCATCATCTGTTATTTCTGTTTTTGTTGCCCAATGTGGTAAGAGTATGCCCAGATGTTGGTCCCGTGCTGACTGTGCCCTGGGTTCAAGCTAGCTTGGCTGATGAAGGTTGATACCCTGAAACTGGGCCCAGGATGCTTGTTTCTGGTCTAGGGAGGAGCTGTCTTGGTAGCTCAGGCTGGACTGTTCCCATGAGGAGCAGCTTAAAGACTGATTTTCATATGGATGGATCCAAATTAAGGGAGGTGTGGTGGGAAAAATAACAATAGATTAAACCCATATCTTTTGACTGGGGGTAAATGATTGCATTGTTCAGCATTCCGTCCATCATCTGTTCTTTATTCTTTTGTCGACCAAAGTGGGAAGAGTAGGCCCAGATGTGGGTACTGTGCTCACTGCGCCACTGGATTCAAGCTAGGGTGGCTGGTCCCAGGATTCTTGTTTCCGGTCCAGGGAGGAACTGGCATGGCAGTTCAGGCTGGACTGTTTCCACAATGAGCAGAATCAAGACTGATTTGCATACGGTTGGGCCAGATTGAGGTGACGTGGTGGGGAAAAAATGTAGGATTAATCCCAAATCTGTGGACTGGGGGTGAATGTTTGCACTGTTTCGTATTCCGTCTATCATCTGTTCTTTTTGCTTTTGAAAATGGAAATACAGCATTTTTGTTTGTAATTTATCATTATGTGGACATAAAGACCAATAATAGTGGTACTGCAGCCTTCCAGCTCCCATTAAGCAGCTTTCCTTTTCTATAAACACATACTCATTAGTCAAGAAATAGATACATAAGCAGATAAATAGATGTACGTTAGAAAATATATAAAGGGGGCCAGATTAAATGTGGAACATATATGCAGATGACAAAATAATTTATTTAGAAACTATGAAGCCATAATAATAGTGGAATAGAAGTGAAAGAGGTCTCAAATATGTAAATAAAATAGATGGTCTTACTGTGCCGGGTAAAACTATTAAAAAGATAGAATTTTGGTAATTGGGCTTCCTCGATTGGTCTGCTAAATTGTCGTCAACGCTTTGCTTCCATCTGCTACACCATACAATGGGTAAGCACACTTTTGCCATTGGCTGTGCTCATTTCGAGTGACTCAACAAAGCCTGAGCACATTGTTCACATGTGCCTAAAAATAGTTACTTTCTCTTCAGTGACAAAAGTGGTCGAAAGTGAGCATTTTAAATTTGAGTTATTTTTTAAAGTAAGTTAAAATACCCGTTGTTTGCTTTGTCTGCAAATTTGGTGCCTGGTTAGATGGTGATTTATTTTCCGCCTCCTTTTTAAAGGCAAAGTTATAAAGTGTTTTAATGACATAGTAACATTGCAGCTGTCTGCAAGTTGATTGTTTGGCTAGAAGGTTATTTATTATTGATTCTCCATTAAAAATAACGCATAACACAGATAAAAACCTTGTTATTTAAAAAACATGTTTAGTAAAAGAGCCACACCAGTGTTT
Source organism: Lissotriton vulgaris (assembly GCF_964263255.1). NCBI lineage: Eukaryota > Metazoa > Chordata > Amphibia > Caudata > Salamandridae > Lissotriton > Lissotriton vulgaris. Next base: position 765,433,305 of record NC_141687.1, read on the forward strand.
TTTGTTTAATGTAAATATTTATCGAAAGAACATTGGAGCCACACTTATATGGCAGCATGTTTTTTTTTTAATTCTTATTATTTATAAGGTGGATGCTTGAAATGAAAGCAAAAAAATAACCATTACAACAGTTTGCCAAGGCCTGACCTACTGACTGTGCTAGTGCTTGCTTATTTTGCTTCCTCTGTACCTTATGTGCTGTTTCTCTTCCTCCGATCACTATTCCTGTCCTTTGCGTGTTGCGCACTCTCTACCTCTCCGCTCATCTGTGGCTTCCCCACCCCTTTCAGTTCAGTTTAAAAACACATTTTTTCATCCCCTACAACACCAAGCTCCTGCGCTGCATCTCACCTATTCCCTATCCCATTTTTGTGTTTTCTGCCTAACCACCATCTCCTCCATTACTCACCCCTTAATCTCGGTGCTTAAGGGCATGTATATTTCCCCACCTGCTTTACCATTGCTGTCTGGCCCCTACCCTTGGCTTGTTTTTAGGTCTCGCCTGGAATAAGCATCCGAAGGATGCGTCCAGGCAGAGACTTATAGCTGCCTGTCTCGGGGGAATGAGGGACAAGAGGGTGTTACAAGCTTTTCTCCAGGATTTGGGTGCGCGAACGCGCACGTTCCGTCCCGCGCCGTGCAGTGCACACCCTCCGATTTCTTCAAGTTGCCACACATGCGCGCGCATATACACACACAGCCAGACAGACACTCGCTCACACCCCCCCCCCACCACAGTCATCGGCCTCTTTTAAACACACACACATGCAAACACACACGCATACACACAGACTCCAAAACACATACACACACGCACGCTCACACACATACAAAGCCCCCCGCCGCACGCGCACACACACATGCCCCTCCGCCCTCGCAGCTCAGCAACAAGGCGAAGCCCCACTCACCGGCTTCCTTGGTGCGGCTCTCCTCTCATCGGCAGCTGCAGGGCTCCTCTATGCCGGTTACCACGGGCTCTCCCTCACTCCCCTGCTCCGGTGCACAAAACAGCCGCGGCTCTTCCGTGGGAGGCAGGGTAGGCTCCCGCCCTCCTACTTCCGGTTTCCGGTTGTCCCGCCCGGCCTGCCTGACTTCCTGGTCGCAGGCCGGCAGCGATGTACGGTTTGTACCAGGCTGCGGCGGCAATGCGGGGGGACACACGAAGGATAGGCTCCCTCCAGTAGACTGGGTTCCTATTCGGGATTCAACCGCTTTTCTGGATTCACGCACTTCTTGTAGGATGAGATCCAACTTGTCCTCTAATGCAGGCGCTGCAGTCGGCCGAGCGTTCTCAGGTCCAGCCTTAGTATTTGCAGGGTCTGCCGTGTCCGGGACGCAGTCTTGCCCGCCGTGGTCCAATTGTCGCACCCCTTTGCGTCCCATCTTGTACCTCTCCTCAGCAGCGGTCAGCGTGGGTACAGCGACCGTGGGATCGCAGCGTGCTTCCCGCGTATTCTCAGGCTCCTCTGCAGCATCTTTCCCAGTAGCCCACCACAGTACCCGGATTCACACACAAGGCCCACACCGGACCGCGTCTCTCCATCCAACCGCCTGCTCCACACCTTTAGTCCACTGCGCAGTTTACCGGTCTTGATGTGCCCCAACTTGTCTGGTTCCGTTGCGTGTTGATAATTAGCACATCCACACTAGTGTCAGAGCAGCAGCACCGTTTGTGTGTATCTTATCCACTGTGGTTACCGAGGCCCGTGTAATGCGACACGTGAGCCAGGAGACTCTCTATACGGCCCTCACTTCAAGTATTGCAACGATATAGCAGATGGGGCCAGCATTACCATCTCACACTGCCCAATACCACTTCCATCGAGGTACTGACAACATTTTAGCTCTTTCTCTCTCAGGAGTGTTCAGGCAATTCCACCACACTGTCTCCGCAGGCGCAATGCCAGTTGTTCAACGTCTTTAGGCGCCGCCCTCCCAGAGGCCTTACTTAGGGTGCTCGCAAGCGGTGGTTCCGTCCCAGCACCGCACCACTATCCAGCCTCCGCAACGCCGCTCTCTCCTCCACAGAGTATTCCCCGGGTTGCAGCTCTTTAATTACAATATCCCAGTAAGGGCACCGCACGAGAACCCAACATACTGTGTCTCACTACGCAGTCAGGGAGCAGGCTGCCGCACATCCCCGAGGTCGCGTAGATTCCAGCCCAGCTTGCTGCCACACTCCCCGCGTCGCTCCGCGCTTTAGTGCCTGCCGCCTCCACTTCGCATAATTTCAGACGGCAATGGGGCAGCCGGGGGACCAGGCTGTAAAGAGCCGTTTCTACCTCCATATCGGCAAGGGTACTCCCCAGAGCGCAGATTCCGGTCTCACCACAGCCTTTCTCACATCACGGGACAGTGCGTCTGTAAACCTCCGGCGTCCTGATCTCCGTCGGATTCGCTGTCTGCGACACCCAGACGGTAACGAGCCTCCTCGCTTGTCACCGCAGTTCACACACACATTTGGTGGCCGCTTACCGGCAGTGTGCAAGTGTAATACAGAATTTTACTGGCTCAGGTCCGGAGCCTGTCTAAAAGACCTGTCAGCCACGCCCCCCCCCCCCAGAGACTAGTAACCTTGATGTTCTACACTTAGTTCATCGCAAGGGTCAGACATACCTTCCCCTTTGCGGTGAGTGAAAGAAGCACATGGCTCGCCTCCAAGCATGTGTTTATAGAAACATGCACTTTTGTGTCGGCTGAGTCTCAGGAAAGTTTAAACTTCTATTGCGAGGAGCAAACATAAAATGGTTTCACAGTCTAAAAGTAACTTTATAAAACTCTAATTAAAATAAGTGAGTGTGCCTCTAGAAAACCAATTACCTGTGGGTTGTAACCATTTTTAGGTCGAGCTGGAGTTAGCATCCGAAGGATGCGTCCAGTCTCGACAACTTACCTGCCCGTTTCATGGGAATGCAATGCAATAGGTCTCACTTTTGCGAAAGTTTAAGCTATTAGTATTGTAAATGACAATGCCTTTTATTTATGTTTTAAAAGCAAAAACATAAATAAAAGGCATTGCCATTTACAATGCCAATAGCTTTAACTTTAATAATGCGAGACCTATTGCATTGCAAATGCTTGTTGATTGCTGCTATTGACAGAAAAAAAGGGACCATCCCTGTGGAATAACTGGCATTGCTTTGCTTTTCTCTATTCCTACAGGTGTAATATTGCCTCTCTAGGTTTTTCACTCTCGGTTTTGATATAAGACTTAAGATCTTTGGGGCACTTATTCCCTTTCTGAGTACTCTGTTTCTTTTTGGAATCTCAAAGTCACCCGTTTCTTAGTTCCATTACATTTCATCCCTGTTATGTTTTGAGTGAAGCCAGCTTTTCTTAACAGATTCATCGGGGCTATTAGTTTCACTGTTCTCTTTGCTGTTTTTATCTTCCACTTCTCCCGTGGGTTCTTTGGTGCCTGACGGTTGAAACCAAACCCACTTCCAACTCTTGGCAACCTGACTTGTGTGTGCATGAATTTTCACACATATGTGGCCATGCTGGGTGAGGGTTTTTGTTCTACTCGTGCCCCACCCTGCTAAATTCTTTTTCTACCTGTGTGACTGTGCTCTTTTCGGATGTGTGCTCCTTGTTTGTGCACTCTAGTCTTCCTTTCCTTGGACATTTATTCTCTTACCAACCACTGCATTGCAATATGAAAAGAAAACGAAGGTAATGGGGATACTTTAAGTAGGATTCATTTAGATTCATCACAAAATGTGTTTGATTGAGGTGAATTGAGAGTCTCCAAACAGAGTTTAGGAGGTAATGTCAAGTTCGCTAATAGGAGTCGATCTTGGACCATCCGTCACCTTCATGATGCTTAGGCCCAGATTTACAAAACTCCTACACTCTGCAGCGCAGCAGCCAAAAATGCCGTGCTGCGTAACGTGTGACGGAGAGAGCCGGAGAGCACAATATCTACATAAATATGGCACTCTTCTCCCCCCTCCTAAGAGCCAGCACCACACACACAAACATCTTTGCCCCATAGTGTAAGGGAGTCTGCGTGAGTCTATCATGGGGGTTGTATTGGAAGGGTATCTTTACAGTACAAAACTAATGCTAGACTCATGCATACTATGCTTAAACTAACTTTAAAACTTTCCACACTTTGTATGTGTGTTGTACAGTGAAACACAAATGCAAAGTCGGAAAAGAAAGGAGAAATAAAAGCATTTTTTCTGTGATAGCGTCTATTTGAAAAGGGCATAGTTTTTTGTCACAAATTCCTATCTTCTATTTCTAGTAAACAGGGTTTTGCATCAAAACCCCTGAGTGGTTGCATTGGGAACTACCAAGCACCACCCATGGAATGACCCTTGGCACTAAGTAATATGAAACAGCTATATGCTCTGCTTTGTGTTACTTTCAAGTGAAAAATACGTTTTGTTCTGGAAAGTATATTGGTGAAAAAAAGATTTTGCATCGATTTGCGTCACTTTTGTGACCCAAACATGGCGCAACATCTTTAGTGAATATACCCCTTAGTCTTTAAAATAAATTGGGCGGTAAAGGGTGTTCTATGTCTTGCCATGTCCAACTGTGAAACCACTACTGAGTAAGCTCTCCTTGAATATCCTCTCCCATTTTAGACCATTGTCCCATATTTCAAGGGAGCAGGTGTTGGAGACTGTGGCCAATTCTACCCGTAGCTTGGACTCCACCTTGAGATTGCTATGTATGATAGCAAACCACCTTTCAGAGAGGACTTGGATCAGCACTCATGTTGTGGAGGTCACCTAAATTATTTGTTTTCCACTGTTGAGGCTTCTCCTTCTGTACTGTGAGTAAGGAACCAGCCCTGTCCATGTAATGAGACAGGTATCCTCCTCAAGTTATTTCTTTGTCCTCTTTCCGGATGAAGAGGTTGAAGGCATAATCAGTAACGGAGATCTGGCTTCTTCTTGCCACGTGAACACATAGTAGATGGATTAAGATCTGGTTTAATTTGCTGAGCATCCATTGTCTATGAGTTGTTAGTACAACCCCAATTACCCTTACTCATAGCCACCTTTTTAAAATCCATCTATGCTGCAGATTGCCTAAAGCCCTCAACCTGGCAGATGTGAAAGGCAAAACCTACTGTTTGTCCTATGCATGATCCTTGTTTGTTACCGAATGCATTGAGCTATTGTCAATTTTCTTACTTGGCACGCAGGGAAGGTGTCTCTAATACCCCTTCACCCTTTGTGATACTTTCATGGCTTTATGGAGGTCTCTGTCTAGTTCTTCATATGCTGTATGCCATTGCTATGGTTCGTTGTCTTCCGTCATAGAGTTGTTGTTCTTTTTTATTGGGCTGCAATTGTCATTTCTCGCCTCTGGATATGTTGTTCCCATGTTTTGTTTCTGGAAATTGTCTGTTGTCCTCATATTACCACTTCTTATATCCTGAGGACATACGATCAAGAAGTAGTATCTAGGAAAATAGGTGGCTAAAAGCTTGAAAACCATTGCCTCCCAATGTGATATATTGCTTTTTAGAGATTTCTATGAAAGTAGTTTTGATTTTACCTGTCACCCGTTTATATCTACATTTCTCTATGCCAGCTAAGCAACTGTTCACTATAAAGGAGCCTTGACTGGTATTTCCAACCCACATGTTACTCGCATTATTTTTTTTAAATACACACTTTTTCTGTAAGCCTCCTTAAATGCTAAATTAGCCCAATCAGGGAAATGAAAAATAAAAGCTTAGAGTTTCAATGAGAAATTACCTTCATCATAACCAGATATTCATGAAATAATAATAATCAATTCCCGCAACTATTGGCGATTTATGAATTAAAACTACAAAGTCGGTTCTGATTTTAGGAATACTATGTAGTCCTTATTTCGAGTGAAATATGGCTAATCACAATTGTGAGGAAACTCAAGCCAGCTCATGGGCGTGATCGGATATCCACTATTCTCTCTTGTAGTCTCACATAATCATTGGTATGTCATGATTCATTAACATGAGCTACTTTTTTACAGCTTATTTTGGGGGCAGTGCTTTATGTTGGGAGGGGATGTTCCCAAAGCCCTGAACCAATGTGCTTAGACCCATCCTTACCTGCCTATTACAACAATACAGGTCTACTTAGCAAAATTACTGGAAAAGAGCATAATGGCACAACTGCTCACCGATTTGGAGTATTGCAATTGTCTATCCCTATTACAATCTGGGTTTAGATCAACAGCAAGCTATATTCGCCTTTTCGGCCAATGCCCTTGTGTTTGCAAATGAAAGGACAGGTTGGATGCTGCTAACAGTTGACGTCTCAGCAGTGTTTAACACTATGGACCTTTTCATCCATATTAACCTTTTATTCAATTTGGCTAATACTCTGGCTAGTAACCTTAGGCAGTTCCAATAGCTGTATGCAGAAATATAAACAACAAAATCATCGTTCTATCAACATATTATGGCACAAAGCTGATTATTAATCAAATCTTTTCAGTAGCGCAGAAGGTTTGATTAATTGTTATTAGCTTATTATCCTTGTGCTGCCCTGCTCGCTGCTCCGCTTTGATTAATTATTGTTATTTGCCTATTATCCTTGTGCTGCCCTGCTCGCTGCTCCGCTCTGATTAATTGTTGTTATTAACCTATTATCCTTGTGCTGCCCTGCTCGCTGCTCCGCTTTGATCAATTGCTGTTATTTGCCTATTATCCTTGCGCTGCCTTGCTCGCTGCCCCGCTTCTACTTTAACTTTCATTGGCCAGTAAGTCTTTAGCCTGTGCTACCCTGCTCGCTGCTCCTCTCTACCTGCGCACAACGTTACACATTTAGCGCGATAACTCCCGGCGCTGTTCTCTGCCCTCCCCTCCGCTGCCATTTTGGGTGTTGTTGTTGTGCTCGTGAGCCCGCCCCGCCTCCCAGCTGAGCCGCCCTCGCCCCTCCCCCTCCCCACCATCCATATATGACAGTAGCCCATGCGTGCAGCGTCCACGCGCAGCGACCGCGCCCAATCCGCGCCGAAGGTGCGCCAAAGGTAAGCCCGTCTACGCCCGTCCGCGCCTGGACCGCGCCCAGCGCCAGAGCCCCTGGTCCCCGTCATGCCCACCCCTCCCGCATTACTTACGATGCCGCCACCCTCCTAGCCCTTAACCCCGGTCGCGCCCCCAACTGCGTCCAAGCCGCTCCTGGACACACCCATGGACCTTTCTCTTGCTACTCCTGCAAATTTATCGGCACCGACAACATCTCCGCTACAACCACACCACAGATTCCCGACCCCAACCACCTACAATGCATCCTTCTCAACACCCGATCGGTCCACAGACACGCCATTGACCTATGGAATCTACTAGACACCATCTCTCCGGACGTCGCCTTCCTTACAGAAACATGGATGAACGCTTCCTCCGCCCCAGACATCACCATTGCCATCCCTGAAGACTATAAGATCACACGCAAGGACCGTACCGGCCACACAGGAGGAGGAATCGCTATCGTCCATAAAAAATCAATCCACATCTCAACCAGCTCTGACGTCAACCTCGCCAACTCTGAACACCTTCACTCCAGATCCACATCGACCCCAAGACCACACTCAGAGGCACCCTCCTCTACAGACCACCAGGACCCCGCTCAAAATTCAGTGAAGACATCACGGACTTCATCACTCCACACGCGCTCCCCTCCAAAGATTACATCCTTCTGGGAGACCTCAACTTTCACCTTGAAAAGAACAACGACCGCAACACCACCACCCTCTTGGACAACCTCGCCAACCTCGGACTTAAACAACTGGTCACTTCCCCCACCCACATCGCAGGTCACACACTCGACCCCATCTTCACCTCCAGCAATCATGTCTCCTTCAGCCACACTACGGATCTCCTCTGGACTGACCACAGCTGCGTTCACTTCACCTACAACAAGCCGAAACCCACCAACCAGCTCCAACCAACTCTGCAAAGAAACTGGAACAAAATCACCATCGACCAGATCTCCTCATTGCTCCTTCTAAACACCCCAGCCCACTCTTCTAACCCAGACCAAGCCGCCGCCAACTTCACCCTATGGTTATCCAACACCGCCGACATCCTAGCACCACTGAAAAAACGTCAACGCAAACTTGGCAGCAAGAAGGCCTCATGGTACAACGATGATCTTAAGAAGTCCAAGAAACTCTGCCGCTCCCTTGAAAAGGCCTGGAAAAAAGACCCAACCACTAGCACCAAGGACGCCTTCAAAATCGCCACCCGCACACACCACCAAGTAATCCGTAAGGCCAAAAAAACAGCATTCAAGGATCGACTAGACAACAACGCCCACAACAGCAAGGAACTTTTCAACATCGTCAAGGAATTTACCAACCCCTCGGCCAACTCCAACGACATCACCCCTTCTCAAGCCCTCTGCGACTCCCTGGCTTTATTCTTCCACAACAAAATTGCAGACATCTACAACAGCTTCGACAACCAACCCGGAGACCAACCCACCCGACCATATGCCGAACACTCTCCCCCCTTGAACACCCTTAACGACTGGAACCCAATCTCCACTGAGGACACCATCCGCCTGATGAACTCCATCCACTCAGGATCCCCCACAGACCCATGTCCTCACCACATCTTCAACAAAGCAGACTCCGTCATAGCACCGCACCTCCGAGACGTCATCAACTGCTCCTTCAATTCCGCCACCTTCCCGGAAAGCTGGAAACACGCTGAACTCACCGCCCTTCTGAAAAAACCCACAGCGGACCCCACCGAACTCAAAAATTATCGCCCCATATCGCTCCTTCCTTTCCCAGCCAAAGTCATCGAGAAAGCTGTCAACAACCAACTCTCCGCTTTCCTCGAAGCCAACAAATCCCTCGACTCCTCACAATCTGGCTTCCGAGCAAAACACAGCACTGAGACCGCCCTCATCGCTGCAACAGACGACATTCGAACTCTACTGGACAATGGAGACACAGTCGCCCTCATCCTCCTCGACCTCTCTGCAGCCTTCGACACAGTCTGCCACAGCACCCTTTTACAACGCCTCAGAAACATCGGAATACAAGGAAAAGCACTTGAATGGATCACCTCGTTCCTCACCGGAAGAACCCAGAGAGTCCGCCTTCCACCATTCAAGTCCGAGGCCACTGAAGTCATCTGTGGCGTACCACAAGGATCCTCACTCAGTCCCACCCTCTTCAACGTATACATGAGCCCCCTTGCGACCATCGCTCGCCAACACAACCTCAACATCATCTCCGTCGCGGATGACACTCAACTGATCCTTTCCCTCACCAATGACCCCAGCACCGCCAAAACCAACCTACACGAAGGAATGAAAGAAGTTGCCGAATGGATGAAACAAAGCCGTCTGAAACTGAACTCAGATAAAACAGAAGTCCTCATCTTAGGTACATCCCCCTCTGCATGGGACAACTCCTGGTGGCCGGAAGCCCTTGGAAAAGCACCCATCCCGACAGACCACGCATGGAACCTAGGCGTTATCCTGGATTCTTCACTCTCAATGAACAGACAAGTCAACGCCGTATCCTCATCCTGCTTCAACATTCTTCGCATGCTCAAAAAAACATTTCGCTGGATCCCCACCGAAACCAGAAAAACAGTCACCCATGCTCTGGTCACGAGCCGACTGGACTACGGAAATACCCTCCACGCAGGTACTACCGCTAAACTCCAGAAGAAACTCCAACGAATCCAAAACGCCTCAGCCAGGATCATATTAGACATCCCGCGTAACGAACACATCTCTGGCCACCTGAAAGACCTCCACTGGCTACCCGTCAATAAGAGGATCACTTTCCGACTGCTAACCCACGCACACAAATCACTCTACGACATCGGACCAGAATGCCTCAACTCACGACTGTCCTTCTACACCCCTTCCCGCCAACTACGCTCTTCCAGCCAAGCCCTCGCCACTGTACCCCGCATCAACAAGACCACCATGGGAGGCAGATCCTTCTCATACCTGGCAGCTAAAACATGGAACTCACTCCCCACCTACCTTCGCCTTACCCAGAACCACCTAGCATTTAGAAAGCAACTTAAAACGTGGATATTTGACAAGTAATCCTCCTCCCCTCCCTAAGCGCCTTGAGACCCTCTGGGTATGTAGTGCGCTATATAAATTCTCTGACTTGACTTGACTTATCTAGGCTGACCATTACAGATGATTGTTAGCTAAAAAAACAGGTCAGCGCCATGATAAGGAATGGCTATCATTAATTCCAATTTCTCTGGCAATTATTGCTGTTGTTTCCTCAGGAAGCCAGGGCCTTAGTGGTTGAGGTGGCAGTCAGTTCTACAAGATGAAAGAAGATCTATGTGCAGGTATTTCAGTTTACTAAGCAGTTTTCCTTCAACATGCTTAAAATGTTCCAGTCAGTATAGGAACTAAATGCAAACAACCACGTCTCACAAGTCAGGCGACATCTTCACTAGCTTCCCTTTAAATGCATTACTTAATGTCTAAATGCATCCATAAAATGTTATTATCTTACTTAAACCACAGAACCAGCCAAAGAGAACATTAAGGAGCAGTAACCAATTGTTACTGATTATACCCAGGATTAAACTCAAACCTAAAGTGGGAAAGGCATTATCCCATCTATTTCCAAATTTTTAGAAGTCCCTTTCCTCCGCCATCCAACAGTGTTTATCACTCAAACTTCTTAAACCAAAGTCCTTCAGACAAATCTTTTTCAGGCATTCATAAAGACATGTTCCAAGAGACCTTTGGTTAGTGAGCACATAATAAAATAGTTAATCAACAAATTAATCAATCTCCACCAAGCACCCTTAAACACTGAGCTTGAGTAATATAAAAGCATTTTGTAGACTGCCAGTGCTGGATGCTTGAATGTAGTAATTATGGTTTCTTAAGCTGAATTTCTATGATTAAAAGAAACCCTGTACCAATCCCCTGCCAGTACTGTAGTAGGCAATCTGGATCCGCAATATCAAGGTTCACAGTAAAACCTCTATTTTCCCTTAATGGTGCTCACAGCATCTTAGGACTGAGCAAAAGTTTATTACGGTAAGCATGTACAAGCCACCACGGAAAGAAGCAGGTGACTGGCAGAGCATTAACTTAATCAGAATCCCCTGGAGATTCAAAGGTCATCAACATCCTTACATTACGTCAGAGTCTATATTACATGTTTTTGTTCCAAAAGATTAGGGAATACTGACAAAACAAGCCCCAATAACTTATAGGTTACTACATTACATCCACCTTAGCAATTCTAAACTAAACAAAAACATTTAACAGTTTATCTGTAGCCTATGTATTCGGGCACTCCGTCGCAATCCAGCAGAAATTCTCCAACCAAATGACTTCCTCACTACTTGACTAGTCTTTCAGGTGAAAAAGTCAGCACCATGACAAACCTTAACCGCTCTAGCAGCATTACACCAATGCCGCCTCAACACGCTTACAGACTTGCCAATAATTTACTCAACAACCCCAGGCTCACCAAACGTGCACTCTTCCTTTATGTAAAAAACAAGTTTTAACACAAACCAGAACTCCCACCCTAAACATCATCCCTTTCGCCTCTTTCCTGGAGTCAATTCTGCCCTTTTGCTTGGATTGAGTGGCTTTAACCTTCCTTCTGATCTGCACATCCAGCTCTTCCAGCTCAGACCACCTTTTTACTCCTGTCATACACAACTTGGAAAAAAGACTCAACAACTCAAAAGGTGACATATTAATTACAGAGTGGGACGTGGTGCAGTACGACCACAACATAGATCTAACCACTTGCTCTAACAAACTGTGTCACCCTGTGACTCCATGTGCTGGTGGTAGCACCTGATGCCAGGATGACTTGTAATTCATGGAAAGACAACAAGGAAAGCAACTGGGTCATAAAAGACTGCACCACCTGGACTAGTCACTAAGTGAAGATGATATTACCCACCTCAAATGATCTCCCGCTTGTAGATCATAAAATTAATATGTGAACTGGTTGGATGAGAGGCAATATATAAACACAAACAGTTGGTACAGAAAAGCACATCAATAAAAACGTCAGCAGAGAGTTGTTTCTGGTCTTTTATTTCCAGATGTGCTTGATATGCGATTGATAGAACCAGCCAACGCGTTTCACCCAAACATGGGCTTCTTCAGGGCAATAAAACTGTGGTATGAACTAAATCCTCAGTGGCTGGATCAAGAATGGAGATTATTACAGTTCCAGTACGTCGTGATGAAATCCAGTGGTGGAGAAAGGTCCTTTGTGTTCAGGCAGTGCGGTGTACTGTATTTCGGTGTTTGCCTTCTAGTAAATTGGAGTCATGTCCGGAACGCGTCCTGTAGCCAGCGCGTTGGGTATCCACGTCTTAGAACGGTCATAATCTCCATTCTCCATTCTCCATAAACGGCCCGGACTGGCCGTTGCGGGCACCGGGCAATCCCCTGGTGCGCCCCATGGGTGGGAGCCGGTGTGGGGCCCCTGGGGGACGTTTTTGTTACAGGGCCGTCTTTGCAGCATAGCTGCAAAATCGGCCCTGTAACAAAATCGGCCGAAAACCGGCACTGGCAACGAGCTCAGTCACACAGGGCAGTACAGTAAGTCATCTGGTGATATATGCAAGGCTGCCCAGGAGAAATGAAGCAGTAGCACAGTGGATTAGTTCTGTGGAGTGGTGGTTTATCTTTGAATTTCTCGCTGCCAACAAAACGTTTAATGACAAGCTATAAGTCTGTGAAGAAGAAGCATCAATTTATTATGATGTACAAGCCACCATGGAAACTAACAGATGACTGGCAGAGCTCTCCCACAGACTTAGAATACAAAGGCATTTCAATGGTCACATACACGCTTCAATGACATCAACACATTGTAAAGATTTTATTATACAGGTGGTTCTTCCAGAAGCCTAAGTAATACTAACACAACAAGCCCAATGATTTTTAGGTTACTATAGAGTGTTATGACACAAGAAAATGTTGATCTATTTGAGAAAGATCAACCGAAGTGGCAAAAATGTCTGTATTGAAACATTACTTGCCAAATGAGTAAAATGAAAGCTGCTGCATCTCCTTCATCTTGGCACAACCTAAGATCACCTGTTACTGTCACTAAAACAGACTCTACTCCATGAGAAAAACAAAAATCAGTCACTCTAGGATCAAGCACACCCTTAAATTCAATATAATGAGAATGCATGTCTTTGATTAACCTAACAGTACTCTTGGCAATAAAAGGGAGACAAAAGACAAGCATAAACTTTGGAAGGATGATTGAGTCAGTGGAAAGCTTATTTAGTAAACAAATGATAAAAATAATTTTTCCAAGGCTGGCTCTTGACGATTCAGGCTACCGGCTGAACGCGCCGTAAACCACACACCCCCTCCACTTCCGGACGCCCGCAGAGACGCAGCAGAAATGCTATGGAATGGCTGCGGTGGATTTCACAAGCAGGAGCTGGTGAGGTTCTGGCGCTCGATACAACCCGTCCTGCAGATCTCTATGATTAAAATTGGTCATATGCCCGAAATTACGCTTTAAGTTGGCTTATCAGCAACTCAGAGCATCACTGTGGGGGGAATTTTCTATTGTACTTTCCTGGCCGGCAGGCTGCCGCTGATGCTTGATTTCAAGAAGATGGAAGAAAAGCTGGTTGGAAGTCCTAGCCCCATAAAGATACAGCTGAAAAGATTAGACAAGACGGGACAAGCCCTCAGCGCTTTCACAACTCCACAGACTATAGTCACCAAAGTCACAGTATAGCTGTGGGAGCTTAATACTAACCAAGTTCCTGGCTCTTTGTTCCCATCGGAGCTGCTCTGGAATAAATACTGAGGACACCAAGGACGTATTAAGAAATGTTAAGCTCAGGCAGCTCTACCTCCCAGAATACGAGAAGGTTTGCTACTTTCTGAGACTCACTTTTGCCGTATCATCAGGGACCACCAGGTTTCTCGCCAAAGGGGTAAGTGCATGAGCTCTGCTGCCAGTCTGTGCATGGGGCTTTTTGTACTACTTGGTTGAGGGTCACCGGGGAAGTTCTATGCGCAAAAGCCTTCTTTTTCCACTCTTTGTAACTACTGGTAATCTATCATGAGAACAGCAAAAGAAATGCCTTGGAGCTTGCAATATGTGAAATTTCTCCAGAAATACTGCTGAAACCCATCTTTATTCCCTAGTGCTAGTTCAGTGGGTTAAAAAATGCGTAGGACAAGCAGCAGCCTGGGCAACTCGCGCTGCAGCCTTGAGGAAAGATCTGGGACTGCCCACAGAAAATTCTGAGATGGCCACCACAGAGCTCTCCAAGCAAGATTATTCGGGGGGGGCTCTGCTGATCTGGATACGAGTACTAGCCTCGTCTCTGTTGTTTCTCCTAGGGCAGGGCCCTCAACTGCACACATTTTAATGGATCCAGAGACGATAACTCCCGGGGGCGACGCTGAGGCTGAGAAATCCAAGGAACTTAAAACACTTAAAAAATACCCTTTATTCTACAAAGCTAAATCTGGATTATTATCCAGCGCAGAGGGGTGGAGAATGTTCCATCAACAGCTGAACAGCCTCCTGACTCCATTAAGGGGTTCTCTCTCTGTGGTGGCAGTAGTGCACTTTCACAACCTCTAGTGCACCCTTTACCATCTCCCGGACGGAGCTTATCTGGATTACCTGCTCCTGAAGACGTTGTGCCGGCAGTACCTGATAACACTGTATCCTCTGTAGCATCTGCAGAACAATCTAAATCTGGGCCTGAATTGATTCAGGAAAGCTCCTCTAAGGATGATAGATTCTTCGCTTTAAAAGTCAATGTGTACATATCCTGTCACATGTAGCAAGGTGCACTACTCAAGCCCTTACGGTGCTATTAATTGAAGAATACTTCTCTTGTTTGAACAAAAATGTCCCACTGATTATAATACTTTCAGCATAATCTATACATGCATAAAACTACCTTTTAGATAGCTAATTAACCACAAAATAAACAATGAGCCTACATAACAAGATTAACAGTGCTTCTTTTTAAATCAAATTTTAGTTGATGTAGCATATATTGTATAATTCATTTTTACATCATATTCCACAAATCATGTTCTGTGCTGTTGTTCCCAATGCATTTCGGGAGCTGCTTCATCAGGGGAACACTACAAGTACAAATATTGTAAAATTCGAATTCAAAATATAATTCGATTGCAAAGTCAAATTTCAGATCTTTTAAGGACTAGACCCTCGTTCCAAAACACATAATATGGTCATGCTGTTGCTCGTAAGGTAATGCTGCCTTTAAGTATACAAGTAACTAACAACTAGTGCATATCCCTCATCTAATACACCAAACCCATTGTTGCCCATTTCTCTAAAAGAAAACAGTACGTCAATCGTGCTGTAAAAGCAGTTGCGTCTGTCCAAAGCTGTGTAGAAACACATATCCCACAGAAGACAAGTAGCTGGTTTGCTATTTGATTACCCAATTTTTAGTTATTCTTCCTTTTGTAATGTAATTTTTAGCACCCTAGGGATGTAGGAGCCCTTTCCTTATTTTAAACACCCAATGACTCATTTGTCGTTATCTTTGATATACTTTTCTAGATATTGTAGTGGAGGAAATCACTATAACATATTTGGGTACTAACTTTATGTTTTGGGATCAGTGACAGTGCAGATCGAGTGATTACTGTTACTTTGACGCATTATATTAAAGCAGGGTACAGAACCATAGGTATTGGTATTTTATGACAATGTTTCCAAAGGTGCTGTACCTCTTTCGGGCCATACCACTCTTTCTGGAGGAGAAAATAATAAAAAATCTGGAATCTGTTTTCATTAGATTTATCTGGCAATTTGGGAAGGTCAGGCGTTCTACTAATTTGATGTCTCTTCCAAGGGAAAAGGGTGGACTTGCCTTACCAAATTTAAGACTATATCATTGGACTTGTCTTTTGACACAAATGTCGGTGCTCTTCCAGTCAGAGACGAGCCCCGGTGAAGCAAGCATTGAAGTCCAGTCGCCTCCATCTATCTTTCAGTTGTTGTTAGGAAGGAAGGCTCTGGAGCTAATGCTGTGCAAAGTTGACCAGAGATTTTATAAGAAGGCCAGATTTAAGATTTTGGACGGGGCTTGGCGTGTCTGGAATGCTAGTGTAAAGGCCTTTAACATACCCAAGGTCAATTTTTATCTACATATATGCAACTCTAGCCTCTTCTCACAGATGTGGGTAGATAGGACCTTGAAGGTTTGGAGGGGGATGGGTATTAAGACATTCTGGGATATTATGGAGGGAGAAGGGGCAGTGAGCTTCGATGTCCTGCAAAGTAGGTTTGGAATTCCAGCTAATCATTGGTTTGTGTATGGCCAAATTATACGGTCCCTGAAGGCATTAAGACCTCAACTGCCACCTCCAGTAAATTTCCCCCTGCTGGATGTATTGACCAGGGGCTGCAAGAAGATCAACACTATATATAATATTTTTCTTGTGGGAATTCCAGATGATTTGGATAAGACAGAAGTAGCCTGGGCTAGGAAATTGGGAAATCCTGATGCGGATGTCGACCTGGCCCTGCTCTTGAATAAAAAGATCTTCCGGGCCTCAAACCTGCGGGCCCAGCACTATAAAATGGTTTTTAATCTGTATTACACGCCGGCTAAATTATTTGCCTGGGGGGTCAGGGAAGATGACAGATGTCCCAGATGTAGGGCTGGGCAAGCAGATCTACTGCATATGTTTTTTAACTGTAGCCTGCTGATCCCAGTTAGGATGGAGATAGAGAAATTCTGGGAGGGGTTGCTAGGTCACAAGATCGATCTATTCCCTACCCTGATGATACTAGGCACAGATTCAAACTTTAAGCTGGCTAAAGAAGAGAAAGCCCTGGTTTTTATTTCTGTGGCTGTGCTCAGGATTTTAATTTCTGCGGGGTGGAAAGATATTGTGGCCCCGTCCTTTCAAATGTGGCTTTCCAGATTTCTCGGAACACATAATATTGAGTCCTGTCTTTATAAACAAAAGGTTGTGACAACTCGGGAGTTTGAAAGAGGGATCTGGGCTCCGATTACAAAATGGAGGGAGGCCAAGCTGCAATCGCCTGATCTGCTATGCTGCTTTTATCTGCTTCTTTATCTAACAACGTGTTTTTTTTATATTATGAATTGATGATTAAGATGATCTGAATCTTCCCTAATTCCTATTTATGTATTTACCATTGATTGTATGTATTTATTGTGCCTGATTCCCCAGATTTGTTATAATGTCCGGATTAAATGAATTTAATGTTTCTCTGTAATGCACTGATAAATCCCAATAAAAATATTTAACAAAAAAAAAGGTATTGGTATTTTAACGATTTTGTTTGTAAAAAATGGGCAGATATTTTACCACAGCATTGTGATGAGTTTGAGGAGTTTTTGCATTTAAGCTCAAATACCATAGTCACAAGTTCGATAGCTCGTGATCGAGAAGTCTATTTTCTCTTGTAATGGTAGCGCGTCGGGAACATGCATTACGCAGATCACACGTATAACGAGTAGCGCGTCTGGAAGGACTTTGAATGTTGGTGGACAAAGAAGAGCAGCACGGAAAGTTGGCAGCGTCTCTAAGTAAGTCATATGGAGCTTCTTGTAAGGATTGAGCGGGTGAAAGAATAGGAGGGAGAGGTATTTTAACATGGGCCATTCGCTTACGGGATTACAATATCAATAAGTGATTCAGTGGGTGTGACCTGTATATTACAGAGTCAGAACTTTGGTTATAGATCACACAACGGTAACACACATATTTTATATTTGCAGTAATTTTTCCCGCATTGATGGTCCACGTTGACCTAGTACTGGGTAGGTCAATGCATTTATGTAGGCTCATTGATTATTTTGTGGTTGATTAGCTATCTAAACTGTAGTTTTATGCATGTATAGATCATGCTGAAAATATTATAATCAGTCGGACATTTTTGTTCAAATAAGAGAAGTATTCTTCAATTAATAGCACGGTAAAGGATTGAGTGGTGCACCTTGCTACATGTGACAGGATCTGTACACATTGACTTTTGGATAATATAACCTGACAGGAGCAGATCAGGACAACAAGGTAGCACTCATTGATAAAAATAGCTTAATCTGATTACTACATCTTAGTTACTCACTAAACAGGTGTGCAGGTTATACCTATTCTCAAAAGATACTTCACTTTGCAATGGGATGCTAAGAGCCTGCCCAGCTTAATCTTGGATTAGAATTAAAGAGCTCAAAGTCTCTCCCTCTACGGGAATTGCTGCCATCCATTCCCGCCTCACTAAAATCGAAGATAACATGGCTCGGGTCCCGTCATAACTTCATGAGGGGGAGAATATGATCTCACCATTGGAGGATCAAGTTTCAATCATGAATGAAAAAGTCGCTGCTTTTCAGAGCCAAAAATCTGCACTGAAGTACAAACTGGAGGAATTGGAGAATCACTCTAGACGCTGTACTCTTCATATCCTTGGTATTTCGGAAGGCCCAGAGGGGCAGCAAACATTACAATGGGTCGACTCTTTCATTTAAAAAAATGGCCTCCTGGAATATAATGGAGATTTGACTTTCAAACCAAATTCCTGTGGACAATCCTTGTTCATTTTGGGGATTACAAGATTAAGGAACACAGACTGTCTAAGGCCATAAAGCAGTGACAGTTCACCTCCTTGGACTTCCCACTATGTCGTATTTTCCCTGACATGTCTGCCTCCACAGCTAAAAAGCAGGCTAGCTTGATTCCAGTGGCAAAGTGAGCATCTGAATTCAAGCTAGCCTGGCTGATGACGGCTGATTAGCCAGAAACGGGTCCCAGGATGCTTGTTTCCGCTCCAGGGAAGACATGGCTTGGCAGGTCGGGCAGGACTGTTCCCATGAGGCACAGGGTCAGACTGATTTGCATATGGCCATGTCTGACCTGGGGTGGCGGAGTGAGCTAAAGAATGATGATGGATTTAACCCAGATCAGTTGACTGGGGGTGAGTGCTTGCAATGATCAACACTCTGGCCATCATCCCCTTTGGTTTTGCTGTGTATAGTTTTTGAGCAAAGTAATTAAGTTACTTTTTCATCAGTCCTTATCAGCTCTTGCAAAACAGTCAATAACGTAATATATATTTTTTGCAGAATGGTTGTATACTTGGTTGGGCACAATTAACAGTTAAGGTTTGTGTACATCATACAATTATGCACCCAGCCATAAGTATTCACACTACCTAATTATTCTTAGTGGTCTCTGATTGAAAGCTGTGCACTTCATCTTGACACACCTTCCTGCTTTTCATCTCCTTGCACTCTGCTCACAGTAGAGTAGTCTTGGTGAATGCCTTGTCTGCCCATAAGGTGTCACAACCAGAGGTAGCAAGAGATGCCAGATTGCAGCTAGTAGCAGCAAAACAGCACTTTTTTCTATCTGTGGGAATGGGTGGAATCGCCAGAATTTCATATGGTCTTCAGTGGGGAAAATTCTTGCACCGCTGGGGCCTGGTGGCTCTTTGCGGAGTGATATTGTGATCACGCATCAACCCCAAAAAATTACATAGGAGTAATTATGTACTCAACTTGGGGAGCACAGGAATTGCACATCTATTAGGAAGAGAGGGGCTAGGCGAACAGCAGGCGTCTCCTCCTCCTATTCAATGACCCTGAGTGTCTCCAGCTGTTTATGCAGTGAATGGATCTCTCCCGAGTCCCTTTTGTAGTTCCCCTTGTGAACATCAGAGACAAATTCAACATTGTTATTCCTAATGGAGGACCATGAACAGAGGTGCACATTTGCTATTTAGGAATGTGCCATTATCTGATAACCTTATCTGCATTTCAGCCTCCGCTCCTTGTAGTGCACTACATCTGCATATAGCAGTTTTCACTCATATCGGCATATCTAATTAGACTAAAGATCTTGCGGTTCATAGAAATAAATACATTTTTAGAGAATGCGTAATGTGCAACTCCTTTATTCCAACAATTCTAAAGTTAGAAGCATAACTCACCCTGATTTTTCTTTCACCAGGCATTTTATATTTGCTCGTCAGTTTAATTGCTTTGACCTCTTTGGAATATGCATTTTACCATTTATTTTGCACACTTGGTAGTAATTTTATATTACTATCACATAGAGGGCCACAAGGGAGTATTTAGGGACCCGTGATGCATTACTCCCAATACAATCCGAAAATACCAGAAACATGCATAGGATCTAATATGAGAAACCCTAAACCTAGAGGGGCTCAGAAGTCAGGAGTCCCTTGATTAGAAAATCTAATGTTCTTAGGATGAAAACCCTTACCCACCCTTAGGTGGCATGCGTCATCATTGGATCCCTCTTTACACAACTAAGCACCAGTGTCAGCCTATCTAGTGCGGGCGAGAGTTGGCAGAGTGATGATGGGCGATGATCAAGAGACTTCTGGCTCGTGACCCCTTCTAGGTGTTGGGTTGCTCTTATTACACCATATGCATTTATCTAGTAATGTTATGTAGCCAAAGAGCATCATTGGTACAATACAAAAGGTGCTACTGCATATACTGTCACTGTCGCTCAGGAGCTGCTACTTTGCTCCAGACACCCTTGTTTGACATAACCTCAAAATGGGAGCCCTTGTGACTTCGTAGGTGGCTCAGCTGCTGCCAATGCCCTGATAATAATCTGTAGAAAAGTAAAACAAAAATAGTTGAATGTTTAAAAAAGAAAAGCTCTTTCTTTAGAGGAGTTTCGAGGTGCTCTGCTCCCGTGTCTTCGTGATCTTCTTATTCGTGTATGTTCTCACAGACACTTTGCTTGCAGCCATATACTAATTCTGTGAAACCTACTTGGCCTATTGTCCAGCTCAATAGAGGAAGTGATTCTTTTTCCTGGTGAGGATGATCTGTATGTTTACTTGTGAATGATGCACTGTGAAGAGTGGATTTGAATGTTTGGATTAAGTTTGTTAACCAGTGAAAAAGTAACCTGGAAGAAATATGGTAATAGTTAGCACCTAAGAGTATCACTTGTACTGCTTTTGAGTCGAATGAAGACCAGTTCAAGTGATGCTCTTTCATGGTAACTATAAAAATATAAAATGAAGGTGTTCTTGCATCTTGAGAACATCTTAAATCGTTATCACCAAACTACTTTCTGCTGTCCATACTGACGAGGCCAGCATTTTCGTAACTGTCTCATATAGTCCAGTGCTGAAGTTACAATAGACAATCCATACTGTGTACCCAGCATATAACAGTAAGTTACAGTATTAAAATCAAAAGTCAGGATGCCACTGTCTTGATTGCACAAAGGACAGCAGGAACTGATACCCACAGCGTAATGCATCCACCAGTCAGCCTTTGCTCAATAAGTTTATTATTCAAGCATTTGCAATGCAATAGGTCTGAGAGTTTCAGCAATTGGCATTGTAAATGACAATGCCTTTTATTTATGTTTTGAAATCCTGCAAGCGGTGCGTAAACACCCACTTTGTACATATAGTCCTTACTTACGAGAAGCATGGCGGGCAGTAAAAGAGGCGCAGTTACTTCTAGCCTTGCTTCTCATAAGCAATGGCTATACTTACAAATTGCATATTTACGCACCTCTTGCAGATTTCCAAAACACAAAAATAAAAGGCATTGTCATTTAAAATGTCAGAGCTCAAACTCTCGCAAAGGCGAGACCTATTGCTTTGCAAATGCTTGTTTTAGCAGTTGCTGTGAAATGAGAATATTTCACATTTAAAATGGAAATCGAGATTCGTGGCGATAAAATAATGTTTTTGTCTCACCCTGTGCGGTTTCCCAGTGTAAATAAATCTGAATCAAAAATTTGCTAGCATTCGCAACAAGAATTTTCAATTCTAGGCAAGGATTATGCTTCTCAATCTTTACTGCATAAAACACAGCAGCCAATGAAAATGTTTATTTTCACAAAAAACAGTAAATAAACTTCATTTCCCATGAACACACATGAGCATAGGTACGCCCCCATAGTCCATAAGAACCCCTTGCGTGCTCCCATCATCCTCTTTCTTTGAGGCGAAACAAGTCCAACGAAACTTGAACAGGTACAACTACGCCAACGTGGAAGAAACATCTGCAGGTTAACATCCTGACATCCGACGTCATTCAATCCGACTTCCTATCAGATCCTGAAAGAAAGGAACAACACCACCGTAATCACTGGATAATAGGGTGGGTAAGCTTATTACATACTGTACATTAAGCCGGGTGGGATAATCCTCACCTCCGTGTCCTTAATAGAATTGAAAATTCTTGTTGGGAATGCTAGCAAATTTTTGATTCTATTACAGGACCGGAGGCTTCAGATTAGGCTAGTTTAACGCTGATTAAATACCACTGAAGTAATATCTCCCACCGGCTTATAATAAAACGTTTTAAACGTTGATTCAGAAGACCAATCTGCACAACGCATTATATCTTGGATAGTAGAACCCAAACCATATGATTTTGACGCCATAGCGCTTCTCACTGAATGAGCACCAAAGATCTGTGTATCAACACCGGCTTCCTTCATAATGAAGCGAAGCCATCTGGCAATAGTGGCCGATGCCACCGGTTTAAAGGGCTTTTAGATCGCAATCAACAACTGAGTACAGCCCTGAGGCCGCAAGGCCTTGGTACATTCCTCGTAAACCTTTAAACATTGGACCACACATAGTTTTTCATTATCAGGGAAAGAATTGTAAGAAATATGTCGTGACAATGTTTTAGTACGACCTGTAATATGGAAAGAAACCCCTTCCGGGGTAAACACTCTACCTGTTACGTCGAGTGTTCTCACATCTGAAGACCTTCTGCAAGACGATAAGCAAAGCAACATGGCCAATTTCGCCGACAATTGTTTTCTAGACAGAAGAGCATTGATCGGCCAACTGTTAAATAACGAGATCACTAAAGAAACGTCCCATAACCCGGTATACTTGGGTTTGGGAGGATTAGCCACCATGATTCCTTTCAATAACTTGCAAATCACCGGGTGCATGCCTACCGGTTTCCCGTCTACCTGAGCATGCCCGCCGATGTAGCGGAACGAAAATTATTGACCAAACGGTAAGCTAAACCGTCGGCAGCTTTCTCCGACAGAAAATTCAAAACTTGGGGCAACTCTGCCCCCACGGGATCCAGATGTCGTCCCACGCACCAATCCACCCAGTTCTTCCAGGCTGCGGAATAACATTTCCTGGTGGAAGGTGCCCATGCCTGCCTGATGAACTCTGCAGTTTTGCTCGAAACTCCCGGCAACTGCCACTGCTCCCGGAAAGCCTCCATGCCATCAACGACAGCCTGCCCTCCAACAACAACGGATGTTGCTCCTGACGAGGGCCCTGTAACAACCACTTCGAGTCCGGTAGTAACCGTGGACAATCGCGACTCCACTGTAACAACATGGGAAACCATGCCTGCGACGTCCACCACGGAGTCACCATTACTATTTACGCCCGTTGTCTGATCACTTGAGTCATCACTCTGGGAATCAAGGGGGAAAGGCATAATGAATCCCTTGAGACCAATCCTGCAGAAAGGCATCGGTCGCTGCCGCCATAAGGGTCCGGTCTCCAGCTGAAGAACCGGGGAATCTGATAAGTCAATCTGGAGGCAAACAGGTCCGTCTGAAAAGGACCCCAAATCGCCTGCAGCCAGTGAAAGACCTGGGGAAGCAGTTTCCAATCGCTGTAATCCCGCAAATGTCTGGAATTCCAGTCCGCCACCTGGTTGGCTTGACCTGGTATGTATTCTGCTATTACCGAGATTTGATTCTGGAGGCAATAGTGCCAAAAGTCTTTGGCTATTTGGACTAGAAGAGACAATCTCGTGCCGCCCAACTTGTTGATATATCTCACTGCTGACACGTTGTCCAGGCGGAGGAGAATGCAACACGATGTCTGCCTCGGGGATAACGTGCGAATCGCGAACGACCCCGCTAGTAACTCTAAACAATTTATGTGAAGTTCGAGCTCTTGCGTCGACCATCTGCCGCCTGTGGAAACCTCTCCACAACGCGCGCCCCAGCCCCACCTGCTGGCGTCTGACTCTATCACCACTTCTGGTTGCGATCCAGCCACCACTGAAGTTCGTTACGGACCTCCTCCGAAAGGGGAATCGAGTCCGTGTATGAGAGTCCCCTCTGAAGATGCTTGATCTTCAGATGCTGGAGGGCCCTGTAATGCAGGGGGCCCGGGAATATCGCCTGAATAGATGATGCCAATATCCCCACTACTCTGGCAAGCTCCCTGAGCGTGACCATTTGCTTGTCCAGTAGTTTCACAATCTCCTTCTTCAAATCCCTCAATTTTGCTTGGGGCAGACACAGTTGCGCTGTCTGAGAGTTGATCGCGAATCCCAGGAATTCTATCACGTGTGTCGGGACAATCACCGACTTCTTTAGATTTATCACGAACCCTAAGTCCTGGAGCAGCGAAGTAGTCAATATCAACTGCTGCTGTAGGACGAACTGATCCTGCGCCATGATCAGAATGTCGTCCAGGTAAATGATCAGTCGCACTCCCCTTTCTCGGAGATAGGCTACCACCGGTTTCATCACTTTGGTGAAGCACCAGGGAGCCGATGAGAGACCGAAAGGAAGGGCCAAGTATTCGTAGCAATGGCCGTTCCAGAGAAACTGCAGGAACTTGCGGTGTGGAGGAAAATTCGGTGTAGAAAGATATGCATCTTTGGGGTCCAGACGGACCAACCAATCGTTTTCTTGTAATAAATCTGCTAACAAATGAATACCCTCCATTTTGAAATGGTTGTACGTCAGGTACTGGTTGAACTCTTTGAGGTTGAGCACTAACCTGTTGCCACCTTCTTTCTTCTGAACAATAAAGACATTGCTGGAGAAACCGCGAGGGCCTCTCTGACATCGAGCAATCGCGCCTTTCTTCAGCAAGTCTGCCACCTCTTCGTCTATGAAATTGTGATCTAGTTGGGAAAAATGGAGAGGTGGAGAGGGGAACGCTTGCGCTGGGTGAGAGTAGAACTCCAGTTGAAACCCCTGATTGGCCTGCAGCACCCAAGCGTCGTGAGTCAAGGCTTGCCACTGTGGCAGACAGTGCTGCGTGGGCCCCCCCCAATGGAAGGAGAGAGACATCTGTTACACTCACCGGTATTTAGTCTTGACTTGAAGCTCGCTCTGTTGTTTCCCGACTGGAAACGTCCTTTGTTGAACCTCCTTCTGGATGGGTAGAAGGGGCCACCGCGGGTGGAGTCCCATTCTCCACGGCCACGACCAAAGTCTCCTCTTTGGGAGCCTTGTTGGAAACCACGGCCTGACGAGCGACCCCCGCCTCGCCCGGCCATGTTGAAAACCCCTTGATTTAGGGCTCGCTTATTTCCACTTTGTGCCTTGTCCAAGGTGGTGAAGGTCCCTACGTACTTAGTGACGTCCTTGACAAAGCGGTCTCCAAACAAAAAACCCCCTGCCAGAGGGCCTAGCTCAGCTTCGGCGAGGTCAGTCAGATTACTCTCCATCCTTAGTAACAAGGACTTGCGCCTCTCGGAAGAGATCGCGCAGTTCGCATTGCCCACCAAGCCAATAGCGAGCTGAGCCCAGCCAGCCAATATGTCCAGATCCACAGGAGTCGCCCCTTCCTTGGCCATCAGGGCCATTTCCAAGATTTTTGCCAGAGGCCCCACCACATCGAGCATCTTATCTTGGCATCCTCGCCAAGCCCGGTCCAATCCCCGTTTGGGATCCTTCGAGAATTTCCTCAAGAAAGTTAGCATGCTGGCATCTATCTCCGGAGTGTCAGCCACACCATCCGGGATATCAGGGCGTGGGCACTCCGACCTCAACCTATTACGGACTTCCCTGTCAAAGCTTTTCCTGAGGTTCTCATGAAGATATTCGGAAACTTCCTGCGGCGGAACCCAGTCCGAAGACCGCGGATGTACTATATCCGAAGGGTCAAAGTTGAAGGTTTTGTCCTCCACAGTTTTAGGTACAACCTTAGCCTTTTTAGGAGGGGGAGGTTGCTCCATCGAGGTGTCGGTGTCTGTATCAGTATCGGTATTAGTGGTGGTGGTATCGGTGTCCATTGGTGCCGATCTTTTGGTTCTCGCCTTACCCCTTGCGCGGGGCTGGTCCGATGCCCCCTTCGCCGGCAGGGAAGCCAAAGACTGCGTATGCGGCCATTGATGGTTGGCCGAACCTGCGGCGGCAGAAGAAGAGGCTGCCTGCTTCCCTTTTCTCTTTTTGGTGTAACCGTGGCGTTTCTCAAAACCCTCTAGTCTAGTTGTTTCCGTAGAGGGCGTAGGACCACCGCCAGTGCCTGTTGCACTGTCTGAGGGACTTTCGTCTCCATGGCTTGGTTCATGGAAGCTTGGACCAAGGCATCCAACGCTTCCACAATATTGTCCTCCAAGACAGCTTCCTGCTGTCCTTCAACATTCTCCTCCCCATCGGCGTTTACTTCGTCCGGGTACTGTACCCAATCTTCCATGGTGCAGGAATACACCTTGCGGTACGAGGGAGAACACTCTGTAATGTCTCACACTTGGGGGGTAATGGGGGGGGGTCAGCCCGAAGCACACTAGACAAATAAACAATCCGGCAACGTTACCCAAACCCCCTCAGCAAAGCTGTAGTCAAGTAGGTCAGTGACCCCGGCCCTTAGATCTCCTGAGCGTGTGCACACCCTGGGCCACCACTATTTTCCAACCAAATCTTTGGCGATCTAACAAGGAGCACGTTGGTGTGTGGAACGTGTGAGCACGGGTTCCTGTAAGCCAGGGTATCGCGTCGAGGCGCGCAGCCCAAAAGTGAACAAATACCTACCAAAAGCAGCCCAATTTGGTCCGCGATTCGGACGCGTGCGTAGACCGAGAGCCACCCGGTCTAAACATCAGGGCGTATCAGGGGAGCCCATGCGCGCCCTCAGGCAGCCGGTACCGGGCTCCACTTAAAAGTGCGACGGCCCCTTGCCGGTCAAAGACCGTCTGAATAAATGCTTGAAGCGAACGCTCCACAGCGGAAATAATAACAGCTGAAGCTGAAAGGCCCAAAGCGAGATTATAAAGGAACTAAAGTCAGAGAGTGCAATAATTTCGGACAAAAGGCATTAATAAAAATAACAAATATAATGCAATAAGACTCCAAGTATAAGCGGGGAATCCCGCAATAACATCAAATCACAGCAATATAAACCCCAAACAGTATCCCAAACCACAAGCAGGTTGAGGGGACCCGAGGGGAGGTGCACTTAACTCTGACTTGTGAGCAGCAAAGAAAGAGGATGATGGGAGCACACAAGGGGTTCTTATGGACTATGGGGGCGTGCCTATGTTCATGTGTGTTCATGGGAAATGAAGTTTATTTACTGTTTTTTGTGAAAATATACATTTTCATTGGCTGCTGTGTTTTATGCAGTAAAGATTGAGAAGCATAATCTGAAGCCTCCGGTCCTGTAATAGAATCCGTGAAGCAGATCGCATTGGTAGCACAACATTCAGAAGTTATTAATTCCAACCTTCTCGATTTTTTTCTGCTTTATTTATTTGCTTTGCTTACTCATTCTTTGAGGAACGCAGTTTTCTTCTATGAAGTGCCTTTCCTTTTATTTGCTTACAAGTTCCATGTGATATCAACAAGACACATTTTCGGTTGACATGTAAAAAGTAGTCACTGCATTTGAATGAGATTTCTTAACATTTAGGCAAACACCTGTGACAAGTCCTATAATCCCTCCAGGTATTATTACCAAGTTATTTCCCAGTACACATTAGTTCCAAACCCCAGATGCCAGCATCTACTTTCTTGTTGTTCAATGTAACTTGCATAATGTACAGATAGTTCTCTTTCATTAAGTGAACAAGTGGGAAGTGGGCTAATAGAATTGTTCCTACCTGTTTCAGATATTGGCATAAGAATTAATTTATTCACTAAGCCCACAGACGTACCTTAAACCAAATGCGCATCAGACAGCCATGTCAGTAAACCAGTACGTGAAGTCTGCTGAAAATGAAAAGGCCACCCGCTACCCATAAGTGCCTTCTTTTAAATTGGCTCCGTTTTTGTCACTTCCCATCCCCCGCTTGGTTGCTCCAATTGGATCTCAAAACCTATGGTGAGTATGTTAATGGTACAGCGGGACTTTTGACACCGCTACAGACTGACTTTTGGCCTCTCGTAAAGTTAGCTACTTTTAAATTCAATCTCTACAAAAAACACCCTGTGACATGTGATAGCAGAAAAAGATGGTATTTGCACCACACTAACTTTGTGCAAACTCAGCACTCCGCTAAGTTCACCCACAGGGATCTATTCATCAAACTGAGGCAGAAATCACAAATTCATTAACATTGGAATGACAGTGAAGCAGATTTTGCCTCACAGTAACAGAGAGGAGTGAATTGCAAAACCATCAAGGTTCGTTAATAGATTAGAAAAGCTACAATCTCGAATCAAATCAATTAGATAAAGCCAATAATAACCTGCATACAGCATAAATAAATAGTATCTAAGCAGTTCAATTTGTATTTCAGATATTGCATTCTAAAAGATAGCATATGCAAATAAAAGCAAAGTCTCGTTTACATGAAGGAAACTCGTAATTCTGAGCTAAGGTTGTGGGCAAGTCAGGGAAATTCAGAAGCAGCAGGTGTTAGCCAGTGTAGAGTCGAAAGAAGAACAAGATAAAAGTTCCTATTAGAATGAGAAGAAATGCCATGCTCTTGAGAGTATCGCTGAGCAGAAACATAAGGAGCATTCGTGTCAGGAGAGGAGAAAGGACGTCCACCTTCAAAGCTGGACATGGGCAAGAGATCTAGCTAGCTAACAAATGTTGCATAGCTAAAACATGAAGTTATATCCAATTGATACATCCCTGGGTTCCCATCGAACAATGCCAATCAGAACTTAGGGGGTCATTATGATAGCGGGTGGATTGCCACCGCCCGTATGGCGGTGGTGTTCTGCCCACCAAAATCTACTGCCCGCATGACTTTTTCCCCCACCACATTACGATGGCGGGGAGACTTCGGCGGACAGGACGACCATCGCCGGTTTTCTGCCGGTAGGCAATCCGCCTTGCAGGCCCCGCCATCCATATTATCATCATGGCGGTGAAATGCCTTTCCATGGCAGAGACTCTGCCATGGAAAGGCATGCGGTTTTGTCTTTGGGGCCCGTTGCGGGCTCCCAGAGTGTTCGTGGGGGTGGGGGGTACCTATGGTACCCCCCTGCATTTGCATGCACAAGGTGGCAGGCACCGCACGGTGTCTATCATGTTGTGCATTCAAATGCACAACATGCATTTTACACATTGCGGCCGCCCGCCGCAATGTTTAAAATGCGAGTTCGGGCGCATCTTAATGCCATTTGCGGGACCGTCGCAACAATGGCGGGCGATCACGTTTCCGGATATGGTGGCGGGCGGACTTTAATGGGCCCCTTAGTGTTCCTTCTGCATTGAGGTTCGGCCTCCTTCTCACGTATAATACAACGCCGGCTTCTTCCATTGTTGCGACTTTCGCAATATCTCATTTAAGAGTATTCAGCTCCTCTCCTCCCAACCTGCAGGTGCCGAGCATCATCGTCCAAACGAGTTATGCTATGCTACGACTTTCAAAATGTAAGCCAACAAAATATTACATTTCGAAATGAGACCATGTTGACTCTTGTGACTAAAAACAAAATACGGATTATGCACAACAAGCAAAAATAAAGCATTTATTTCAAAATCGAGTGTACATCTAGGCTCGCTCATGCCAACTTTAAAATAGACATCCTGACTGCAATAAAACAAGATCAAGTAAGTCATTTGTTTCTGTAAAGTGTAAAATAATGTTTGTACATATATATGCACTGGTTAAACATGTTACATGTTATCATATTATTAAGCAAAATAAACGAGGGTGTCTTTGCGTCACCACAAGCATTTTAGGAAAACGAATATGAATGCTCAAATTACTTGCAAGTAATTCCACTACTCTGTGCCCTTCTTCCTCTTTCTACTCCTTACATAGTGAAGCGACCTGCCTAGCCAAACAGGGCACGCCCCCAAAAGCTTCACTCCAAACTGGTTAAAGAATGCATTGCACATCCGTCCTGTGGCAGGCCTCAAAAAGCTCCTTCTTCCTGAAAATAAAAAGTGAACATCAAAAAACATTTCCCTCTTACATCTCTTGCCCAAGGCAGCCCGACTGATCAACTCCAGGGAGAGAGAGAATCGAAGACTAAAACGAGGAGAGGGGGAGAAATGAGGACTAAAATACGAAGGGCAACTCAGTTTTGAAATTACTAGTAAGTAATTTAAACATTACCACATTCTCCTACTTCCTTATTTTAGGCCATACCCAAACCAACAGAGACACATGAAAATACAGCATACACTTAGCATGAACCAACTGACTCCTGAGTATAACTACCTTCAGGCCCAACTGAAAGCGAGATAGTGACACAATGGCTGCATGAATTCCAATGGCAGAGTGTTGTAAAGGTTGAGTAATGGTAGAGTGCCTTCTTCAGGCTTTCACTGCCATCGCAAGCTCTCAGGATAACGCTTTCCTCGGAAGACCGAACTATTCAAGTTCTAAGCTACTGAGTGTAAGCTGGTTAAAGTATCCAGATAATAAAGACTTGAAAAGACCATAGGAGATAGGCAGATTGGCGAGGGGGGGTGCAATGCATAAAGAAGCTCTTGAGGCCACGAGCAAGAAAGAGCGCTCGTTCCACAAGCCAAATCCTCACAGAAACAGAAAAGAGTAAGCACAGCGTTTTTCCTGGTTGCGAAGAGATCCATCTTTAAAGAAATCCACTTCTAATAGCCTGTTGCAAAGACCTTAGAATGTATACTTTACACCTGAATGTGAATAGTGAAAGGACACACTAGGGGCCTCTCTGCCAACTGCAAAATCTGACTCACAATCCTGCATAGAGAGGGGGATGTGCCCCATCTCTTTAAATGACATTTGACATTCAGATTTTCTGTTTTTATGAGGACTGACTTACTTTTAAGAGCTGGAGCAAACACCAGTAAAACTAGGTAAATTGCCTCCAACGCGTGCCAGAGATGACTACATGCCCTCAAGTCTAGTCCATCATCCATGCACCCCAACCTAGCATAGTGGCATCTGTAGTTGTAATTGTTCAGGCTGGCGGAGAAATAACACTACTTTTTGTCAAACTAGCTTACCCGTCGCGCGTTGCTGCGATCTCATAAGAAAGGAAATTTAAGGAAACTTGTTATGATAACATTCAACTTACATTGTGTTATTTTTATTGAAACTTATTCATTTTAATATGGAAAACATTTTAAAGTGTTGTTTTAATTCTGTTTATTTATTTGAGTGCTTGTGGATACACAGTATTTTTTTTTCCGTCTGGTGCGTACACAAATAAATCAGGTTTTCTGACGCGTGAGCTGGTCACATACAGTTATCCATGTGAGAAGCACGGATTCTCCAAATCTAGTCCACACACTTGCAGTGATTGTCCTTGTGCTTTGTTGATGGTCATTGCAAAAGCGAGTCGCAGCGGAAACTGTAAACCTTCAGTATTGGAAAGATTATGAGGGCCCTGAGGGTCCAGGGGGCCGATATTTAACCATTTTTTTGCCAGAAACCTTCGCGGGAGTGTACTCAACAACTTTTAACAATTTTTATTTTTGTCAGAAACCTTCGCGGGAGTGTACTCAACAACTTTTAACAATTTTTTTTTTGTTGCCAGAAATCCTCGCGGGAGTGTACTCAACAACTTCCCAAAGTTTCATGCCGATCGGATAAATGATGTAGTAATGCATAAAAGACAAACAGAGAGACATACATTCGTTTTTATGTATATAGATGACAACTCCTTCCTGAGGGTTTGAAGAACTACCAACTTCTGGTCGAAATTGAGGGATAGCAGACTACAAGCTGACAATATTCCCCAGATAAAACCTTGACCAGGGCACTACTATTATGGATGCAGCCACATCTCCCTGGATCTATAAGTGAGATCTTAAAGATGGCGTTCTCTTGCTCAAAAATGCGATGATGTGGGCTCTAATCCTTTCAATTCTTCTTTCTGATGTAGGACTCCTATATGCGCTACATTCTGTGCTGTTCAGTTTATCAAAAACCAATGATCCTGGAACAAAAGATTCAGCACAATGTCCTTATGAAGAAACGTGGCTTTGTATAAAGAATGGATTATTTAGTCTTCTAGATAAGGATAGAACATGGTACCTTTCCTGGGCAATACTCCCATCAGCAGAGCCATCACCTTTGTGAAAAACCTGGAAGCTAACTTAAGGTTGAAAGTGAGAACAGCGAATTGAAAATGTTAATTCTCTTCAGCAAATCTTAGAAACCTGCAATGACTTGCTCGGATAGGGATATGCGGATAATCCTGGCGATCCAGTCTGATTAGGGATTCCCATGGAAGAATTATCATTATGACTTTTTGCATGCAACCCATTTTGAAGTAAAAGGTCCTAACTCAGGAGTTCACATCTCTTTTCTTTTGATTTCTCTTTATTGAAATGATCTCCATAGTCAAAAAACACAAACTAAGCAACAGCATTCGGTAATGTGTAATCTTAACAAACATAACCATTGCAAATAAGCCAATAGAGTTGGTTCTAGACTAGGTATATGCATGTAGCATAATGTAAACTTAAAATTCCATGTTACAGTAGATATTCTGTGATGCAGCAGTGGGAAATCCCATTCATGATCGGAGTAGACATGCAATAAAGGGGAGAGGATGTGGCCTAACGGCTAGAGCAGCCAACCTCAGAGCTGGGGAACCGGGTTTGAGTCTCGACAGGGACACTCCACATCTTGTGATTCTGGCAAATCAATTAATCTCCCCAAGTCAATGAATTTACTCCTGGCCTTGTGCACAATAAGGCAGGGCATCAAGCCTAGTGGGCATGTTTTTGTTATTAGGGCTCGACCTCTGCCAATGCGCAAGCATTGCAGATGTCGAACATATTGGGGACTTATCCGAGCTTAACTAAACCGGCGATTTGATGCTGTGCCCGTGAAAAAGCGCGTGCACAGCATCAAAGCCACCAGCCTCCCCCTACAAGCTGACCCCAGCGTGCGATCTGGCATTTCTCCTCCCCTAATTAGTCACTGCCCACGGCCGGCCGGCACATCAAAGGCTGCTGCTCCCCGTGCGTCTCTAGTCACCCTTACTCTCCCCTATTCTTCCCTTCTAGCCTCTCCCCGCCCCCCCCCTCCCCACCAACAACATAACATGACATGACATAACATACATAACATGGTTTAAGTGCAGGACAGAGAATTCTGCATTATGCTTCCCTAATGTGTGCTGTGCTTTAGGGCAGGAAGCAGGCCCTCAGGAGGGAGGAGATGGTGGCTGTATCCTCATTGTCTCATTATTATTAATTTTACTTTCTGTTTGCGCCACACTCCCCCTTAAATAGCTCCATGGCTCCTTAGGGACTGCAGCCCGCAGTTTGAAAGCCATGTTGTGCAGCAGCCAAAGTTGTTTCCCACCATTTCCCCCATCTCTCCTCATCTTCCCCATCACATGTCAGAATATCGTATAGAAATACATGATCTGTTATACATATTGTCCTGGTGTTGCACTGGGTCTGGATTTTCTATTATCTGCTATCGCCGATATCTTTGTAGACAATATTCAGGATGGAATTTTTTATTTCAGACAATATTCTGCCAATTACATTCTCATACCAGGCTGCTTTACGCTATGGCTCTCATCTTGCATACTTTCAATGTTGGTTTCTTGCAAATAAAATAAGAAAGTACAAAAACACTATGCAGCCATCGTGCAGGAAATCTAAATAAGACTGATCTGCGCTCAGATACATTTCACGTGTGACTCCGCCCAACCATGTGGGTGAGGTGAGTGTATGAACTATTTCTTCTGCCATTGGATGACTGAGAGTGTAATTGGTTATTGGTGGGGGGATAGGACTTAGTTCGCTGGATCTTGATCAAATGCATGGAACATTATGTAAAGTACCCTCTGCTAACAAACCTCTTTGTGGGTGAGTGTGTGCAGCTCATTACCAGGCTGCGCATCACAGGGTTTCCACTTAGTGGCACACAGCTGCTCATAGACTTTTTCAAGATGCTCTTTCAAAAGAATTTACAAGCTTTGCTAAAGTCAATTGATCTTGCTTTTTAGCTTTGCCACTTGTTTCTGGGGGAAATAGTTATTGCCAATGTTAAACAGCATTGGGGAATAAAACGAATGAATAAATAAAAGTGCATTGATTTACACTACGCATGCCTCAATAAGCATGTGCTAGTGCAGACATTTTGGTTGTCTTAATTTACCCCCCCACAAAATGGCAAACACCCTTGGAGATGTAAACCGGAAAAAAACCATAAACATAAGGTGTGAAAAAGTACGTTCTAATAAAGGAGTGTCACAGCAGCAAATGGCAGCTGCTAGGCCCAAGCAGGCAGTTAAAAAATAGTTTAAAAAATGAACAAGCAGCACACGGGGAGCATACGTGCGAACACACAATTCATGCATGAGACTCACAATTTTTAAAGCTCCACCGATGCACCCACCACACACCACACAGCTCCACCGATTCTCCAACTAAGCTCCACCAATGCACCCACCACACAGCTTCACCGATGCACCCACCACAGAGCTCCACCGAGTCACCCACCACACAGCTCCACCGATGCACCCACCACACAGCTCCACTGATGCACCCACCACACAGCTCCACCGATGCACCCACCACACAGCTCCACCGACACAGCTCCACCGATGCACCCACCACACAGCTCCACTGATGCACCCACCACACAGCTCCACCGATGCACCCACCACACAGCTCCACCTACACAGCTCCACCGATGCACCCACCACACAGCTCCACCGATGCACCCATCACACAGCTCCACCGATGCACCCACCACACAGCTCCACCGATGCACCCACCACACAGCTCCACCGATGCACCCACCACACAGCTCCACCGATGCACCCACCACACAGCTCCACCGAGGCACCAAACACACAGCTCCACCGATGCACCCACCACCCAGCTCCACTGATTCACCCACCACACAGCTCCACCGACACAGCTCCACCGATGGACCCACCACACAGCTCCACCGATGCACCCACCACACAGCTCCACAGAGGCACCCACCATACAGCTCCACCAAGGCACCCACCACACAGCTCCACCGATGCACCCACCACACAGCTCCACCGAGGCACCCACCACACAGCTCCACGAGGCACCCACCACACAGCTCCACCGATGCACCCACCACACAGCTCCACCGATGCACCCACCACACAGCTCCACCGATGCACCCACCACACAGCTCCACCGATGCACCCACCACACAGCTCTGCGGAGGCACCCACCACACAGCTCCACCGATGCACCCACCACACAGCTCCACCGATGCTCCAACTAAGCTCCACCAATGCACCCACCACACAGCTCCACCAATGCACCCACTAAGCTCCACCGATGCACACACCACTCAGCGCAACCACAGCATCACTCAGCGCAACCACAGCATCACTGGTTCAAATATGTTCTTTCAGTGTTTCAAGCTGTTTTGAAGCGTTCACGCTTTATTACAAATCACAAAAAAGATGTTAATATTTCACTTCTGTTCTTGGATTTTCGTCACAATAAAAAATACTGAACATAATCTTCACAAAGTTATTTACAAAAGTTTAAGCTATTGCCATTACAAATTAAATAAATTATTTAAGTATTAATAATTTAAAAAAAATTTAAAGCCATTGTTATTTGTAATATCAATACATCTAAGTCATGTACATACAAAACATGTTGCATTACAAATGCTATAGCTGTCACATTTGCAAAAGTTATAACTATTGGTATTGTAAATGACAAAGCTATTAATTTAGCTATTTTAAAAAATAACACATACATTAAAAAATGTCATTTATAAGACCAATAGCTCAAACTTTCCTAATGCGAGCCCTATTGCATTTCC
The DNA here is from genome assembly GCF_964263255.1 of Lissotriton vulgaris. Lineage (NCBI taxonomy): Eukaryota > Metazoa > Chordata > Amphibia > Caudata > Salamandridae > Lissotriton > Lissotriton vulgaris. The sequence continues at coordinate 765,469,156 of NC_141687.1, forward strand.
AATGCTTGTGTTGACGTGTCGCCTACCTGTCACTTGCGTAAGGAGTTCACATATCTCGCTCCAAAAGGGTCAAAGCACAGTATTGCCATGTAATATTTTTTTAATCTGCGTACACTTAGTTGTATCTGGGGCATTTATGAGAGGCAGTACCGAACACCCGATGCTACCTAATTGGGGTCAGGTAGGTACAGTGAACATAATTAAACTATAGTAGCTTTAGGCTTGTGTTTCTGGACTTCGTAGGGATGGGGCCCAAGATTGTGGACCAATCTGTATTAGAAAGTTTAATCTGGAAGTCCTGACTCCAGCTGGCCTGCAGGGAATAAGTTATTGATTCTGTGCTGTTTGGAGATCCACATCAACAATGTGTGCAGTGCGGTGTCTGTGACAAGTTCAGCATTACGGTCACCCCAGGTACTGCCTATTGCCCTGCAGGCTCAGCTTGTAGTAAGAATTGTCCCAGCGAGAGGGCATATGTCTTGTGAAGATCCGCAAACGTGAGCGCGACCCTTGACTTACACAGCTGACTCAGGGTCCTGATGGATGCTGTTGATCCTACTTTAACAAAGCATGGTATCACCAAAACGGGAGATCTAGTGATGTGCAGTCACAGGAGATCACATACTTTAAATCCAAGACTGGACAGAACTCACTTGATGCTGTCTAGACCCGAAACAATGGAAGTAGTGCCCTCCTCTGCTTTCTAGACCCGAAACAATGGAAGTAGTGCCCTCCTCTGCTTTCTAGACCCGAAACAATGGAAGTAGTGCCCTCCTCTGCTTTCTAGACCCGAAACAATGGAAGTAGTGCCCTCCTCTGCTTTCTAGACCCGAAACAATGGAAGTAGTGCCCTCCCCTTATCTTCTGCAGGGACAGGGATAATCACCCTTACATCAACAAGGCAGATTTGTTTCCCACAGAGCATTTGCTTTCAACATGTTTCATGGAATAGGAGTACAAATAAGACCTGTGTCTGGAAGTATGCAGACAAAGTCTATTACAGAGCCGTGCTAAACGTTATTCAGCTTCCACTGATCTAAGATATCGGTATGTCAGTTTCTGTCAGACCTGCATACATTTTTTAAACATCATCCAGTCGCTAACTAATCCCATGATAAATGTTAAGGCCCCAATAACTGGGAAGTAGGGTCTGCGTTGTTCTCTTTCTTTGTTGAAAATGTCTGTGGCAGAAGAATAAATGTGAATAACGTCTGTAGGAATCCTACTTTAAACATTTTTTAAACATCATGGTCTTTCCCTTTTATAGAAGAGCATGTTTTCTGTCCTTAAATTCCTTGGTAGCTATAGCATCAAAAAGGTCCCCAAATGGCTTCGTGCCTAAAAATTAAATATTCAGCAGTGTGAACTTTGCTGCAGAGTCAGCTTCCCAGTGTCTCATCTGCATGTCTGGCTTTACTAGAATTGCTGACCCCAACCCACAAGGACAAATCAGAGGTTATTATACCTTTACATGAGATATCTGTCTATAAACTTGCCTGCTGGTCCATCTGAATGAGTATTTCTGAACAGTCCTCCCCTTCCTGCGTAGCTCCATCTAGAAATTAAAAAATCTGTGAGCAGTGAATGCTCTGTGTAAGCTGCATGGGTATCAGTCTTTATTGCCAGTGATGCTGGTATTGGATATTTTTTAAGTGCATGCAATCTTCTTGATATTTGTGTCAAATGATGAACAATACTCTGGGCTCACTGCAGTACGGCCAATAGGCATAGCTAGTATAGGCTCAATCTTTTGAAACCATGTAGTAATTTCTCCGCTGCCTCTTTCAACACACACATCCTTTGAAGGAGACCAGAAACGTTCGGATGATCCAATTGCTCCCATTCTCTCAGGATCAACCTCTTAATTTTGTCATGTAGTAGAGCTTGCTTGGTTGGCCTGTCATACTGCGAAAACAATCCATGAGAATCATCCTCTGCAGACTGCTCTGGAGACCCCAGGTTGTCTATGATATGATCGAAGACCTGGGTGACCTCTTTTGCCCTGGCACAATTCCCAGAAGAGGCACTAGGCTTAGGAATTGAAGAGGTAGAAGAGAAATCACTGACCTCTTGAACCCCATACACTCAGCTATGACTGAGCCTACTCCTTATCTCTTTCTGAGAAGACAGAGCTTTAGACATAGCTTCATCAGTCATCCTCTGAATATCTGAAGCAGATAGGATGCTGGAGATATCCACTGAAGAAGAGTGCCTAGACACACTCCTACCCCTTCTGTCAAAAATATCAGACGACTCAGTTGAGAAACGCTGCCTCTTGGCAGACCTTGTCCCCTCTATTAGAACATGCAACCCATCCGTGTAGAGAAGCACCAATTCAGGAAGCACAAATGGGCCAATCAGGAAAGACAACACCTTACAACCCTTTATGTTTGCGTCGCACTTACTCATCGCATTTCCTTTGTTAGCATTTTAGCCAATCATACATTGAAAAATAAACATAGCGCAAAGCATAAAGTACAGCCTAGCATTCTCAGCTCTTTTACTTATTGCGACCCAAATAAGAAGCTTGGATTAAGGCTGTCCACCCACTGTGACCCCATGCCAGCAACCCAACAGAAAACTCACTGCACGAGGCTCACTACTCTTCTTGAGTCCCAGAATTCCATGTGGCAAGGCACCTGGAAGCACAGGCCTCCGCCAATGCCTTGCTCAAAGAGGACGTGACCGGGTAATACCACCATCCTGTGCTGCTCTCCTCTGGCCTTACCAGACCTCTCAATCCACTGTTCAAGCACCACAGAAGAAGGCCACCTAAAATGTTGTGACCAGTGCCCACACTCAGCCAGCCTTCCAAAGGACAATGACAATCCTGCGCCTTGACCACAATAGCACAAGCAATAAGCAATTAATTTGTTACTTTTTATGCAATAGGACATCTGATATTTTAAGAGGCAATTGATACATCCTAAACTTAGTATGTGGGTAGCTAGCTTGAGGGGGCATGATCTCTCCCAAGTAAGATTGAAACACTATGTCTGGAAATATCTATGCTTTATGGATCTCCTCGTACTTGACACAAGTCAAAATATAATTCCCTGTGGGCGAATTATCGTAGACACATAGGTTCTTACAGACAAACACATAGACTCACCAATATCAAATAATAACAAGGAAGCAATAGAAACAATTTAAAAATATTAATATGAGTGAAAACACTCTAATAAAGGTAGATCTTAGACAATTTATTAACATACATTATATTTCGTTAAAAAAAGGGGAAACACATACAGGACGAAACACTATATAAAAATTAAATTTAACATTCCAATAAAAAAGAGAGCTATGGGAAAAAGGACTAAATTCAGACAAAACAGTTATTTTGAATTTTCCTTAATTTCTTATTCCAGTTTCGCTCCTTAAAGCATCGACGCGTTTCGGCGGTATACTTAGTATCTGACCGCCTTCATCAGGACAATTGTAATAAATGTTTCCCAATGGTTCTCAACAGATACATATCACTCAGTATATAAAAAAAAGGGTGCTCTGCCTCCTTCTCGCTTGCAGGAGATATTCGTCCAGCGAACTATCTTCTCAGCATATAAAAACAGAAACGTCTCGCTATAATGACTTTTAGAGAACGTGAGACCGTTTCATGGCTTCATAAGTAATAGCTGTAATAAAAGTTTAGGGATGATGTGAGTGAAACACGCGGTAATAGTGTGGTCATGGACATACACAGTTTGTAGATACAAAAATCAATTAATAGTATTTATACAGTCCCAGGGTACGGGAATCATCGATAACACGAGATTCTAACTGCGTGCCTTCCCGTTTGGTTCAATAGTGAAAAGCATCCCGCGTGTTGCAATACAATGCTCGAAACGGCAAACAAAACTTCTCCTCGTACTTGATACAGAAATCCCTGCCACTTAATGCCAGAAAGAATATTTTTTGTGTGCAATGGGCCGGTTTGTCCTTGATTGTCCTTATCAAGTAAGGCCGATCCTAAATGTAACCTGCCACACCTGTAATCTTTATCAAGAAGCACATCTCAATCATTGTCATTTGTTACATGTTGTTATAACCTCAGGCTTTTGCCGCACACATGACCATAGCCTTGCATTTGCTCTATATTCTTGGTTCACTGCTTTCTTAGTCCTAAACTGGCTGTACAAACACGTGTCCGTATACACAAGGCGAAGTGCCTAATTGTTGCCCTCATCAAGTCTCTATCCTGGCCTGTCTAGATTAAAGCCAAGACATTATTGCAGATAATTAAATACTATAATTAATTCTAAAGAGCCTCCCCCGAATAAAGAAAAATACTAAATGCAAGGATTTGGCTGTTTACAACTACCATGATATACATTTCTGAGATATTCACCTCCAAACTATTTGTCATACAAAAATCACCCAAACTGACCAGCAGAAAGATTAGGGAGTATTTACAGCACAAATCATTAAAATGATTCTAAACATTTTAGAGGGGTTAGACCTTGCTGCCCCCAAATTGGGGTGCAGCCACCCCTCCCTCCTGTAAGAATTGTTTAACATCAGCCCGCATATTGTTTCTAAGAATTCCTTGTATAGAGAGCACAGACCAACAAAACCACTATTGAGTGCAAGGATATTGTGTTTTAGCTAGGCAAGGGAATTGTGTTTTTAGCTAGAGAGGTCCGTAACCTGCTTAGATTATTCAAGTTTTCATTCATTAGATTTATATCCAGGAAAGACTGATAAAATCATCCTACTCACTTATGCATGTTTATCTAAGAGTTTGATGTGAGTAACACCAAGAGCAATCAGAAACATGTCTATTCTATAAGGAGTCTGCTTCTCAGTTATGATTCATCTATCCTCAAAATTATTTTGCAGGCCTGAAGCAAGTGAGATCGGACTTGAAGCCCTTCCTAAAATGTGTCATTTTACCACCACCATTTTGCACGACTGACACCATTTTGCACGACCTAGTGCATTTACCCCTTTAAGACCTTGACCCCCATGATAGCGAGGCAGAGAACCTCAAGGCTGACAGACTCAGGGAAGTTCTGTGGGCTAGAAATTGAGAACCCGACAACTTTCAGCAATAGCAGTCAGTGAAACAGTGTGCAACTAGCGGCTTTACTTCAACAAGCAGTTGTGATGCAATAGGTCTCGCATTTACGCAAGTTTCAGCTATTGACATTGTAAATAACAATACCTTTTATTTTTGTTTTCGTTTTTAAAACATAAATAAAAGGCATTGTCATTTACAATGGCAATAACTTAAACTTGCGTAAATGCGAGACTTATTGCAATGCAAATGCTTGTGTTTTCTTCTCATCTTGTGGGGGGGGAGGGGGTGTATGTTGGCAGGTAGCACCTGGCACAAATTCAAGGTGCCAGTTTTGGGGAGTTAGGCAGGCATGTCAGACGTGAGCAGGGACAGTGGACTGCTCACCACAGATTTCAGGGAGGGGGAGGCACGGGGTGAAATGGGAAGCAAGAGGGAAAAAAGAGATCCATTTGTAAAATCTAGATTCAGCCAAATTCTACTTACAAATCCATACCCTCTTACAGTATGGGGGATTAATGATAGATTCTTTGTCCCTCCAGCATACTTTAGCCTACTTCGTAACCCGTTTAGGATTATACCATGCAGTGTGCAAATGGATAAAAAGGATATTCTAAAGGTAGTCTCTTTTAATGTCAACGGTCTTAACAATAAAAAGAAAATGCTGGCCATTAACCTCATGGCTGCTAATGGTTTTCCCCTCCTGTGCTGAAAAAACGCAAATACCAGTGTTACATGACGAGCTGGGCTCGTCATCAGCGTGCGAGGAGGCTACACCATGACGAGCCCAGCTCGTCATCAGCCTGGAAGTGGTTAAAACATGACAGATAGTCCAGCTGTCATTTTAATGCAAGAGAACCATTTATCGGAGGGGAAGCTAGAAGATATTTCCATGTTTAGGTCCTGGTCAGCATACAGGGGCTACTCCTCCTCCTCCGCATCACATCCTGACACAGCGATCTTCTTGGGCAAAAAACTTCAAGCTGAGGTGGTTAATTTGTGAGTGATCAGAGAGGAAGGTGGTGTTGGGCGACCTGTAACCTGGGGAACAGATTTCTAACCTTTGCTAGTATTTATGCCCCAGTAGAGGATAATCCTGTACCATACGAGGAGTTTTTCTAATCCCAAATACAAATTCCCGGTGAAGTGATTATAGGGGGAGATTTAAATTTTCTAGCAAACCCAAAAATTGATTCCTCAATCATTTCTAAAAAACTATTAAAACCTAAAACTTTTAGAATTATTCAAAATTATAGGAAAACTCTGGATATAATCGACCCCTCTAGAGCAGTATTCCAGACTAAGATTGCATTTACTTGTTTTTCTGGCAGATTTTGCACCTCCTCACAAATTGATTTCTTTCTTATATCTAAGACCCTGATTTTTAGTCTGCAGAAAATCCTTCTGAATGGATTTTCAGATCATGGTATGATCATCTTAGAACTTGAGCCAGGTAAAATCTCGGCTCATTCTAAAAGATGGACTTTAAATAGGCAATATCTATTGGAAGAAAGCTGGGTGCTACTCTGCAAAACAGAGATAAAGGAATTTCTCGGGAGAAACCACTAGCTATAGGACTAGCTAAAGGGAAAGATGCTGAAAGTTCTAGAAAAGAGAAAGAAAAAATTTGAAACCTAGAATAGAAGGTGCAAAGGTGTTATGATACCTTTCTTAGTAGCCCTTCAGCCCCCAACCAACGAAAACTTGAGCAGGCCAGACGGGATCTTAGCAAAGAATAATATGTTAAATGTGAATCTTTTAATAGTAACCGTAGGCAAAATGTATATGAAGAGAGTAATTATTCTGGGAGGTTCATTGCATGGCAGGCCCGGAGCAGGCCGCAAGCAATCGGATTAGTAAATGTATTTATTTGAAAAGTTTTATAAAGCGCAAACAAGACCCAGACGGGTATCAGAGCGCTGTACAAAATAACTAACGTTGACATGAGGAAACAGCATGAGTACAATACAATAAGGAGACATAAGAGGTACAAAAAAAGTAAATGGGGGTGCAAGGGGAAGACGAAGTAGCAAGTGAACAACAGGTAACAGCCCTACTAGTAGGCACCGGGAAGTTTTAGCAGAGCACTATGTCAAAATGACAACAAAATACATTTCGAAACACAGTGTAAAATGATTGTCAAGCAAGAGAAGGAAGTGACTAGCAAATGTCACAGAGGTTATTGCTGATGAAGTTCATTCAAGAGTAGCCATTTGAGCTGGGTTTTTTTTTTAAGCAGTCAAGGGGTTGACTCTGATCTCCGGCAAAAGGGTCACCGAACCATATTCTAATCGTGAGATAACTAGGGATTAGACTGCTGACTGTATATCTTCAGGAGGTAGGAAAGGCGTTATTTTACTAAGAGTGGTAGGAGTGGTAATTATAGTTCCTTTGGAGGGGCCTGAGAGTCCGGTACCAAGTGCAGCCAAACTGAACTAAATGGTATCCAATCGAGAAACCAGAGAAGAAAGTACAGTGTTAATTATTGAACACAGTTTATCTGAAAAAGTATTTAGATGAGTAGCCAGAAGATCGTTGATGGAATTAATGATGTAAGACTTGTCTTCCTGTGAGAGTAAGGCTGAAACTAGTGGCTCCTGGGCTTGGTAATAAACCAGTTGTAGGATCAGACTCAGATGCTTGTAAGGTCTTGGGGAGGATAAAATAGGGCTGGCTGCCTGTTTGTGTGCCTTGCCGCGTTTAGATCTCTTTGGTAATATAGTGAGTAGGGATTTATTGTTTGCAGCATTAGAAACAATGGAGAAAGTGGCTGAGGGAGGAGTGGTCACACTATTTGTTGTAGTTCCATGGGTAGAAAAAGGATCAGCACTCTTTTGGGGTAAAACCATGTGCATGTCCGAAGGGGGGCGAGGGGACAAACCAAGTAGTTCCCCAGTAATCCCATCCGAATGTATGGAGAGCCTCTATTCAGTTTGAGCGGTTTAATTGCTGATGGCACTAACATCTTGTTCAATCATCCAATAAATTGCGGCAGGCTTTGCTAGTGGAGATGAAACTATACCACAGTTGCGTTCTTTTGCCCATGATCCTGGCAGGTAACCTTTATGCTCAAAGACTGAGAAGGCAGCAGCAAGCCTACATAAACTGAGGACCTGAGGCAGGGAGGAGGCCACTATTTAAAAAATATAAATTATATTCAGGAAACAGTTCCTCTCAATTGTTGATGACTCAACTTCCAAGCAGAGGAGTAGTGACTTTAGCGACTTCAAAATCAAATTGGTGGCATTAAGGCATGATGACGGGGTCCTCAGAGAGTATGCCCAGCCCAGCCTCAAGCGGCCGGGAATAGACCCTCCCTTGGCCCGGGCTTTGCCCGTGCGCGTCCCGCGGGAATCAGCTAACACCTTTGTGCGTCCCGCCAGCCCGGAGGCTCCTACACCCTCCAATAAGCAGAGGCAGTGGTGGTCCTTCCAGGGGGGCGTTTGGGCGCCGCCCCCCCTGCTTTCTCGCCGTGCGAGAAGAAGGCAGAAACAAATGGTAGTTATTTATTTATAACTACCATTTGTTTCTGCCTGCCCTTCTCGCACGGCGAGAAAGCAGTCAGCAGAACTTCCTGGTTACTCGAGCCTCAGGGCAGGGGGGAGTGGCTTGGGGGAGTGGCTTGCCCACTGTTGTTAATACTGTCTGTTTAGACAGCCTGAGAGGCTGTCCAAACAGACAGTATTAGCAACAGTGGGCAAGCCGCTCCCCCAAGCCACCCCCACTCTCCGTTCTGCAGGATGCAGACTAGGAGAAATGACGCGGTTAGGGCAGCTGGCCGAACCAATCAGCGCCGGCTGCCATGGAGGGGAGGGAGGCTGCCTGCAGCCTTCAGTGACGAGAGCCCACACCACGTCAGACGCAGTGGCGGCATTCAAAATCCAGGATGTGTGGAGTCTGCAGTCTCGGGACTCGAGTCAGGAGTCAGCGCGGGAAGCCAAGGTAAGTTTTTCATATTTATTTTATTATTCTCTTAGGACCTCTGTGCTTAGCGATGTGTATCATATGGCTGAGGGGCGTTTCAACTGCAGTCTTTATGCTGAGTCTGTTAAGCTTGTACCCCTGCTAATAACGAGTATTGTTCAAATGTAATCTGATAGTTTACAGGAGTAACTTAAAGTGCTTCTTTCGCTGTGTAGAGCCGTCACACAGCGGCGTGAAGACGGCTGACCTCGCCGGGATGTTGTACCCCGCTGACAGACTCATACACAGAATGCAGGCGATTTATAATCTGCTGTTGCAGTGTTTAAAGAAATGCGTGATCTTATAAACTAACTTTAGTGGTATTTAAAAATAACCCAGCCAAGTGTGTGCTGGAAACATAACATTTATGGACCGTCGATGACGTGCCTCCTGAGGTACACACACGGGTCAGGCTAAGCTGCACCAGACCCGCACAGTGTGCACGGGGTAGACAGTGGGCCTGTACAGGCGTCTAACGCTCACACGACAGGCGTTCGAGTGCACTTACAGACAGATACACTCGAAGGTGTACCGAACCATTAGGTTACTGTGTAAGTTATAAAAACAACTACAAAGATATGAAGGCACCAAGAGACACACAACATGCTCGCACTCCTCGTATGCCTACAGATAGACACTCAAACACACAAAGGATCACAGGTCTTGTGTAACTGTAATAGAGATGTACACAACGCACAGACTTATGCACAATCACATATCCACACATTCACAGAATGACACCTAGACTCAAACAGGCACACTAAAAACACACATTCAGCCATAAGCACGCATACAAGCTGAGACAAATGCATGAAAGCACACACGCACGGATGCAGACAAACATACTAAAATGCACACAAACACTTTCAGACAGACTAAGGTATAATAAATGTACTCTGGAGTATAAAGGCATACGGACATTCGCAGACGTACACAGCCATAAATACATGCAGACACGCCAACTCATGGACAAAGATTTACACACATACATAAGCGCACATATCCATGCACAGGCGCTCATATAATCATACATACTCATTATGTGCTGTCTTTTCCATGTGTGAGTGTGTGGGAAATCTGCAGGACTGTTATCTTGTGTGGTGCATATTATGAAATCACCGGCCAACTTTTCTCTAACATTCTAATAGCCTCTGGTGTTTGTTCCTGTATGGACTTTTTCTCCACCGCCAATTTTACGCCTCACCAATTTCAAATGTCACCAGCCGCCACTGAGCAGAGGCGTACGCTGGGGGACCGAGTCCCACCCCAGCACAGCGCAGCAGCGAGTCTGGCCACAATCCAGCCCCCACCATGTGAGGAGTCGTTGTCATAATAGTCTTTACATTTATGAATTATCTCGAAATGTCTAAAAGGTTCATAGTAGTTAAGTGCTCTAAGCCTCCTTATTTAATTGCCAAAAATGTGTTATTATATTTTTCCTGGGTATTACAATAGTTACTTGCAACCTCACAATAAAAATGTATTCATTCATGTATTTCAATCCCAAAACGCTTGCACCAATGTTATTGGTCTATTGTATCCTAAAAAGTACCATTTGTCCCTAATGTTCCAAAGAATTTACAGGGGAGTTCATACAGCAATCTTGCAGACCAGTCTTTACATAATTTCAATATTCTCCAGTTTTCTTGGCACAACGTATTTTAAAATTCAGAATTTTTCATTGTTTTTCCAGTATTCCTTGAGAAGTACTCTATCTAGCCTGTAGTGAATCAATGTTCAGATCCAATCTAATTTTGATCTGTGGTACTGCACGATAGAATGTTTTAGTGCACAAGGTGTCGGCGAATGTCCACTGACATTTGACCTCTGTCTTGAAGCGCAACAAATGTGACAAGATAAATACATAATTTAAAGGTATCTTTATTTATTGTTTGGACTTTCTCGATCCTCCAAAAATGGAGTCGCGAGACACAATTCGGAAAACACTCATCTAGTTGAATTGATTAATCGCCTTACCCAGTGAGTCAATAGTTACAACGTTTTTGTTTCTGTATTTCGTTTTGTTGATTACACGTTAGCGTTCTCTCCCCCTGAGAGCACACAATTGACCGTATCTAGGGAAACTGAATCCTTGTAACTCTGACATCACACTGCATTCCTTCATAATGGTTGCTACCGAGAGTTATCACGTAAAAGAGTATTACATATAAAACTTAACTCCTTGTCCTTAATAAAATTCTAATTTTGAATTTGTTGGCTATGAAAATGTTAACTTTAAATGAGATTTGAACAGATATTACAACATTATACTACGAACATTTAAAAAAACTTTTTACGTGACCTTTCTTAGATATTTAGTCCTATTAAGGAACGAAAGCGAAGGCGTTGCATTTCCATGAAAAACTATCTTCAGCATAATTTCTAAAGGTTTCCACAAATTAGAACACGCTTCTGTAGGCGGAAATGTTAAAATCAAAGCAAAATCGAGGCTCCCTTTTTTCTACTTAAAATATTAAAATTCTAGACTTTTTTTTGCCCCGTTCAAGTCGCAACTTTCTCAAAACATAACTGGTACAAATACATCTCTTACGTAAGACGCTCCTGTATCCAAAACATTTTATTCCTGAAGACTGCGCGTGGGCGGGGCCGTCTGCTGAGTGACGTTCAAACCACAGTCAGGCAATCCCGTCCCTGGGGTAAACTACCCTATATGGTTCCGATTCAGAGACACTTATTTTGCCTGATCCTAACATGGACGTCACTCCGACATTTGACCACGCCTCTTCTCAAGACCGCCTCCTCAGCCAGTGACAGGTGCCTGTATCGCGAGAAGACGCGAGAGGCAGCTGGTAGCAGAGGAGCAACAGCAGAAAGTGAGGGGTCGGACAGGACCCCCAGAGCCGCCGCTGCCATGGCGGCTCTGCTCCCTGGGGACAAGAGAGCCACTGCCGCCCAGCTCAAAGCAGAGCTCACACGGGGCGATTCGGGCTCCGCTGCGCGGCGGCTTCGGGAGCTACTGGACTCTCTGCTGGGCGCTGGGCGGCCGCCGGCTGCGGGACAGGAGGACGTGCTGGAGTGGTGCCGCTGCCTTCTAGCTGGCGGAGATAGTTTTGAGGTGTTCTGCCAGAGCGTGAGAGCCTACGACAGTGCTGCGCTCTGCGGCCTGGTCTGGACCGCCAACTTTGTGGCGTACCGCTGCCGAACTTGCGGCATCTCTCCCTGCATGTCCCTGTGCGCGGAGTGCTTCCACCAGGGCGAGCATGCCGGACACGACTTCAACATGTTCCGCAGCCAGGCAGGAGGCGCCTGTGACTGCGGAGACAGCAACGTCATGCGGGAGAGTGGGTGAGTGTCTACAGTCTAGCATTGTGCAGAATAGCCTAGAGTCTTCTCACTTGCCGGCCAACACGTCCTCCACACACACCTGCACTACCACCTTCTGCCTTTATTTGGCAATCCTATATCCTTTAGTGACAGCCTCCCTTTTTGTCAGTGACCTCTTACAATGCTATGCCATCCCTACGTGCCTATAGTCCCCTTTCTCCGTATTCCAGCCGCTGCGCCTCAACTCCCTGCTGGGGAGTGCCAGCACACCCTACACTTGTGCGCCTACTCTCTCATCGTGACAACACTCAATCGGCCATACGACCCACCAGTCCTCCTGCTACTGCCTGCCATGCCTGTGCCCCGTTCTTCATTCCTTTGCTTTCTGTGCGTTTGTATAATCTTCTATATAGTATCTACCTGCACTCCACAAGCTTCCTGCCGCAGGGGTTGTGGAATTTTATGAAATATATACTTAATTGCTTCCGAAATCTACTTATCCCGTTAACAAAAAAATCCACTTTTGCCGTCGTGCAGAGAGAAGACACATTTGGGCAGCATTCCCATTATATAGGAGTTTTGGTAACTGCGTCTCTTATTGGCTCATGTACTATTAGGGGTTGGTTTCCAGCAAGGTTCTAATTTTGCCACCTCTCTTCAAATCTGTTTAGATCTCGGTCATGAGCTGAGCAGAATGTAATTCCCATATGGCATTCTGTTCTGTTCGATCATGAGTGAGCCTTTGTTCACAGACCTAGATATACTGCGTGTGAGAATAACGGATACATTTTTACCGGACAAAACGACCCAGCTGGTAAACTCAGTTTGGGAACCGGCTGCTTTACAACGTGGATCCTTATTCCTGCCCTACCAAACCCTCAGAAATGTGAAACTGAAAGCATGTAATGCTGCCCCCTGCCTGACTACAGTCTCTCCTGTCAACCCTGCCGTCCTCCTCCTTGCCACACTGCAGCCCCCCATGTTTATGAACTACCTAGAGCAGGGGATACATGTTAACGATAACACTGAAAGAGAAGGGAATATGAATTAAGGTAAAACCAAGCCTGCAGGTTTAGTCTCCATTCCATAGGGATAAACAGGTAATTGCACAGTACCGATGGGGTGTTATACTTGGTTCTGGTTTTTAAGGGTGCAGATTTACCACCACATTAGATCTGTGCCGACTCTTAATCTCAAGTGTGTAGGGGAGCAGGGAGTGGTTGTTCCAAGGTTGGAATGCCTTGTGAGTGTATGCAAACCCTCAAACTTACATGTGAACGGGTACTCACCAACTCCTCTCTAATTTCTTTCCACAATGGAAATGGTTGAAATTCTACTTCTAAACTTATTCATGTTAGAAAATCCGGGGTTAAGAAAAGTACGTTTGCAATTGCTCACCAGAGTTTCGCATGAGAAGATATAAGTGCACATATTTGCTTATGTTAAAATGTTTCTCAAAAACGTTTGCTCGGCCTACATATATGTATATAAACTCTTGTGAATTCTTGAGTTTTAAATATGCACTAATGCCAGGACATATACTTAAGTGGCTTTTTAAAAGGCTTGGAAAAAAAAATTCGCGTATCAGACATGTTTTACTAAATGATGACCCAGAGAAATGGTAAAGTTGCACAGTAGTTTAGCAAAACATGTTTTTCAAGTTGCAATTTTGTGAACACTTTATCTTCAAAACAATGCTCGTTCTTGTTTTCACGCTTCTGCACATATTTTTTATATAATCCGTGCGTAATCTATACGTATAAATAGATTTCAATTGTTAAATTTGTTAACATTTATACATGTTTTTGCACAAGAACCACTGGCAAGATGAGATCATCGCAATTCCTTGGAATGCTAACCTTAATAGTAATGGCTGTTGTATTAATGAAGCAAACACAATGAGATGGAGTGAGCACTGAATCAGTCCTGCCGACTTAGTGCGAACAAAGCCAACACAAAGAGATGATGGACGATGCGCTGAAACTTTTCAGACTCTTTTCCCCCAGTTGGCAGTGTATGCCCAGACGTGGGTCCCTTGCTCACTTTGCCACTGGATTCAAGCTAGCCTGACTGATGAGGGGTGTTACCCCAAAACCGGTCCCAGGATGCTTGTTTCCGGTCCAGGGAAGACCTGGCTTGGCATTTCGAGCTGGACTGTTCCCATAAAGAACAGGGTCAAGACTGATTTGCATATAGCTGGGTCTGAACTGGGGTGGCAAAGTGAGCTAACGATTGATGATGGAATCAACCCAGATATGTGACGAGATGCGTGTCTGAAAAGTTTCAGCGCTCCGTCCATAATCTCCTTGAGTTAGTTTTGTGTTTATGATTCATATATACAGGTTAGAACAATTTATGCATATGGATACACAACTCCCCTTAGTGGCAGGCATTTTTTTTGGGGGGGGGAGTTTTCTATAGCTTGAACTAAACCCAAAGGTATCGGAGCGCTTTACATGAGCACCAGTTGCATTCCTCTACGCAGATCACACTGTGGTACTATAAACCAACAGCAATGGGTTGGGCCTAGTTATCCAGTGGACAAAATAAATGTGAACATGTGACCTTGACCCCAAACAATGTGTCCTGGGGGTCAGGAGTTGGGAATACCACACCCCTGCACCCAGTGACACCCAAACCCAGCATGCCAGGCTAGCTTCGTTATACCACTCAACCCAGTGCTTTAAATGAGCCACTACTCACAGGTACTGCTCATCTTATTTTAGTGCCTATAAGTACAAGCACTTCACCAGCTCCAAGGAGAGTACCGGTACTCATGACTGGTATCATTATTGCTACTGCTGCTGGGGCTGTCGGAGTGGAGACTGTCTCCAGGACACTCATACAGCCAAAGCTCCCTTAAAGCCCTTTGCGGAGCGCCTGCTAAACCATTCAGCAGCTCATTTGCGTTATGTCTTGGACATGCAGGTGTTGAGAATACCACCTTCACGCTGAGTTTGAGAGAGCAATTCCCATTCAGGCCCTGCTTTGTCAATCACATTATACTATCTGTGCCTTTGTGCACACACTGGAATCAAGGCAACCCGCTGACAGCTGGAATTAAGGACGCCACGGAAAATAAGGAGTTAATTAAAATGTATTTTACCCTGAGTGAGCCTTTTGCGTGAGTGTTTGACTGCTCGTGGGTGTTTAACTGCTTTTGTGTGCGTTTGTGTGTGTATAAGAAAGAGAAAGAATCTGGAAACTTGTATAGGGTATTTTGAGGGAAGTGTGTGGGTTGCTTTGTAGGTGCATGTGTGCTAGTACTTCTATGGGTGTGTGACATGCGAGAATATGAGTATTGCACCCAATGCAAATAAATAACAGCTTGGAATCAAGAAGCTGCACTAATTAAACAAGTATTGGCGAAGCCATTAGGTGTGTCCTTCGCTAAGCTGGTGCAACCGTTAATTTAAAAAAGAATATTGTAATCATATGACCAAAAAGGATACATGCCTCCAATATGTGGTTATCATAAGCTAGCAATAATACATTTCAAATACAAAAACGGGTTTACCTTTTGCATATAACTTAACAGTCGCTGTGCTCTCTATCAGTCAGGTGACTTAGAATTGCTTTAGGCTCAATTTTCATATTTAATACACTGCACATAAGTATGATTTTTATTAGTACAAAGAAAAGCTATTATTGACCCTTCAGTACTGTGACCTGAAGCCCTATTTTAAGCACGCGCAATAAATGGAAAAAAATTGATAAAAAGTGGAAAGAAAAAAAGCATTGCCAGAGTAAAGTATTGGCCCACCAGCCTGACATTGAAGTGCACTTTTAAGGCCAATTTGCCCATGTAATCAGAAAAAATGCTCTCTCTCAAAGTGCTAATAGACCACTGACTTTCATGAGCTGACCCTTTACCAATGCTTTATGTTGTGGTGAGTGGAAGCAGAATGTGAATGATGGTTGAATAGACCTGTGGATGAAGAGGGTTGAGTAATAGCCCCTCTACATATGTATGTATTTTCATTTATACATGTAATTTGATTCCTTAAGGCTCATGAGATAGCTAAAGTTGTCTCTGACCAGGCCTAAAAATGAAAAGGGGTTAGCTGGGGTTCATTTTCAGGAAGGAGCTAAAGAAGGACAGATCTGTGACATTTCTTGCTGCTATTATTGTTTTCTGTTGTCTTGAGTTAAGGTGATAGAGGAATGCAGATGCTGTCCGTTGTATCCAATACGTTTTTTTCTTAGGCTGTCCGATCTCTGGACAACACACCCCTGTTAAATAATTAACCTGAAAAAAATGCATTTTGTGGGCTGTATGCTGAGATTCCTTCCATGGCATGAGACAGCACAACTCAGTCAGTATTGGTTATTTGAGATAGATCTCAAACATATTTCCATGTGTTATGTAGTATACCTAAAACCATGACCCTAGAAGGTCGGTGGGTTCAAGAAGAAAGTGGTAGATGGTATGTAATCTATAGTGTGGCTGCAGGAATGCATGACTAGTAATACTGTTCAAAGAATGTGGTGTCATCTTGAGGCAGAACCAAGATCAGGTAAAAAGACATTTATGGTGATTCCAACTAAGGAGGATGTAAGAAGACCAGGTGGGATGGGAGATATGGCTACACATCTGCCTTTGTGTCTGACTGCACCACTTCTGGGCAGGCAGGTACAGATTTCATAAAGAGGGATATTTGAGATGTTTGTTATCGCCCTTAAAAATTTAAAAACATTTTTCATTGACTGGTTTCCATCACTCTTACAAACCATGAACTAACACAGGTCACACTCATCACTGCATCTCCTCTGCTTCACTCACCCGTTGCAGACCTAGTATGGCGCAGTGCTTGTCCATTTCACAACAATGGACAAAATTAATTTACTATACTACCAACGACAAATATCCCACAGTGCTTAGATCATATAATGCCGGACTACAACACTATGCAGAACTAACATCACCCACAGTGTTGACCAATGTACACAGGTTTTAATTTGTCAAAGTCGTTTTGAGGACTCTTTCATACAGTCTGATCTGGCCAGTGCAAGTAAATAGAAAAGGCTGCACAAGTATGACCACTGCGTATAACAGACAATGAAGATAAGCCCTTTAAATGACGATCTCTTGAAAATTATGGCGCTGAAGGGGAGGTGCCCAGTACTGCACAAATACTGTTTAGTGTTATCTGGCTAAAAAGTAAAAAAAATAAGAAAACAGTAGTATGTGAGTGTGCGTGTTGAAGCTGCTGTGTTGGAGCTCTCTCTTCAATCTCCTTCCATGTATTAAAGTTATCTATTGTATTGTATTTATATAGCGCTTACTACCCCTGACGAGGCGTTGAAGTGCTTTTTCGGCAAGTAGCGCGCTACTCCAGAACCCATAAAGGATTAGTGGTGAATTAGTTTAGCCAAAATATGGAAGTAATTTGAGTGGTGGATATGTTAGTCAGTTATTTGGATTGAGAAGGATTGTGGAGGGATAGAAGAGGGAAAAATGGTTTGAATTTATGTATCACTTGCTACCTGTGATGGGTGTTGAAGCACTTTTTTGGTGAGTAGCACGCTACTTCGGAACCCATAAAGGATTAGTGGGGAATTAGTATAGTAAAAATATGAAAGTAATTTGAGTGGTGGCTATGTTAGTCAGTTATTTGGATTGAGAAGGATGGAGAAAGGGTAGAAAAGGTAAAAAGGTTTGCATTTGTTTAGCACTTGCTACCCCTGATTAGGTGTTGAAGTGCTTTTTCGTCGAGAAGCACGCTACTCCGGAACCCATAAGGATTAGTGGTGAATTAGTATAGTGAAATATGAAATTAATTTTAGTGGTAGACATGTTAGTCTGTTCTATAGATTGAAAATGATAGTGAAGGGATAGCAGGCAAGGAGGGCAGATTATGTGCCTCTTACTGGATGTAATCCTGTTTGGAAGTCTGAAATTATGGCACTCTCTTCAATGAATTGTGACATGTTGGTGAATGCTGCTCTATCAGTTTGCCCGGGAAGGGTCCATTTGAAATCGGTGTGTAGTTGTCAGGGTTCAGCTGGTCCAAGTTTGTTTTCTTCAGTAATGGGCATATATATATATTATGTTTTGAGTTCTTCTGGAAATATTCCGATAGTTAGGGAGTTGTTGCCTTACTGGAGTGGCAGCAGAGGTTGTTAGAAGAATTGCCTTGAAGGTTTGCGATGAACACGTGTCAGAAGAGCTGTCAGCAGGCTTGCTTGCTTTGACCAGGTCCATAAATCCATCGTATGAAATGTGTTGGAAGGAATGGAAAGGCTGGTCTAGAGTATTCTTGGATTGTAGCTTTGTAAAAGGGTTAGTGCTGATGCTTTCTTTGTTTTAAGTATGAGTCCAATGTGTCTGCTTTGTCCATGTAATGATTTGCCAGTTTGCCTGTGTACTCTTGACTAATGGGATGAGCTGCTTCTAGTCAATTTGGGTTACAAATTGAGAATTTTATAGAATTCTTTATTTGCACATTTAGCATTTTGAATTCTGTCTGAATAGTATTTTTTCTTTGCTTTTTTGATAGCTGACATGAACAAGCTGTAAATGTTCTGTAGATGAAGTTTGTCTTGGTTGGCGTTTGTTTTGAGTCAGGCATGTTGTTGTTTTCTAATTTGTTGTTTTATCTCTTTGAACTCTGTATTTCTCCAAGGTGCTTGTTTTCTTTTGTTCTGTTGTGTAGTTTTTAGTGGTATCATGATATCAAAAGCTTCCTTTAGCCTCTAATATCGTTTTTGGACTGAATTTATTGCTTCTAGATCTCTGCTGGATGTTAGTTGTGTTTCTAAGTGGATGAGCGTAAGGTAGTTTTAGGTGCGTCGCTTAGTGTTGTTTTATGTTGAAAGGCAAGGAAATGATGGTCTGACCCTGTGACTGGAGTCATCATTTGAAAGGTAACTAGTTCTGTATTAGCAAAAATGATACCTAGGATGTGTCCAGCGATGTGTGTGAGTTCATGGACGATCTGGTGCAGGTTCATTGCTTCCAGGCCAGCGATGATTGTTTTTGGATGGAGCATATTTGGTTTGTCAAAACAAGTCAAAGTAACTTTATTTCGGCCAACATGGCCTAGAAAGTACAGAATTTACAGCATTCATTTACGAAGATACATCAGAGACATTTATGTAAAAACTCTCAACATTTATGAGAATTAAAAGGACTTTTAAAAAAGCAATGTATAAATAGCTAAAATCAAGATTTTTTTTTTTTTTTTTTTTTAAATAGTGGGTGGCTAGTATACAATAAGGGCATGTCACAAATCCATAGAAGAATTCATTTAAAGTCCATAGTACTTTTTAAAATTAAACAGATCTGGCTAAGACGTAGGTACAGTGAGGGAGCAAAAACCCTTCAATTGAATAATATGTTACATTGTAAGGGGTGATTTTGTCAATTAGTTTAGACCTGTCAATACTAGTTCTGAATTGGTGGCTCATTTAGTGTTTTAAGAAAGACCCTTCTTGCACACCACATGGAAAACAAAAACCCCGCAACCGAATAGACAATTGGGATGTTGAGATCATATTTCAATATCCTAAACACTTCAATGCAACATCTACTTCCCAGGTTCCTGCAGATCTGTACGAACAATCATTTTCTCATTTTGCTGTAACCCAAGCATCCAAAAAAGACAAGAAGCTCCGATTCCTCGGGATAGTTGCAAGCAGGGCACCTATCCTCGTTTTGCGTTTTCCATTTTGATGTAAAACAGCGAAGGGGATAAAACCCCAAATCTGAATAGCAGATAAAGTTTTCTGGCTGCCAGGGGTTTAATAAGGTCGAGAACCCTTTTAAAAGCAGAGTTGTCTTCAATTTCCAAAAAAGTTAAGGTTAATTTACCTGTATTGGAGTTAGAATGTAACAGGGCCATTCTATAGTTTTCATATTTGGCCTTCATGTGTTTTTTGGAAATTTGGGGGCAGGCTACCTCTGGATCAAACCAACATTCCCCCAGACCCACGTCAATTAACAGATGTTTAATATGGGAAAACCAGGGAAGTCTAGCAGCACCCCGAATTTCCAAAACTTCGGACAATTCCTCTCTGTATGAAAGGAGTTCAGGTATCGGCCATAGTCGGCGCCAGTATAAAAGGGGTCTAAAGCATAACACTACCTACAATTCCATCAGTCCCAGGTCTAAACGGAGTGGAACTAGAGGAGTACTACGTGGCAGTCTAAAAAGATTTCTAATATACTGATTCTCAATCTGCAATAAGGATTTAGGCTTACATTGGCCCCAGAGTTCTGCACCATACAATGCACCCCCACATGCCTGTACCTTATAGATTTCCAGCGCCAGGCTAACAGCGCTCATGTCTGATTTATTAAAGACATTTACAATTCCCCCTGTTGACTGGGCTAATTTTAAGGTTGACTTCGCTATGTGTGTCCCCCAGTCCATGGACTCAGTGATTGTGATGCCGAGATACGTAAACGATGTTACTCTTTCCAAGGGGTCACCATTAAGTAAGGGGTTTGGGCGAGTACTCTTAGGTTTGTTGAAAACCATAAATTTTGTTTTCTGAAGATTGATCTCAAGCCCTCCTTCTTCACAGAACAGCTGAAATCTGTCCAACACCCTTTGTATCCCCATGGGATATTTAGACACCAGGAGTGTGTCATCGGCAAACATCATGGCTGAGATCCTTTGTGAAGCTAATTTGGGGGCATCAAGATCTCTTTCTTGCGACAAAGCGTTAATTAGACCGTTAATAGAGAGGCTGAACAGTGTAGGAGCGAATACGCAGCCCTGACGTACACCACATTTGATTGATATGGGTGATGACAATTTACCATCGCTGCCAAATCTAATTTGTGCAAAATTGTTATCATGCAGACATCTGATGAGATGTATAAGATACACCGGGGCCCCTAGCTCAAGTAAGACGGACCATAATTTTTCCCTGGGCACCAAGTCGAAGGCTTACCTTAGATCTACAAATATTAGGTACAAACTGCCCCCTCCAGACAAACCGTCTTCCAGTGGAGTAGTTGTAATCTTAATACTTGATCCAGGGTTGACAGTTTCTCCCTAAACACTGCCTGGAGCGGAGAAAGAATACTCTCTTCAACCATCCAGGATTGAAGTCTGAGTAATAAGACTCGTGCAAAACATTTTTGTGGGATGTCTATTAGACTGATTGGCCTATAGTTACTTGGTAGTAAAAGGGAACCCTTTTTAAAAATTGGAATTATCTCTGCGCCAGCCCAACTCGTAGGGATCTTCATACCCTTCAAAATTGCATTAAAGAGGACCCAGAGGTACGGGGCCCAAATGGCTGGCTCACTCCTAAAAAGATCCCCAGAGATCTTGTCCAGACCAGCGGCTTTGCCTGGGGCTATTTTATCTATTGCAGCCTTTACTTCGTGTAGGGTTATGGTTGGTCCTGTGGTGTCAACAAAATGGTGGTCGCATGGGGGCATCTCAGAGTTCTCCTTTTCCTTATACAGAGATTCAAAATGATCCCTGCCAGACCTCTTCTCCTAAAGTCGGTTCTAACGCTCTTCTTGGTACCGTCGAGCCTGAGTTTACCACTCCCCAGAAAGTTCTCATGTCCCTATCCCCAAGAGAAGTTTTAAGTAGGTCCCAGTTTTCCAATTCCCACCTGTGTTTAGCTCCCTGGACAGCTTCCTTATAAGCCCTTCTAAGGCTTTTAATTTGGGGGCGATCCTTTGATTTAATTGAGGTCACCAGTGCACTTTTTGCTTTCTGACTGTGTGTGTTGTACCACGGGTGGGGCCCGGACCTACCAGGTTTTTTTGGTTTGCTTGGGGAAAAAATAATCTAGTAAAATTTCTTTTAATTTTTCAAGGTTTTGCCCGATCGCCTCTTTATCCATAAAATCCCTGTTTGAATTATATAGGGTAGAAGCTTCTAAAAACACCGGTAATAGAGCATCATAAAGGGTGCTCATGTTTTCCTGCGATTGAATAAAATTAACCCATCGTACTCGCCTCCTACAATTTGAAACAGTTATCCCATGATCGTCAGGGGAATCGACACAATGCGATACCTTAGGGGATACAGTATGGAGGTAGACTACTAATGCATCATGATCGCTATCAATACGGGGAAGAATTCTAAAATAAGGCATCCTATCCCAGTAATTAGTATTTAGGAGGATATAGTCCAGTAGAAACCCTCGATCCTTGCTATGGAACGTGAAGGCACATGATGTTTCGGAAGGCGATCTGCCGTTGCACGCTCTAAGAGAATGGTTTAGGGTAAGGCAATTCATCTGTATTACCAAAGGTGTCCATTTGGTCACTGATGAGCAACTAGATTCTGGGATTTCGAGAAGAAGATCCTCCTCGGGAGTACTATCGCAATACAAGCCCCAAGGGGTTCGAACTGGCAGTTGAAATCCACTCCTATTATAACCATGTAGTTTGCAGGAGTGCTAGATAAAACTGTATCAAGCTCCTTGAGAGTAGTAGACTCCTTTCCTCTAAGTGTAGGTCTTGAATATACATTAATATGATGGGACTAAGGAGAGGAAACTGCAGTTGTACACATAGTATATCTCTAGAGGATGTATCTAGTTGAACTGCCGTGCAGCCTAGGTGGACGCCTACCCATACGATTAATCCCCCCGACGGTCTTCCTACACCAGCGGAGATTGCCGGAGTATTGAAGGAGGCAAACCTCTGCATAGTGACTTCTCCTCTTGCCCATGTTTCCTGTAGCATACATTTATCATGTTCTGCAAAAAATGATCTCCACTTCAGGTCATCTAACTTACTATTAATTCCTGCTACATTCCAGGATAAGAATTTTGTAATATCCTCACTAACTAATATCTTATTGTCAGTTTTCAGACCCCGGGGATGGGAGTTCTTAGTTCCTGAAACTAAAGCTGCTTGTGCATTTACCTTATCAATACTTCTCACAGCTGTGGGACAAGGAGGGCCTGCTGACAATGTAAACCCGGTCACAATTAAAGGGCTGGTTCGGGAACCACTCAAGTACTCTCCGACCAGGTTTGTCAAACCAAATATTGAGGTCACCCAGAAAGCATAGGTTGGAGTGTAGTGTCAGCAGGTTTGAAACTGTGTCTAGAAGTGCATCTGAGAAAGTTGCCTTGTTGGTTGGAGGTCTGTAAAAGAGCAGAAAGCTACAGGAGAAAGACTGTGTAGGATTGCATCTGGTGAAGAGGGCCTCACCATTTTCTATGGAGACGTCGTCAACTTAAGTGATATGTAATGTTTGCTTGAACACAACAGCTAGGCCACCTCCTTTTTTGCCTATACGATTCTGGGTGATCGTTTGATAGCCTAGAGGAACGGCTTCATGCAGGACTGGAGCCATATCATCTCCCAACCATGATTCAGTAATGAATAGTATGTCAGTTTTTGCGTTGGTGAGAAGGTCGTGGAAGTGATGTTTGTTCTTGGAGAGCGATCAAGCATTTATTAGTAGACAGTTTAGAAAATTTGCTTTCGAGATAGTGTGACTTTTTTGAAGAGGAGTGAGCAGTATTTTGTGGGCTTGTAGCTGGTGTGTCCTTAGTGTTGATATTAGGTATATGAGGATAGCAATCGTGTAGCTTTTCTCTATCATGTTCTTTGTCCAGTAGGCTAAGCAGGCATTTTGATGGGTCTGGGTGCGTAGGTGGTGGAGACTGTGTTTGAGAGCGAGTTGGTGTTTTGTGTTATTTTTGTGGTGTAACGTTGTGATGTAGACATGGAGAAGCATGACCACTTACATTACAGACTCCATTGTATATTCAGCAGATATTTTGAATACCTAGGGGTTAGTTTTGAAGAGATGCATTTCAATTTTATTTTCTGTTAGCTTTTCTTGAGAATGAAGGAAAAAGGGTCAAAGTTAAAAAATAATTTTAAGGTCAAAGTCTCCCGACTACTTTGCATGTTTTTGCATGCATATCATTAGGGATGAAGTGCTATTCTTCATGAGCTCATTATGGTCTTTTCATAGTCTGTCACCTCTGTGGGGAACAAGGCACCTAGCAAAGATCTGATATGGCAGGGGAAAGGTCAGACAGGGCTTAACCAAAACCCCACATCATTGGTGGTCCAGTATCACTCCGTGCTAGCCTAAATCAAGCGTCTTTAATATGTACCATCACCTCTCACTCTGAATGGCATCTTCTTCTCCTTGCAATACTAAACTTCTATATTAGATTCTTGGTATTCGTTGCCATTGCATGCCAGCCTGTTTCTCTTCCTGCCTCCCTGCATGCCAGTTTCTGTCCGTCTACCCCCGCATTATGTACGGATCACTGTTGTGTGTCAGCCAGCCTGCGTGTGAAGCAGCATGTCAGGCAACTTCCATCTGTGCTAGACCAACTGGCGTTTCCCCTGCTGATCTTTAAGCTAAGGTGAAGTTACTGGATCATTGGCGCACATTACATGGAAACTGCACCTTTTCCCCTGTTGTACCTTTTCTTTTAAAACTGTAGGTACATGAACCCACAAAAGCTCCTGTGTGGCTTGCGCCAAATGTCTCGGGGTCTGCTGAGGAATTTCAGAGTTGAGCCCAATATCTTGGGTACTGCCCATGTTCTCTGCTGCTTAATATTGTTTAGCGAAAATATGAGATCAGGTTAAAGGATGGCTGGCTAACCTGTATATTGCAAGTGGGTATAAATACAATCGGAGTGGAGTGCTTTTCCATTAATTTCTCACATCAAGTTGCACTTAAATATACGCAAGCAAGTGTAGGTAGATCTCCAGACTATAGATTATTTTTGCAGATCTCTACCATTGAAAGCTTGGAACCGTATGGCATAGTTTTGTTCTTCTGAAATAGTTTTCTTTCAGTGACAGGGAGACACTTATTTAATTACGGTATAACTTGAGTGCTCTGTCTTGCTTTTAATTACATTTATATTCTGGAAAGCTGCTCAGGTGCATTTGAAATTAGTACGGTTTGGTGGATCAGTTTATACAGTACAATATACAATCTGTTTTGAGGTCTTGTCCTATGAAAGACTGTATCGTAGATGGTTTACCTAGCTTGTATCTGGATTAAAAAAAATATATAGTCAGATTGAGTTAGAATGTAATATGTATATTTTGTAACACTGTAGACTAATATTATAGATCTTAGAGTGAAACTAAGCTCAAAGCGTGGCTCATTTGTGTAAAGTTGGAGAAAAGAAGGGGTATTGTCCATTGCGATTGTTGCAGACTTAGGGCCAGATGTAGGTAAATTTTATTTTCCGACCTCTTAAATACCGAGTCATACCGACTCGGTATTTCAGAGGTCGGAAAATAAAAGTACCGAGATGTAGGTAAATGCAGATGTGCAATTACCGAATCGGAAACAGTCGGTATTTTCCGATGCGGGAAATACCGACCAGTTAATGCCCATTTATTCCTATGGGCTTTGAAGCCCATAGGATTGATTGGGCATTTACCGGTCGGTATTTACCACATCGGAAAATACCGACTGTCACAAGGGTGCAGGGGGTGTCACTTTGACACCCTCTGGCACCCCCAAAAGAGGCTCGGGTGCCATGTGGCAGGCATACCTGCCCTAAGGGCAGGTCTGCCTGTCATATGGCATAGGTGTGCATGCACACATGTGCATGCACACCAGAAACGGTATTTTACCATCAAGTAGTATTTGATGGTAAAATACCGATTTTGTACTGCTTGTGGGACTCAGAAGAGTCCCACCTACATACCAATTTACCGGAATCCGTAATGATACCGACTCGGTATTTTACATACTCGGTAAATTTACTTATCGGTAAATTTACCGAGTCTGTAAAATACAGTGACCTACATGTCAAATTGCTCTTACCGGTCGGTAACGGCCGAATTCGGCCGTTACCACCCGGTAAACGCCTACCTACATCTGGCCCTTAGTGACTATAAATCCTCACTCTCCCTTGCACACGTTGCATGGCCTTAGGAAAATTGCTTTGTTTCTTTAAGCCTCATTTTCCTAGAATGCAAATTTAAAAGCATACGGTAATTCTATATAGAATGTGAACAAATACAGACACACAATCCTCCTTTTGTATATCATTTGAAATAACATGCATTTGCTCTATATATGATAATGCTGGCCATTTTAAAGTACACATCACACTTATATTTGTTTTTAGATCTAGCATGTTTATTTCATCTGGACATTAAGGGAAGTTGTGTTCGTTCTTGAATTTTTGTTACGAAATTTCTAATTTAAATAAGTGTCAATCAATGCAGTTATGCAAATAATTTAGTATGAAATTTAAATGACAATTAAAAATCTTTGCTCTCATTTCGGCTCTAAGAGTCTGGTCAAATGCCTCTGCTCAGCCTGTGAATTTGCTGACAGTTTTACCTCGGGTGGGAAGCCTCATTTGTTCTTCTTAGTTCGTTTGATTCTGTGCCGTGTCTAGATCTTACCTACTGTTGTGCCTGGTTCTCCTAAGTATTTCGGCTACATTTTTCTGTGTAGTTGCTTGAATGCTTGCCCACTCAGCTACTCTCCACCCTTAGAGTCCTATTAAGCAGACCCTCCTCTTTCCTTGGCACGCACCCCTTCATTCAAGATATATATTTTAGCAAACTTTTTCTGTACATCATTGTGTGCATCTCTACATAACTTTGATTTTTGAGGCACTTTTTTAGCTGACCGACACTGTTGTGTTTACTTTTGATGAGCAGCAATATAAATGTAGATATTTGTCCTGATGAACCGCCAGCATCATGCACTTGAGTGCATTTTAGACCTGTTATTAGGCTCCCGCTGGTTCACAGAGCTGGACAGGAAAAGTGATATTGTTTGTGGGTAGTTCTTAGAAATGCATGTGGTTTGCTACTGGAGTCTATTTCCCTGTTGGCAATGGATCATAGTGGCCTACAAGCTATTTCAGAAAAGGCCAGTGTCTGTTAGAAATTGTTTGTTGAGCAAAACACTGTAACCCATGCTTGTTTGAGCGGACTCTTTTGCCTTAAATAAAGTGCATGACAGCACACAGGATGCTATATATAGCTCTGAAACTCAAACGCTGAATCTTTGCAACGTTGCTTCTTGCCATGTGCTTTGTGACCGTTAAGAGAGCGGCAGGTATCAGCTCAGATGTTTTCTGGTTCAGGCAGAGTTGATACCTACATTAATTGATTGTCTTTCGAAAAACATTGTGTTTATATTTATTTCCACAGGTTGCTGTGCTGGTCCGATCTACTTGTGTTTTACTTCCTTGGCACAAAGATGAGACTTGCTTACATTTCACGCCATAATACTACTGTCTTCAAAAGTAATCTGTTAGTGAAAGTTTTAAAAAATAGTATATATAAATAGAGATGTTGCAAAACTTATGTTGTATTGGTCAAGTACTTCAAAATAGTGTGCTTATTCTGGGACCAACTTTCTGGACTTTCTTTAACACAATAAGCAAGCAGAGATCATCCATAGTTTTTACTTTGAGTTTTCAAAGACCTTTGCAGCCATTTTACTCGAGAAACCAGTTCTGTGGTCTAATACATAGACCTGGGTGGATATCGTTTTTGCTTTGGTGAATGCTTCGCATTACTGGCTGCTCAAAAAAGCATTTAGATGAGAGGCCAGCAACAGGTTGAAAAGTATATTTGTTTGTAGTCCTGACTAGACCTGCTGCCCCTTTTATTTTACAGTGAAGCCTTCCCACCTACCGCCTATGCAGCAAACACATTTTCATGGTAATTGCATTTATATAGCGCTTATTACCCCTGATGGGGCGTTGTAATGCGCTAGCCCTTACCCCACTAAATTTGTCATCGCCCAGACATGTAAAGAAAAAGACTAATTATAGGCATATATATATTTTTTTTATTTAATAATAAAAAAAAATTATTGGTATTTTCACATTACAAAAATATAAAACGATGTGACATATAACGAATAGGCAGTTATACGGGCGAGCGAGAAGGGATACATGGTTTACATTTGAGTCTGCCTAACATTTCTTCACTCAGCCTTAAAACATTTAACATTGAACGTAAAGGTAATTGCGTTTGTACACGTGCTGCGTATTTAAAGACAAAACATAATGTGTTTGGCGGCTGTTTAGTGTTGGATTACACTCCCTACGCTGGGTTATTAGCAGTTAGTCGGCGTGTACGGTTGATTTATGGGGGCTTGTAAGAGCTGAGGTATTTGTCTAGTGTTGACCACATTAAACGGTCGGGGTTTTTCCAGGGTGTTTGTCTTAGTGCCGTGATGTCTGCCCCTCTCAGGAATGTGACCCAATTCAGCCACCCCTTGAATGTGGCTTTGGTGGTGTCTTTCCACTTGGCTAGTACTGTTTTGACTGCTGTCATCAGGAGGAAGTCTAGTAGGTACCTGTCTTGCTGTGTGGCTCTGTTGTGATGTGAGCGGTGGTTGTTGTGGCAAATGTGTGTTGTAGAGTGCAACCTAGGGCTTCGCTGATGAAGCCCAGCACCTTCTCCCAGAATTTGCTAACCTTCTTACATTGGAAGATGAGGTGTGCGAGGTGTCCTCCTACAGCATCGCAGTTCCAGCAGCCGTCGTTGTCTTTCAGGCCTAATGATGCTAGGCGAGCTGTTGTCCAGAATGCTTGGTGTAAAAGCCAGAATTTGCTCTGTGCTAGTACTGGGGATATCATGTTTTTTGATGGGGCCTCCCAGAATGTTTTTAGTTCTTGTTCTGTGAGATTGAAGCCAAGTTGCGTTATCCAGTAAGTGTTGTTTTTTGTGTTTAGCTTGGAGGTATCTGGGCGGAGGAGCTTGTATAAGTAAGTGCGAGACCTGGTCGCCTGTCTTATTTATGTTCTCCATGTATCTGAAGATTGAGGGTTTATGTTTGGTTAGTTTAGATTTTGTTAGGGCTGTCTTGATGACTAAGAAGTTGTAAAGTTCTACTTCTCAGACTGTTGAAGGTTTGGGGCGATCCTTCCTCTTCCAGCTGGGCTGGGTATGAGAGACCTACTTTTTTCCATGGGTGCATATCAAGGGTCTTTCCTCTGTATTTGATCTTGGGATTATCCCAGAGTGATTCTCAGGGTGAGTTTCTGATGCTGACTTCGAGTTTCCTGTCTACTTTGAGCAGCGCCTGCCTAGTGATCTTGAAGATCGGGTTGCTCTTGTATGCTTGCTTGTAGGCTGTGAGGAGAGTTAGGGGGTTTGTATTGTTTAAAATGGCTTTCTCTATAGAGAGCCAGGTTGTGTAGGGCTGCTTGGGCAGAACCCAGTGCATTCCTTGTCTGGCTATAAAAGGCTGTCTGGAAGGTTCTCAGGTCCGCCACGTTAAGGCCCCCTAGCTTTTTATCTAGTCTGAGTTTCTGGAGGCGAATTCTAGGTTTTTTGTCGCGCCATATGAACTTGTTTAGCATCCAGTCGATTTTTTTGTGTTAGTCCTTTGTGAAAGCCAGGGGGAGCATTCCAGCTAGATAGTTAACTACGGGGGTGATCATCATCTTCAGTGTCTATTCTGCCCCACCAGGTGATGAACTTGGACGACCAGGTATCCAGCAGGCCTTTTATCTTTTCTCGAGTGGTTTTCTCGTTCTGTTCCAGGGTTGATCTTAGCGTCCTACAGAAGTGGATGCCTATGTATTTGAAAGAACTGGGTCCCCAAGCTAGTCCTGAGAAGCCTAAAACTTCTCTGGATGTGTGTATATTGAGGGGCATGCATTCTGATTTGTCTCTGTTGAGTTTGTAGCCTGAGTGTTTTGCGTAAAGATCGATAGTGTGCATGAGTGCAGGTATAGAGTGAGCGGGCTCCACCGTTATTATGAGCAGGTCGTCTGCGTATGAAGCTAGTTTGGCTGTAGTGTTGTTTATGTTTACCCCCACTATCCTGTTGTTGTCTGTGATGTCTCTGATCAGGGGTTCGAGGGCGAGAAGGAACAGCAGAGGAGATAGAGGACATCCCTGTCTCGTTCCCCTTTCTAGGTTAAAGGGGGCTGAGGTCGCTCAGTTGATTGCTATCTTGACTTTGGTGGATTTGTGCAGAGCCATGACTTTCCGCATGAAGCTCTCACCCAGGTTGTGGGCTTGCATGGTTTTCTCTAAGAAATGCCAGGATACCCTGTCGAAGGCTTTTTCTGCATCTAACGTGATGGCTACCGTAGGGTTGACTGTTTTGGAGGAGTGTTCTATGACTTGGCAGAGGAGTCTCGTGTTATCGTGGGACATGCGCTTCTTTAGATAGCCTACCTGTGAATTACCGATTAGCTGTGGGAGCACTTTATTTAATCTTGTTGCCAGGATTTTGGCGTATAGCCTGCAGTCTAGGTTTATGAGCGATATAGGGCGGTAGTTTTTGGGCCATTGTGGGGCTTTGTTTTCCTTTGGTAGGACTATTACCTTGGCTTGTGACATGGATTCTGTGACTGCCCCCACTTCCCCACAGTGATTAGACTTTACCTAGCACTGGGCTTAGTTGGTCTTGGAAGGTTTTGTAAAAGGGTGAGGTGTATCTGTCCGGTACCGGGGCTTTGCCTTCTTTTAGAGCCCTGATGGCTGCAGTGATCTCGCTGGTTTTTATGTCCTGACCTAACACCTTTTCCTCTTCTTCTGTCACTTTGGGTAGATTGAGTCTGTCTAGACAGGTCAAGCATCCCCCCTGTTCTAGGTTGTCATCTTTTTTTGTAGAGTTCTTTGTAGAATTCCATGAATGTTTGTATGATGTCCTTATTCCTGGTGTGGCCTGTTGTTTGTATCTGTGATTGTTTAAATACTTTGCTTTCTTTGCTTGTATTTGAGGTATGATGCAAGCGATTTGCCCGCTTTGTTAGCCTCGCATAGGTTGATTTGTTTGTATTTCCTGATCCACAGACCTGCCCGTTCACTCAGAATCCTGTTGAATTCGTATTTTTTCCCTGTTAGTTCTACAAGTGCGGTTGCGTTTGAGGTATCGTTAATGTGTTTCCTCTCCAGTTCTTTGATGTCATGTTCTAGTTGGTTTAGTTGCGCTTTTGTTTTTCTGTCTCTCCTGGCTATGATTTCTATCAGCGTCCCCCTGATGCTTGCCTTAAGGGCATCCCATAGGCATTTTGGATCTGTGTCCGGGATATCATTTTCTGCGATGTAGTCCCCTATGGCTTTCTATATTCTGTCTTTGTCCTCTTTTATTGCCATGGTTATGCTGTTAAACCTCCATCTGCGCGTGATGTGCTCGTTGTGACTGCCCGTGAGTTGTAGGCTGATGCATGAGTGATTTGAGATCGTTCTGGCCGCAATGTCTGTGTGTTCAATCAGGTGTGTGTGTGAGGCTGAGATCAGGATATAGTCTATTCTGCTGTATGAGTTGTGTGTGTTGGAGTAAAAGGTGTAGTCTCTGGTATCAGGGTGCTGAAGTCGCCGTGGGTCCTCTAGGTTGAATTTGATGCATAGGTTTTTTTAGATTGTTGAGGGACGTAGGGGGTCGGGTTTGTGATCTTGATTGTCTGTCTAGGGTGTGGTCCAGGGCAAGGTTGAAGTCGCCAGCCAGCACGTTCATATCGCATGGCTGATGGGCTTCTACTTGCCTCGCTACCTCTTCCCAGTAACTAGTGTCGTCTGTGTTAGGAGCGTAGGTGTTGGTTATCCGTATAGTTTCCTCTCCTCTTTTCAGTTGGGTGATCAGTAGTCTCCCCTGGTCGTCACACTGTTCCTTTTCAATAGTTATCTTGGATCTACTGTTTATCAGGGTGATGACCCCTCTTTTTTCCCCTACCGCTGGGGAGCAGGCTACCTGACATATCCATCTCGCTCTGAGCTTGCTTGCATCTTCTCTGGCTAGTTTCGTCTCTTGTAAGAGGATGATGTCCCCTTTGGTCTTAGCTAGGTAGTCTAGAACTTTCTTCCTTCTTGATCAGGTGGTTTAGGCCTGTGACATTGAGGGAGACTATCTTCAGGTCTGTTTGCAGCGCGTTGTTGTTATTTGGTGTCCTGTTTAGTGGGGCCTTGGCGTAAGTTGGTGTGTGTATTAGTGGTTTGGTGTGGTTGGTCTGTTAGGGGGTGTGAACTAACTGAGCAATTGTAGGTGACAAGGACAAGGACAAGACTGGACAAAAAGACGATACATATCGGACAGACACTATATACATCGAAAAACCCCTTCTCTCCCTCCCTCCCCCATCCCTACTCCCCCCTCCCCCACCCTGCAGCTTTGCCGTACTGTAGACGTGCGACAGCAAGGTCCCTCCCACCTACTACTTCCCAGGCTAGTCAGAGATGGCCGTACGACATCTGGGGGTAGGCCTGACTGTTGTAGCTGACCAATTGGCATTGTTTGCCGCCTCAATAGCCCCCCGCGTGCAAGTGAAAGGATATCGTCTTTCCAAAGTTCAGTCGCGCTTCTTGTGCTTCGGTATGTAGGTTCACGCATTCTGTACCTGCTTCTAGCATTCCCTGAGGTAGATTTGCTTTTGCAAAAGTTTTTGGTGTTTTCATGAGGTAGATATCTGTTGAGGTCAAGAAGTCTTATCGCACGTCTGTGAGGTAGTTTCTTCTGTGCACGGGATTCTGGTGTTCTCTTCAGGTAAATTTTTGGTAAAAGTCAGGTAAATTTTTGGTAAAAGTCAAGTGTTCCTAACATGCGCTTCTTTAAACATTGCGAAACTGGCAAGTTGCATTTTTTGGTTCTGCTTAGTCAGTGGGGAGGTTAGGAGAGGCACTTTTCTTGCTGGTTGGTGTTGACATCTCCATAACCTAGGTCTTTGGGCCTTCTAGGTAGCGGGTTAGTTCCATGGGATCATCAAAGGTCAGTGTTATTCCTTTGTTAGTTATTTTGAATTTTGACGGGCCGGCGAATGGAAAGGTGATGTTCTCTTTCCTTAGTCTCTCTCTTTGGGTTAAGAAACCTTCTGATATTGACTGTGGTTTTTAAAATTTTTTAAATATTTTTTTAAAAACCTTTATTGCACCTTTATAATACACAGCGGAATGCCTACAACCCTGTGGGCCGGCCGCTAACACAGTTTGTGATTCGAAATGTAGCAGTTCAAAATCTTCATTGAACAATCAGTCTCTGTATAAATCAAGAAAAGGCCGCTGCGAAAGTAAGGTGCATCACATATTTCTGTATCTTTACTGGTTGAGGTTTTTGATTTTACTTTTTTGAAAACAACAACACTCCAACTTCAAACGTTAGGAATAGTATTACGAGCATGCGTGAATCAATACAGTCTGAGTTACAAGTACCTCTTGCGGGAGGCCTACTCTAGTCCCACCCATTTACTCGATCGCTCCCAACCAATCTTACCACGTCATCCATCCCCTGCCTCCGCACTTTAGCAATTCAAATAGGAAATCCCATACAATAACCTCGGCTTTCCCTCGCTCAACAATTCTAACATAGCATCATTTCACTTCCTCTTCCTCGTTGGAGTCATCTTGGTCATCCTCCGGCAAGGGGTCACAAATTTCCCCCCTGTACACATTCCATTTCATCCATATCTTATTCCATTTCCCCGGGCAGGCCCGGTTGGAATATACTGCCCTTTCCGTTACCATCACCCTGTCCATGTTTAGACACCATTGTGACTTTGTCGGCAGTTCTGCCGCACCCCAGCGCTGTGCGATGTCTCGTTTTGCCACCATCAATCCTACTGTGACCCAGAGCTGTTCATATCTAGAGAGGTCAGTCGGCTCCCATACGTTTAACACGCACCTCTTTGGGTCGGGCAATAGTGACAGGTCTAGTGCTTGCGAGATGGTGCGGAGTATCTGTTTCCAGTATTCCCGAATCTTGGGGCATTCCCATACGGTGTGGAAAAATGTGCCTTCCTCCCCACACCCACGAAGGCAATAAGGATGTGGTATCCTGTGGATGCGGTGTAGCATGGTCCTAGTGTAGTAAACCCTGTGTAGTATCTTCAGTTGTACTAGCCCTAGTCGGGCCGAGATGCCTACTTCCTTAGGGGACCCAAGTGCCTCATTCCATTCATGTTCGTCCATTTCACTAGTGTCTCCCTCCCATTTCGCCTTTAATAAGAGTGTCGGATCTGGGATGTTATTGAGCAGTTTCCGGTATGTGAGTGATGTTACCCGTTCCATCATAAAATCAGTAAGGAGGCGGTCTTCTAACGGCGAGGACTCTGGCAGTTCTCTATCTGGGGGTAGGGCCGCGAGCAGTGCATGTTGTATCTGGATGTACCTGTAAAGTTCCCTGTCACCAAGGTCATATAGTTCTTTTAGTCGTTCAAAGGGCATCACCCCGTTCCTCTCCCAAAGATCGCCCACCGTGGAAATCCCTATAGTGTCCCAGTGTGTAAATCCCTTACTCTTTCTCATATTGCCCAACATTCGAGAGTCCCATAGCGGGGTCATCTTGGTGATCCTCCCCTTCCAACCCAGCGCCGCTGTTGCCGTATGCCACATCTTTACCGTCAGTCTAGTGGGCCCCAGCAAGGCACGAACTTTACTGTGGTCATATAATGGACTCAGCAGGCTGTTCGTGCCCAGTTGCGCCCTGTCGGACTGGAACGCTGGTTCGGTTTGCGGTGCATGAATCCACTGGTTGATGGGCTTAAGGTGTGCTGCCCAGTAGTACAACCTCAAGTTAGGTAAAGTGATACCACCGTCGTTCCAGCCTCTGTGCAGCTTGGATTGCGCTATGCGTGCAGGGAGGTTTCCCCATAAAAGGTTAGAAACCAGCGCTGCCACTTTCTGGAAAAACCTAGGGGCCACCGGGTAGGGTGTATTTTCGAGGACCTATAGAAAACGTGGCAACGCCATCATTTTGTAAAGTGCAGCTCTCCCCAGGAGAGTTAATGGAAGACCCGACCAGAACGTAACATCTTGTTTACGTCTATCCAGGTGAGGCTTCAGGTTCTTATCCATAAACTCCGTTGGATCCCTAGTGACCTGAATGCCTAGATATTTAAACGACGAGCCTGCTATCGCTAGTGGGCACGCCGCACCAAGGTTCGGGGTCTGGCCCTGCAAAACATACAGCTCCGACATATTCCAATTCAACGTATAGCCGGAAATGCTGCCGTGCGTGTCGCAGATATGTAATAAAGCTGGAACCCCGCTTTCGGGGTTTGTCAGATAAATCAACATATCGTCTGCATACAGAGACAGCCGGTCCTCCCATCCCTCACTCCAGGATATGCCCTTGAGGAGAGGCGAGGTCCGTATGCGAGTTGCGAGGGGTTCCAAGGAAATAGCGAACAGTAGGGGTGATAAGGGACAACCCTGCCTCTTGCCCCTCCCCAGCGGGAACGTGCGCGAGATATGTCCGTTGGCTACCACGTGTGCCACCGGGTCAGTGTATAATAGTTTAACCCACATAATAAAGCGGGGCCCGAATCCCAAGCGCTTCAGTGCCTCAAAAAGATACGCCCATTCCACTAGGTCAAATGCCATCTTAGCGTCAAGAGCTAATATCACCGCTTGCGCATCGATAGTCTGCTCTAGCCAGCACGCCGTGCAGCCTTCGCAGGTTCAACGCTGTATTTCTGTGTGGCATAAATCCGGACTGATCCGGGTGTATAATTGACGGTAGATGGGGCAGGATTCTGGTTGCTAGGAGTTTCGCCAAAATTTTAACTTCAGCATTCAGCAAGGATATGGGGCGATAAGAAGAACACTCATCAGATGGTTTGCCTGGTTTAGGAATAGTTACTATGGTCGCCACTCGCTGGTCCGGTGGAAGGGAACCTTTCTCTAGACATTCTTTAAACATTCCCAGTAGATGTTCACTGAGGGTTCCAGGCACTGCTTGATACCACTCAATGGGTATACCGTTGGGTCCCATTGCTTTACCCGGGTTTAGTGCCTGAATCGCCAGCTGGATCTCATAGGCTGTGATGTCCGCTTCCAGCTCATTCGATGCTTCCGGTGATAATGTTTGGACCTCGATCGGGGCTAGGATGTCTCTGGCCATCTCAGGTGTGATCACACGTCCTGGGGTGTACACCCGTTCAAAGTAGGTCGCGAGTAGTTCAGTGATATGTCCTGGGTCTGTGTGTACCGCCCCTTGGTCGTCCTTCAAGCGTTGGACCCCCCTGGAATTACCCTCTCGTTTGTCAAGCCATGCCAACATCCTCCCAGCCTTTTCACCCACCTCGTAGATTCTATTTTATGTACACTTTTACTTGGATGCGCAGGTGATCGTTGTATAGTTGTTGTTGAATGGTAAGTGCGTGTAGGGTTGATGGAGATGGGTGTTGTTCATGAGCTGCGGTCTGTTCCTGTAAAGCCACCTCCAGATTAACTAGCTCCTGGGACAGCTGTCTTTTATGACCCGTGATGGAGTTAATGGCTTGTCCCCTCAAGACCGTTTTATAAGCTTCCCAGAGTGTCTCGGGGGAACGCACGGAGTGTACGTTTTCTTGAAAGTACTGCGTCGTTGTTTTCTTAAGAGCCTTGCGAACCTGGGGAACCTTAAAGTAGGTAGCGTGAATGGGGTAAATGCGTTAACGTGCTCGTGCCTGTGAGGAGAGTGTTAGTGTGAGTGGCGAGTGGTCCGAGATCCCTCGAGGGTGAATTGCCATTGTGTCTACATGTTGGAGACCTTCTCCCAGCGTCAGGAAGTGGTCAATGCGAGAGACTGCCATGCACAGCTGAGTGAAAAGTGTATTGTTTCGTACCAGGGTGTAGATGTCTCCAGATGTCTGTCAGTCCCATGGCCGTTACAAACCGCTGGAGGTGGGGGACCCCACCCGTATTTTGACTGTGGTTTTTGAGTAATCCTGTGTGATGATGATTTTGTTTCCGTTCCACAGCAGGTTGTGGTTCTTTCTTGCAACTCCAAAGATCGCTTCAGTTTGGTGTGATCGTAGCGGTTTACAAATGATTGGTCTCGGTCCTGTTCTGTTTGATTGTTTTATGGCTGGTACTCTGTATGCCTTGTCTAGTTTGAATGGATTCTCGAACCTGAGGTTAGTTAGCTTGGGGATGAGGTTTTGCAGGAGTGACACACACGAGCCCGCCTTGTCTTCCTCGCCTTCTGGTATTCCCAGAATTCTTATGTTGCCTTTTCTACTTCTGTCCTCGATCTCTGCTGCTTGCTTCCGAAGGTCTGTGGTAGCTTTGGCTATGTTGCCGATTGCCTTTCCAGTGAGCTGTGTTCTGTCTTCCATGTCACTGATTCGCTGTTCTACTTAGGAAAGCCTGCTGTTAGCTGTGTGAATGTCCGCTCTAACAGCTGCCAGTTCAAGCTGGATCGCGTCCGTGTTCTTTTTGTAGTCTTTGCTAGGTCGTGTACCTCCGCAAGTTTTTTTAGGATGCTGTCCAGAGTACTGCTTATGTCTAATTTTTGTTTTATTGGCGATTCATGGACTCCTTCTGGTTTCGTCTTCTTCGGCAGTTGTTTCCCCTCGTTACCCGCCATTTTGGCTATGCCTATTTTTGTTAGTATAGGAAGGGGTCCCAGTAAGCATGAAATAATAACAAGGAATGTGTAAACAATCAAAAAGACAAATCTTAAAGACACATTGTTTAATTCACAATGTGCTAGTATCTTGCATATACTTCACTTCAGACCAATAGGTTCATACAAATTATTTTACAGAAACACATTAATTGGTTGCATTAGTCGCGCTTTGGGCGACACACTTGTTGCATTATGTCTATCCCACCCGGCGGGAAACTCTCTGTTAACTGTCAGCCATCATCATTAAATGGTTGGTGTGCCATGTTACGCTCGAGTAATTTACGGTGAATTTTTGTCCCTTTAAGATAATACATGTATATTTGTACATTAACTAGGTCACGTGTCCCCAACTCCCCAGTCCTGAGGAAGACCCCACGGCAAGATCAATACGCATATCTGCAAACGAGGGTCGAAACGTCGACAACACATTGTTCTTTGCTGTCAACTCCACACCCCATTGTTCTCATTTGCTGTACATTTGGAGTATGATTTCTGTAAAATAATTTGTATGAACCTATTGGTCTGGTTCTGGGTACATGAACATGTAACTCCATTCAATTTGTCTTATTCGCCGATTTTACTGTCACTGCAAACCCTTTTCCTTCACCTATTACCCACACGTATCACACCCCCTCCCCTTTTCCCAACTTTTGGGGCACTGTAAAATAGTCACTGATTAATGAATGTTCAAAAGTGAAGTATATGCAAGATACTAGCACATTGTGAATTAAACAATGTGTCTTTAAGATTTGTCTTTTTGATTGTTTACACATTCCTTGTTATTATTTCATGCTTACTGGGACCCCTTCCTATACTTCATTTGATAACCCAGGTCCCCGTAACTTTATCTGGGTATAACCCCCCTACTTATAGCTTATTTTTGTTAGTAGGCAGTCAAATCTCTTGCCTCTATGTGAGTCGCTGCCTTCTTGTTTGCTTGCTCCTATCTGTGTGGTCGTTTTGTTGTTGTGGGAGCCGCTTTGGTATTCTTGGCACTTGATTTCCTGCCTTTTTGATCTTGTTGTGTGCACTGCCTGCTGCGTTTTCCGGAGGTTCCGTGGTTTTTGCTTGGCGCTCTGTGTCTTGCTCAAAAAAGGCCGTTTGTTTTGTGGGTCATGGCCTTTTCTTTGCGTATTCTGGTTGTGATTGTCTCCTTGTTGCTTAGTGATGGCCTGTGGTGGTTTTCTCGTGCGCTTTAGCGCCTGTTGGGTCGTTCTCTCTTGGTCTTAACTCAGCCGCTCACTACCGGTGTTGGTATAGCCGGTTTAGGGTGTACTTTATTGCCGTGGGTGGTTTACGCTATTCTACTGGCACCCCCATGATGGTTGTTGCGTGCTGGTTCTATATCACCTGCAGCAAGTCTGATCTCGACTGCGGCCTCTTGTTGTTGCAGCCGTACTGGTTCTGTTTCGCCTAGGGCGTGTCTGATCCCGACTGCAGCCTCTTTTGTTGATTCTGGAATTCCCCTTTCTCCGACTGCATGGGCTAGGGCTGCACAAGATGGCAGGGTGGCATTGTCCCTCGCTGGTTTCGATATCGCCTTCCAATGCCCAGGACTGTATGATGTCTTATTTGGCGTTTTTTGTAGGCATTTGTTTTGTTTTGTCTGCTTGTTTTGTCTGCTACCTCGTCGATGTTGTTCACCCTTCGTTTCGCCTGGGGTGATCGCTGTTGGTTCTGCTGCTTCTTGCTCTTGTCTACCCCCTCCCTGGTATTGGGCTGATTTTGTCGCTGAGGTGGTTGTTTTTTGTGGCCGAGCTCAACTGCTGACTTGTTGGGCTTTGATTGTAGGCTTTTGTTTTTGTCTGCTCACGCACCAATCAAGATGGCGGCACCCCTAGATCGTTTCGGTTTCGCCCCCGCTGTTGTGGGTTGGGCTACACCGCTGTGTGTAGTTGTTTTACTTTCTTCCCTACAGAGGATCTGTCTAATAATGCTATCTGGGCCTCTGTTGGGGGTCTGCTGGGCCGCTGGTTAGCGTTGTGTCCCCCCTTGGGAGTGTCTCTTTTTTTTCCCTCCCAATATGGCTGCGTCCTTTGGTTTCGTTTCGCTTTCTGCGCGCTGATGGCGATCGCAGTTCGGTTCTTGCCGGGATCTGGCCAGTAAGGTATTTTGCTGGGGGCGAGGGAGGGGTATGAGCACTGACCTCTTGTTGGGTGTTCTTAGATGTAGGCTCCTTGTGCCAGCGCCTCGGATGCGCTTCCGATTGTTTTTCTCTGTTACTCCGATGCCGCCATTTTCTTTATTTTCTTTCTGTGCCGGAGATCTCCTGCTTGCAACCGATTTTAGTAAGTTGTGCCGTAGTTATCGCCCAGTATGTTTGGTATTTTCCTGCTCACCAGGGTTTCCGATTTCCCTTGGATTGCTTGGAGTTTCGTTTGGTTAGCTGGAATCGTGTTTAGGGCTCAGTGTTTATCCTGGGTGTAGCGGAGCTCTGGACTTAGGCAACTCTCCTCATTGCCGTCCAACATGGGCATATATTTTGACGTACATTCTGGGGCAAATACATCACGAAGGAAAGAATGATAAAAAAAGGCATATCCTAAAATAGCTACTGCAGGATTTAGACTTGAGACCTTTGTATGCCTTCAACATGTGTATTGATGCAGCGGGCTTGTACTCATACACTTACTAAACTGAATCTTCTTTAAAAGCCATATGCTGGTTCGTGGGCGAACCCGTAAAGGTCCTGTTTGTGACAATTCACTCATACCACTCCCATCAAATTCTGATTAGTGACCCGCCCTTTGATTATATACTCCGCTATTAGGCTCTGAAATTATAGAAACACTGAACTAGTTTTAAAGATAAATCCGTTCATGAAAAACAATTCCTTCAGCCTCGTAAACAATTTGGAGAATTGTTCTACAGGAAGTGGTTCAGGCCTATGTTTTGTAGCAGCTATCTGAGATGATCTTCAAAGCAGACCAGCGCATTTAATAAATTGAAGAAGATAAATTGCTGCTTTCTTACCTTTCGTCGTATGGTGTGGTTACTTGAGACAGACTATCCTCAGTAGCCAGATACTCATAAAACAATATAGACTTGTATCCTACTGGGTTTTAGGCACTCCCAAAGCCTACAGATTGCTACGGCACACAGACTCTGCCGGCCTACCCTCTTGACCGCACTGTCGGTCGACTCGCCATGATCCCACCGCACCCAAGAGACCCATGTCGTCCCACGAGTGCATTGTGGGTCCCCGGAGACGACGATGCCACAGCGGGACCCTGGTCCGGGAAGTGGCGGCATTTCTGCACCAACGCAGGAATCCTGATGAGAGGGATAACTCGCCAGGTTCTCGTGTTGTGAGGATATGAAGATAATTGTAGAATTAGAGTTTAATTGCAGCCTGCCTGACCTTAAAATGGCGGCCGCCGCCGACTATCTGACCTAGCCTATGCAGACAGTGTACAGCAAACTTGCATCTCCTACAACAAACCTGCTTCTCCATTTCCCTTCATTGTGCACAAGTGCTGCTTCCTTTCTGATCTTATTGCCCTATCCAGTTTAAACAGGGATTGCTCCTTCTCAAGTTCCCAAAACATCTCCAAAAGGGTAGCAATCTGGGAAAGGCAATAGAAAGAGGAAAAACATGAAAAACAGCAAGCCTGTAAACATCCAGAGACTGCTAGTGGTCTAGAGGATAAATCAAAGTGAGACTGGTAGTGGTATAGAGGACACATCAGAGTGAGGTCACACCTGCAGGAACTCCCAGGTGAATTATTTATTATTTACCACCATCAGTAAATATGACAAGAATCAATTTAAAATCAACAGGCCTCAACTCTTACGTCATAGAGTACCCAACTAACCTATCCAAGAACGCAGCCAAAAAATTCAAACACAGTCTAATTAGAAAAAACCCTGACACACTGATATCTGACCCATTCTTTGATCTAACCAAAGGCACTATTGTAAATGACTTGAAATTTTTCACCAGAAAAACGGCTACATGGCGCACTGTCATTACGAAAATGCTCAACATAAAAAATACAAGCAATATCCCTCATGGTACCAAACTATTGATTATTCCATCACCAAGACTAAGAGCAGTACGATGCATCACCATCTACAAGAATGGTATTGTGCCTATACAAGCAACCAACGACGAGTTAGGAAAGTTCGACAACCTGTTTTTAACCTTAAAGGAAGGTTGTAGATAACACAAGGTCTCAACATCATCAGACCACACACGCTACCACCCTAGCCACCAACAGCATTGCCAACACAGACATCATTATACATAGAGACCCTCAAAAACCACAACCTACAATGCAGTCAGGAGACTCAACTTTGACAGAAGGCACAGTGGACGGGAGTGCTGCAGAGATAGGAGAAGAATCTATCATTTACGCTAACACCGCCCGATGCCTGTACATCTGGAAAAATCAGCGCCTCCCCCTCAGGATTTATTTACTCACACACGTAGGGCATTCAATGGAAACCTCCATCTAACAATGAAAGATATGGAAGCCAACATACCTTCCATACCCCCCTCTACAACAGTACAAAGTACACCTGCGTACCTACGAAAATCATATCCCTCTAGCTTGGTACTAAGAACATAGAACATAGGGCGCACATCTCGCATCACTCATGGAGGAAGTGCAGACACCCGAATCAATGACAAAAAAAGGAACACTGAAAAAGTCACAGATCTAGAGCACTGGGACACAAACAAACCTCAAAATAAGCAGATGCGTTCTTCTAATATATAATATCATACTCAGAAAGAAATCGAAGCTCTTCAAATTCAAGCGAACAATATGGCACAGGACATTCTAAGAGCACTGCAAGTTATGGAAAAAATACTAGAAATCACCTCAAGAACTCACTCCAAAGTCAAGCTCATTCAAAAATCAGTGCATGATACTCTAGGAAAGGGTAAATTGACAACCATGCCATTATCAAACAGACATAATTGACCCTACAGAAATCTTAAATATTTATCAGAGGTTGAAACCAAAACCCTGCTCCAGTCATACGAGTCTAAAGCCAACAACAGAGGTGAGGAAATTAATTCAGTCCCGATCAATGCAAATAGAAAGTCTTGGCCAAAGAACAGGAAACCAAACAACAACCTAAAACAA
The DNA here is from genome assembly GCF_964263255.1 of Lissotriton vulgaris. NCBI lineage: Eukaryota > Metazoa > Chordata > Amphibia > Caudata > Salamandridae > Lissotriton > Lissotriton vulgaris. The sequence goes on from NC_141687.1 coordinate 765,511,749, forward strand.
GTCCAGATAACCTCAAATACTCAGGAGATAAACCCTAGTACCTCAGGGAAACCACTGCTATGCCTACTGCTCAACTGCCGGTCCGCAGCAAAACGTGCCTCAGACATCGCTGCCCTCGTCATTAACCAGGAAATTGACGTGACCATCTTAACAGAAACATGGCTTACGGAAGCTTCTTCCCCAGTCATGGATCTACTGGTGCCCCCTCACTGTAACATTGTGAGATTAGACAGACTAAAAAAGACTGGAGGCGGTATAGCCTGCATACACCGATCTGACATTGAGGTTAGCCAAATACAATCGGACCCTCTTGAATCCTGTGAATACCTCTGTATCGGTATAAGAACTGCAGATAATCAAAGGAGTAACTTGCATGCGCTCTACCATCCACCAGGCGATAATGCCACCTTTACAGACCAGTTAATGGAGATTATCACGGCCAACTGTAACAGTCACACGAACAACATATTCCTAGGAGACTTTAATTTACACTGGGACGACAATAATGACAAACAGGTCAATGCACTTAAAGATTTTTTAAGAGATCTAAACCTTACTCAAGCCTGCACACAACCAACACATTCAAAAGGGGCAACCTTAGACTGGGTAATCTCGAGAAACAAGGATGTCGCAATCCATTCGATTTATTTTGTGTGATTGGTCAGATCATCATACCATAACCTTCTGGATACCCACCATAAAAAAGATCAGGACTACACAACAGGTCAAACTTAAAAAATGGACTTGAGACACCAAAGACCCTAGTATTGAGCTACTAGTAGAAAGATGTGAGGAGGACCGAAGTCCACCTAGCAACTTGCTAAACGTCAACGAACTCACTGATCACTACACTACGTCAATGACGAATATAGTAACTCCACCATGCCTCTAAAACTGAAAAGAATCTCAGAGAAAGATAACAATCCATGGGTCAATGGGACACTGAATGAAGACAGGCGGAAACTTAGACTGGCAGAAATCAAATCGAGACAGCATCCATCATCCCCCCAGCTGAAAACTCTCAGAAAAATCAGAAACAAGTACAACAAAAGTGTTCTCCACTCCAAAAAGGATTTTTTTAGATCACAACTGGATGACGCCAAAAACAGACCTAGGAAACTATTTGAGTTGTTAAAGTAACAATCCAATAAGCTGGCCAAATCCGCCCAAAAGAGGGCTAAAACGCAACTGAGCTGTGAGGAATTTGCAACATTCTTCACGGACAAGGCCATCACTCTAGAAAGAGAGCTCAGGATGGCAGCCGACAACCTTGCTAGCCAAATACCACAGCTGGACGATGCTAACACGAAAAACTATCTCGAGAGTTCGAAAAACAATGCGCAATGGGCAACCTTCAAACTATATGACCAAAATACCATTGCCAAAACTATATCTGAGATCAAACCAAATAACCACTACAATGACCCCCTCCCCTCAAAATGCCTAAAAAGAATCAACCATGTCGTCGTCCCTATATGGACTAAAAATATCAATGCATCACTATCTCAAGGGATCCTACCAGAATGCCTAAAAACAGGTCAAGTCTTCCCCATCATCAAAAAACCTACAGCAGATCCAAATAGCTTTCGCCCAGTAACCAATATTCCATTCCTTGCAAAACTTACTGAGAAATGTGTGCAAAATCAACTGAGCGACCACATTGCCAATTTCAACCTACTGGACGACTGCCAATCGGGATTCAGACCTGGCCACAGTACGGAAACCGCAATCTTACTTATAGTGGATGATGGGCTACAGGCCCTAGATCACAATCAAACATTAGTCCTTCTTGACCTGTCGTCAGCATTTGACACGGTAAATCATGTAAAATTGCTTGCCCGGCTTCAAGGCAGGATGGGCATATCTGGAAATGTTCTGAAATGGTTTGAATCCTTCCTCCAGAACAGAACACAAAAGTTACTGGTCAACCAGACGCTGTCCCCTTCATGCCCGAATTCGATTGGAGTCCCTCAAGGATCAACACTATCTCCGTCACTATTCAACCTATATGTTGAACCCCCTACAGAAATTCTCAGAGATTCAAACATATCACATCACATGTACACGGATGACACTCAGATCTACATCAAGATCGCATCACTGGAAGACATCAAGACAATGAATGATGCCTTAAAAGTGTCACTGCAATGGTTAACTAGCAATCATCTGAAGCTAAATGCACAAAAAACAGAATTCCTTTTGATATCCCCTCCGAAGAACCCCACAAATGTGAAGGAATGGACCAAACTGATCACAGCGCTAAACTGCACCCTTACCCTAGTTGACTCAGCTAAATCACTGGGTATAACACTGGATAATAACCTAGACATGAAAGCCCACATCAAATCAATGGCAAAAAGTGCATGGTTTCACCTGAACTATATCAGAAAAATCAAACATCTCATCACTCCGACGGACTTCAAACTGGCAGTTCAGTCCTTAGTTATTTCAAGGATTGAATATGGATGTACAACACTAGCACGTCTACCAAAAAGTTCTACAGCACCACTAAAAGCCTGTCTCAATGCGGCCGCAAGACTCGTTACTGGGTCTAGAAAATATGACCATATCTCCCCACACTTGAAAGCATTAAACTGGCTACCATACGAAGCCAGAATCCAATTTAAGATTGCATGTATTACCCACAAAGGGCTCCACTACAAAACACCATGGTACTTCGTCCAGAAAATTGAGATATCGGGGGAAGCAGACCAGCCAGAAGTGCCAAGGAGATGTTGCTGAAACCACCCATCTTTCGGAAGAAGAAAACATATGACGGAGCATTCTCCGGAGCAGCCCCCAGAATCTGGAACTCACTTCCTCCAAACATTAGAAAAATTCCAAACACGGCAACATCCAAGAGGGAAGCGAAGATCTTCCTAATGAACAAATTCCTCTCTTAACTTTCCTCAGTACTTCTCAGGGACCTTGATGTAGAACTTAATGGAAATTCACATCGGACCATTTGGAGAGGATTAGAGTACACCTTTGTACACTAAACGGATCCTAAATGTTTTGTTGTTGAAACTGCTAAGTAAGACATATACCGGAATCTAATATATATTAACACTAGTATACCGTTGTACTGTAACTGTAACACATGTAACTGTGAAGCTCTCTGATACCCTTGGGTCACGTTGGCGCTATATAAAACTCTATAAATAAAATGAACAAATTCACCATTCTATCCACAGACTGTTAACATGATGCCTCGAAGAGGACTCGCACAGGTCGGCGCAACCAGAGCATTGTGCCAACCGTCGCAAACATTGGGCAGCAGTGGAATGATGACGCTATGAACCAATATTTTGTTAATATTGTTTCCTCACTAGACCACTGTGTAACCTTTTTTTTCTATGGGATTGTCTGTCTTGCTTGATGAGCAAATGCAAATTATTTTTTCCACAGGAAACAATTGTCCTGTTGAAGAAACACCACCCCCCCCTCCCCCCAAGTTTGGGAATGTGTTGTTTCATTTACTGCCATGGAAGAAGATTTACTCACTCCTGCCCTTTGCTGGAGTAACTCTCCAGTCGTTTCCAGAATGAGAAGAGGTCAGTTAAGAATTTGGTAATGGCAGCAAACTCACAAGTTTGTGGGCATTGTCAAATTTTCAAGATAACCCAAGCCTTAAATATCCTACCAGTCTAGAATGTATTGCTGTGCGCATTCCTAGTGTGCAGTTATTTTGTAATAAAACCATTTATGCCCGATATTCACTAAAACAATGGAAGAGTTTCTCCAGCAGCAGTGTAGTGGAGGCCCTCTTCACTTTTCAAAAATAAGTTGGTTAACGTGCACAATGGCAGCAGAGGTTGTTGGGTAGTTTGTCCGGTGGATTCTTCACTACGACTTTGATACTGAATCTGCGCACTCTCTGCTCCCACTCAAGGAGGCAGAATTGCTACCCTAATTTTGTTGGCTTCGCCTTTCAAAAGGAAACAATACCAAGGTATCAAAACTTACCACATCTATGTCATTGTGATTGTATATTCTTTGATATGACCCCAGTTTCCAAACATTGTTGAGAGTAGGGTTAAATTGGTCATGACGAATTGACAACTGACCATCATTGACTCACAAATGACAAACATGTTGAACTTTTTAAAGCTATCAAAGATCATTGCGTCTGGTGATAGTCACCACGTTTTTAACCCCTCAAATAGACTCCTCTATTAAAATCCCATTTAGAGGACTAATTAGTCCATTTTAATAGCCACTTTTTTATACACATAGTCACTCCCACACACCAATCTACACGAGACCCAACACCCATATTTCACATAAGACATTGGGACAAAAGATCTCTGATAAAGAACCCCCTTGTGGGTGCCTGTTTGGCATTGCAGTGCCCGCCAACGAGGAGCACTCCCTATGATGAAGCATGACACCCATTTGGGTGTGTGAGGGCCCCTTTTGTTCCCCTAGTTTCTGACTGACCGCCTATTCTCGCTCTCCTTTTTTCTGGAAGGAACTGCATACCCTTGTCGTTAAGATTATCTTTAATGCCCACACCTTGTTTTTTGACACTCCAAAGAGCGCCTGGTCCTGGGTGGTGGAGCGCTTGAACCTCCGGTTGGGGGGTTCAGGTGAGCCCACAACTCTGCATGTTGACCCTGCTGCACCGTCATGGCGGCAGCTACCTTGCCATACCAGAAGGAACAGATGGCATCGATCAGAGGAGGTGACGCTATTGCTCCCGAAGCAGCTGAGAGGAAGGTCTGCAGAGGGCTCCCCTGGGCAGGAGGGTGAGGGGGTGGTGTAGTAGCATCATTGTGCTCCCTGCCACTTTTATAATTGGATGATGGATTCTTCATAGGGGGAATTGTAGGGTGGTGGGTTAGAGGGACATATGGCTCCTGCCAGTTGCGGGGCCCGAAGTGGGTTGTTGTTTAGGTTTGTTGCAGTGTTGTGTTTCAGGGTGTTTGAGGCGCAGGGCCCCCTCTCGGTCTATTAGAGATTTCTAACTGGTATTAAAGGTTGAGATGGGCACAGACGTAGTCATAGGTCCTGCAGAGGAACACACAATAGTGACCTGGAACGTAGATGGTCTCAATGATGAGATAAAATATATGGCGATTTTGGCTTGCGTCTGGTGGTACCACCCTGCGCTCTTCAACTTCAAGAAATGCACTTGCTGGGCACTAATTGTTTATTTTTGGGGCGTCATGGGTATTCCAGAGTATATCATTCTGGCTATACAAGGAGGTCTGGGGGTGGCCATATTGCTCCGGAAGACGTTACAGCTGGTGGTGTGTGAGATGATCACGGACACCTTGGGGCGATTTGTGATCCTGCATGGTATGCTCAATGGTTTGACATGGACGCTGAGTAGTGTGTACACTCCACCGCAGCTCCTAGTAAGAATTCTTGAGGCAGTGGCCCAACATCTGGTAGACGCCACACCAGGGTTCACATTACTTTCAAGGGACTTCAATGCAGTCATTGATCCGGTGGTGGACACAACGTCTGCCCGAGGTTCATCTGTTCTACATGTCTTTGCTCTTGGCTGAAGTGTTGGGCCTGCCTGCATGACAGTGGCTCTCACCGAGCAACGGTACTGGGAACTCCACATACTTCCGCTACTGGGCAGGGTGTGTCTGGACATGGGGTCTAGCTTGCCACTGTCGAGGTCAGGGAGTGCTTTTTAAAATGGTGTCCCTCCCCACTTCCTGTACATACTGCGGCATTAGCCCTATCAATTGCCTCACAGTTCTTCCTCCGAACTGTATTTCCAAATTGCTTGTTTCCTATTACAGGGTAAAACACCTAGGGTGTCCTTTATAAAGTGCTGATTTTCCAGGTTCGACGTGGGACTGGGCTGGGTAGACCTAAACTGTACTACTGGGCCTCGCAGCTAGTGAGCATCAACAATTGGCTAAGGACAGACTGGGTGACCGGGCACAACGATTGGAGATAGATCTATTACACCCTCATGGCATACTTTTTGTGCTCTATAGTAGAACTACCCCGACCACTGCCCCCGTTTCTGAGTTCCCCATTCAGTGGTGATATGCGACTTTAAGCTATACCAAGTGGTATGGCAAGCTAACAAGAGCAACCACTCTCTAGTGAGGGAGGGGTTTGTCTGAGACAGAGGCCTAATATGATTTCAGGCTTGGACCTCTTAGGAATATCTACACTTGGAGACATCTGGAGGGAGGGGCGCATACAGTGGTCTTTCAGCTACTCTCCTTGCAGTTCTTTAGGTATCTTTGGTTGCGCCATGCTTTGGAGGGCCACAGGAGCCGGCTGGGAACCCTCACAGAATTCAATCCTTTGGAATGTAAGTTGGTGATGGAAGACTTTGGTAGTGGGAGTGTCTTGCGTCTCTGTTAGTCCCTGGTTGTTAACACCCTAGACCCAAGATGAGATGGGAGAACGATGTGGGACCCCTGGATAATGATGAATGGATAGAGGTGAAAATGGCCCCCTGACTGATGGCTATCTCCATGCGTTTTAGCTTGATCCAGTTCAAGTATCAGCACTGGTTCTATTACTCCCTGGAGAGGCTCTGGTGGATGGGCCAGGTTTCAGAGCCTGAGTGGCTTCGGTGTTGCCGCTCCCTGGGCTCTTTACCATGTGCTTTGGGCTTGCCTGGGGGCTCAGTGTTACTGTTGCAAGGTCACCAACTTGAGGAGGATGGTTGGATGGCCATTGGCCATGGACCCAAAGGTTATACTGCTGGATATTATGGACCCTCTGGGAAAGCCTCGTGCCACACGTACACTTCTAGTTTTAAAAAAAACACGTTATTTTTAGTTATGCAAAGAAACCTAAACATTCCCCCCCAATTGCGGCATCATACAAGAACTGTTGCATACAGAACGAGGACCTCATTAAGGCACATTAGGGACACAAGTATCACTGGGCAAAAATCGGACATTGGGACTATAAGAAAAACCATACATTACAATCGGGACCTAGCAACAGTGAACATGAGGTAGCAGCCGAGTGCAAACGACAACCCAGATCTAACCGTCCCCATTACCCTCCCCGTCAGTTCCCGACCCCTCAGGTGTGAACAGTTCTGCACTAGTACCCTCAAAATCACTCAGGGACAGACCAGCAGTACACATTACTCCGCATGCCAATAGGTCTTCCTGCAGCCTTTCATCCCTGCGCCTGCATTGCATATGAGTCTCCTCCGCCAGAGACCACTCCTGAACATCCCTCAGCCATGCGGAAATCTCTGGGGCCTTCCTCCCCATCCAGGTAATGGCCACCCTACGCCGCGCCAGAGCCAAGATAAGCTGTAATAGTTTATAGGAGATTTTCCTTTTCCTAGGCCGGGGAACCAGAGCCAGTAGACAATGGAGCGGTGCCAAGTCTATGTTAAGGCCGGTAGCGGCAGCTATACGTCCCACCACCTCCGTCCAGAAACTTCGCACCAATGCGCAATCCCAGGCCAGATGTAGGAACCCCACCCTCTCAGCTCCGCACCTGGGACAAGTGTCCTCCCTGTCTGGTGAGAAGCGCTGCAAGGAGACCGGTGTCATAGAAGTGCGGTGCATAAAATTAAAGTGTGTGAGCTTAAATCGTGCATTACATTATACTTTACGTGTAAGACCCCCTATACGCTTGCACTGCCCGGCCTCCAGGGTCTCCCCCAGATCCGTTTCCCAGGCGCTCCACGCAGGCTGGACCGGCGGTTCCGAGTCCTGACGCAGTGCGGAGTAAAGCAAGGAAATCAACCTACGGCCCCTACCACAGGAGAGAATGATGTTCAATGTATGAGAAGTCTGAGGCGCCTCCGGGAATTGGGGCCACGACTCCCTCGCTACCTCCTGAATGCCGCGGTAATGTAAATATTGTCCCCCCCAACCCAAACGCCTCCGCAGCCTCCTCGTAAGAGACAAACGAATCACCCGAATAGAGGTCAGCCAAGGTATCGCAGCCTCCTGCTCTCCAGTCCCTAAAGGACATGTGCTCCTCCGTAGCCACAATGGGCGCTAAGATCGAAACCGGCAACTCCCTATGAAAGGGGGCTCGACGCAGTACTCGTTCCACACACCTCTGCCAGATTGCCGCCGTGTGGCGCACCACATATGGTAGGGTCGCATCCGCCCCCCTCCCCTCATCAATGCCACCTGCAACATCCGTTCGGTGGCACTCCCAGCCTAAAGCTGCATCTCCCACCCGTCCGCATCCGCGAATCACCTCGCTGCAGGTAACAGTTGCGCTGCATAATAATATAAATCAAACCTCGGAGCCTCCAGTCCACCTTCCTCCCAGCTCCGGACCAGGGTGTGAGGCGCAACCCGGCTACGTCGTCCCGCCCAAAGCAGAGACGTTAGCAAGGTATTAAGGGTGCGAAATATTCGCGGTGGAATAAGGCAGAGCGAATTCTGGAGGACATATAGTGTCCTGGGAAGCATTACCATCTTTGCGACAGCGAGCCGTCCCATAAGGGAGAGCGGCAATGTATTCCAGAAGGTCACCGAACTCTGTAAGGATGTAAGTATCCAACCGATGTTTCGAGCCAGAGCCTGCGAGTCCGTCTGGGCCACCTGAATCCCCAAATACCGAAAGGCCTCCTGTTCCCAGCGCAGTCCAAGGTCTGGGACGCCCGCCGCCGGTCCATCCCCGTAACCCGCCAGAGGAAATATCAAGGACTTGTTACGATTGATCCGCAAACCCGAGGCCTCCCCAAAGCGGTTGAGATGGTGCAACAGTACGGGTAGCGATTCCTCTGGCGCCCTCAAATAGAAAAGGGCATCATCCGCATACAAAGAGACCACATTACACTTGTCCCCCACCAGGATACCCCATTATGCCATCACCGCGCGGACCTTGACCGCCAAAGACTCTATAGCCTGCGCAAAGAGGAGCGGCGAGAGGGGACACCCCTGCCGCGTCCCCTGACCTAGCCGCAATCCCGCAGAACGCCCCGCGCCCAGCCGCACTCTGGCACAGGGAGCTGTATACATCAGGCGGACCCAGCAACAAAAATTGGGGCCCATGCCCACCGCTCGGAGGTCCTCCAGTAGGTAGCCCCAATCAACCGTATCGAACGCCTTGGCTATATCGATAGACACTATAACCAATGGTTCCTCCCGATCTCGAACTTCATGCAGGATATGATTCAACCGCCGCAAGTTCATGGCGGTATTGCTTTCCGGAATAAAGCCACATTGATCCGAATGTATCAAATGCGCCATGTGCGGCGCTAAACAGGCCGCCAAAAGTCTTGTCAAAATCTTGACGTCCGTATTAATCATAGTAATGGGTCTGTATGCTGCTGGGTCACATTTGTCACCCTCCGGTTTTAAAATCATACAGATCTCGCCCTGGTTCATGGTGGGCGGTAGAACACCACTTTCAAACGCCTCGACATACACCTGCAACAGGCTAGGGTCAACGGTGTAAGCGTACGCTTGATAAAATTCCGGGGGAAAACCATCACTCCACGGAGCATTGGCTCTCGGGAGACCGGCTATAGCCACCCGCACCTCCCCCAATGTCAATGCTGCATCTAAGTCCTCCACTGCGTCCCTAGGCAGGGACTGCAAGTCTAAATCCTGCAAGTACGGCAGGTATGAGTTTTCAGAAACATCGGGGTCAGCCGCATACACCGTTCGCAAATGGGACTGGAGGACCCGGAGTATGGCCCCTTCAGAGTGCACCATGCTACATCCCTCAGCGCCACTATCCTCTCTGGGGCAAATTCCCGCCGTAGAACCCAGGCCAGCATCCGACCTGCCTTATCGCCCTCCTTATGAAGCCGCTGTCTAAATTGGCCTAAGGTGTACTTAACGAGCCGATCTAGGATATCATGTACACAGGCTCAGGCCGCTCGTTCCGCCTCCTGCTGTGCCTCATCCGGGTCCAGCAACGTTTGCTGGTGCAACAAGTCACCCTCAGCGTCCCGCAGTTCCCGGAGAAGCTGCTTCCTGAACATGTAATTGAGGCCCATACACTCACCCCATATGACCGCCTTCAGGGCATCCCACTTGGTGGAATAGGCAATGGACGCCTCCTGCCAGTTCAACTCTAGGTAACTGTTGAGTGCATTTTGGACCGAGACCCTCGCTAACGGATCCTGTAAGAGATCCCCCGGCATCCGCCAGGTTCGAGGGCGGGCGGGCCGCCCCCTCCCACGTCACTGTGCACGTCACTGGGGAGTAGTCAGACAGAAAGCGAGCCTGATGAGTGATTGCCAGCGAGATAGAAGCGTCAACATTGGCGACTAAAATCCTGTCCAGCCTGCTGTGTGTGTTATGAGTGGGAGAGAAAATTGTATAAAGCTTCAGGGCCGGGTGTTGCTGGTGCCATATATCCCTCACCCCTAGGTTCCCCATTACCTCGCTGAGCTGCTTCGTCATGCGCGGGGAGGGCGACGATCCAATATGGGATCCAGGACGCAGTTAAAATCCCCCACCCAAAAGAGAGGGGTCTCCAGATCTGAGACCTGCACCTCCTGGAGTGTTAGGAAGAAACCAGGGTCATCTATGTTAGGAGCAAAGGAATTCAAAAGCATGAGGTCTCTCCCATCAAGTTTCGCCCTCAACAGAAAGTATCTGCCCTGAATATCCGCCTCCATGTACTGTATGGCAAAGGGGACCCCGGGCGTTAGCCAAATAAGTACCCCCCTGGCATAGGAAGAGAAGGAAGAGTGAAACAATTGGCCTCGCCACTTTCTCCCCAATTTACGGGCACCCTCATCATCTAAGTGAGTCTCCTGAAGGCATGCAATGGAGACTCCGTGTCTACGGAGCAATGAAAGGACTCTATGCCGTTTAACGCACGTGCCCAGCCCCCTCACATTCCACGTTAAAAACTTATAACCCATGCCCAGTCGCCACGCCTCACTAGGGCCCCATCATCACATCCTGTTGTCCTCCCATTTCGTGCCCGCACTGTTATACATTTGATGCCTGTAACAAACCCCCCCCAACGACACCCCTTCCCCCCCTCCTACGAGCAATATTCCTCCACCCACGAGCATGATATCGGCAACAACCAAACACGCCAATCTGCCCTCCTCCTGCTGGTGCCAGGAGGTACTCAGCCTCTCCATCCACTCCACCCACCCCACACTTCAATCACCCACCAAAAACAGGCAATAGAATGAACTCCCCCCCCCCCCCCTCACCCCCGGGGCCCCCATCACGACCCACAATCCTAACACAACGCACCAGGCTGAACTAAGAGGTGAAGTTCCACAGAAGCCTATCGCCATCTACACAACCCCGCTCCCCTCACACAAACGCTCCCAGTGGGAATTGAAGGACTACCCGTCCCCACCCCCTCGAGTGAACTAGTGTTAAGTGCATTACTGAATCATGTAACACTAACCCAGTACCAAAGGCCCCAAACGATCAATGTACATCACATGCCATCCAGAAAGTCCCCTCAAGGTGGTACCAACTCTGCAGGCAGCTCAGTCCCCCCAGTCTCCGGGATCACCGGAGCGGTGAGATCCACGTCCCGTGCCGTAGTCTGCAGTGTGTCTGGTACCAGGATATCGTCCGACCCGTGGGGTTTTGAGGCCCCCGAGCCGTCTTCAGCATCCGACTGCGCTAAGAGCAGAGCCCCATCGGCTCCCACCATGACTCTATGATGCTCTTCATACCCGGAGGTCTCTGAGCGGCACTGCCGCCTGTTGTGGCGCTTCCTTGGAGGGCGGGTCCCCCACTTCTTCTGGGGGCCACCACGTTCACCTGGCAGGAGGTCATCTCCTCGGATCTCCTGCCACTCCCAGGCCTCCCCTGGGGAGTCAAAGAAATGCGCCTTCCCCTTGGCAATCACCTTGAGCCGAGCCGGATATAGTAGCATGTACTGCCGTTGCATTTCGCATAGCTTCTGCTTGACCCCCTGAAAGGACTTCCGCTGCTCCTGGACCTGCTGGGTATAATCCGGGTATATGGAGATCTTGCTATTTTCGATGGTAAGATTCGCTGACTCCCTCGCCGCCCGCAGGATGCAGTCCCTGTCTCGATAATTCAATATGTTTTGGATAATGGCACGCGGCGGAGCGCCGGGGCGCGGCGGTGGAACCAACACCAGATGAGCCTGCTCGATCAAAAAAACATCAGACAGGCCGTGGGGGCACAGCTGCGTACGAATCCAGTTTTCAAGGAAACGCTCAGCATTCCCCGCCTCCGTCTGCTCCGGCACGCCAAGGACCCTGATGTTACTCCGACAAGCCCGTCCCTCCGCGTCCTCAGCCCTTCGCTCTAGGGCATCCATGGTGGCCGTGAGCTGGGTCACCGTCTTCTTGAGGGAGGCCACCTCGCCCTGCGACTGTGCTATGTTGCCTTCAGCATCCGAGACCTTGTCCGCCACCTTCCCGAGGTCTGTGCGCAATAGGTTGACATCAATGGACACAGTTTCAATCTGCCTCTCCAGCGCCGCGTGGGAGCCCTGAATTGCCTTCAGGAGCTCCGCCCGGGAGGGCTCACCGGGGGCCTCCGCCCTGTCTTCCTGGCCAGATTGGCGAGCGATCCGCTGTGACGGCAGCCTCTGGGTGGTGTATTGCGTTATGGTGTTGGGCTGGGTAGAGCAAGACCTTCTGTCTTTACGCATGGCCAAAGTCCCCACAGCACAATGGAGCTCGCCAACAGGTTTGCCGAGCTGGGGCCCAACGTCCCGCAATCACACAATAGTCGTGCACCCCACTCCACTGTTCAGCCCAAATCGCACCCCTCCAATCAGAATTCCGTGGGCGGTAAGGGCCAGGGCTCAGTCCCCGCATACACTTGTACTCCACCAAGGGCGGCTGCGAGGTGCGAGATCCACAGCTCCCCACGGCCCCAGGCGCAAGCTCCAATGCCGAATCCCAACGAGGGCCCAGTAAGGAATTCAGGACTCACGTAGGCTCATACAGTGTCCGGAGGGACTATAATAGCGGTGGCTCTGCTATGCTGCAGGCCCTCCCCGCAATGGATTACGCCCAAGGCGATCGCTCCCAGGGCTCCTTCCAATACTGTTTACCCTCCAGCAGAACGAGGGGGTCAACACCACACTGCAGGGCCCCTCAATGCCAATCCCGGGGACACGCCACAGGCGGTATTGGTCTCCTCAGGACCGCCCCACAGTAGGTTCCACGGGCTTCGGGCAGAGCAGGGCCCGAGCGCGGCAGGCAGAGTCTGGGTAGCCTCCCCGGCAACCACAGCCGGCACCGTCAAGTTCCGGGCCAGGGGACCCACAGGAGCAAGGATAACTCTCCCCTAGGGCTCCGGAAACTCCAGGCCCACGAGCAGGCCGCCGATGTGTCCCAGGGAGTGCGGGGACCGCCCACGACAAAGGCCGAGCCCTCCGCACCAGACCGATGCAGGCCGTAGATCAAAGCTCCACGCGGCAGGCAGCCGCCGTCAATCACCTCGGCCGGGGGTCGCTCCGGGTCACCAGGCCACCGCGGTGATCAGATGGGGCCTCCGCTGGGCAGCGCCTCAATTTTAATGTCCATGTGCGCAGGGGGGGGGGGCCCAGGTAGAGCTCCGGCCCGGACCGTGGCTCAGCAATCACACAAGCAGCCGCCACCGGCCCCCCTCCTTACCACCAAGCAGCTGGAGTCCGTCAGCCGGGGAGACCGTCGCCAAGGGACCTCGCTGACGTCGAGGCTCCTGCGGGCCACCGGCAGGAGCTCCTCACCAGGGTCCGCGCTCAGGAGCGACCAGGCCCCGTTCCCCGGCCTCGCGTAGCCGGGCGGGGCAGTGCTGTCCGGGCTTCACAGCTGGCGGTTCCACTGGCGCCGTACTTTTCCAAGCCGCTGATCGACCCTGCAGACTGAGGGGATCGCCTGACCCACTTCTCGATCCCTTAGATGCCTGGGCAGGATCTTCTTACAGGATTACGGGATCTGACGGACGGGACCTGGCAGAGCTCACGTCCTGTCTGCCATGCTGCTTGGCCACGCCCCACGTGCACTTCTAGTTAAATCATATTTGGTGACCAAGAGAGATTTAACACGGCATTGGAGGGACAAGCGGGCGCTGCCTTTGTAAGAATGGGTCAGGGGTATGGACCATTGTGCAGCAATTGAGCGGCTGGTCTACAACGCACGAGGGGTCCCGCAGAAATATGAGCGCATATGGGTCCCATGTTATGTTATGTTAGCAAAAATTTCTTAAGCTCACGGTCTCCAGAAGGCTTCATGGCGCTGATCTTGGGCAGTGTCAAGACGGAAGCGGATTACGCATGGGTTTGCTTAAACAGCCGGGTCTTAAGCGCCTTTCTGAACCCTCCCACAAGTTGTCACACATCGGGATGGCTAGTGGTTGGGAATTCCAGAATTTAGAGGCAAGATAGGAGAACCTGCATCCTCCCTGGTGTTTGAGCTTAAAGGCAGGGGTAGTCAGTAGCTGAAGGTGGGCTGAGCGCAGATTGCAGATTGGGGCATGCCGTACAATAATGCTGCTGATTAATTTGGGGTGCTCCCAGATACAAAACCAGATAAACTTAAATTCAATAATATCTCAAATAAATACAAAGAAAATATCACATTGTTTTTAATCACAACGTGTACACATATTCAATAAAAAAGCCTTTCATAAGAAATATCAATATTAGAACATAAATAGTGCCCCTAACAGAAGGGAAGGGAAGGGGTAGTGATGTGGAAAGTGTGGGAAAAGAGCAATGGTCTATTAAACCTCAATGTAAAATTAATGACAATAAATTAACAAAGGCTAATGGACAGAGAATTAATAATTTAATATAGCAAACTCATGCCTAAAAAAGCAAATCCACAAATGGTATATGGGGGAAAAGGCTGAGAATAAAGAAAATGTCGACGTTTCAACCCAGTTTAATGCAGGCGTAGAATGGGGCCTTGCTAGAGGGTCTTCATCAGGACAGGAATGTAGGAGGGGCAATGGATCTGCACAAAAAAAAATGATTTTAGTTGCGGTCAAGATGATCCGTTTACTCTTTAAAATACAATATTGTTGGTCGAAGAGGGAGACATTATCAAGGAGACACAGGAGTTGAGACCAAGGTAATGTGAGGATACTCATGTGATAGAAATCATCAAATTTAGAGGACTGCAGGAGGAACAAAGGGCATTACCTTCAAATGAAGCCACCTCCCAAATTATCCAAAATGACCAACAGATATAATACAATGGTCACTTAGAATAATGAATAAGGCAGTGGCAGTGATTTAAGAATGAAAAGATATGCGGGTCCGACTCGATGAAGGTTTTCTCACAGAGCAAGAATTCAGTTACCTTAACCAGCAAACCCAGAGATTACCAACAATATACACACTCCCGAAGATTCACAAAAATCTGGAAGAACCACCGGGACGACCAATTGTGTCAGGATGTGGGTCAATGCTGGAACCCTTGGGCCGCTATATGGACTTTTTTTCTTAAACCTTTAGCAGAATCTACTTCATCATATCTCAGTGACACAATGCACACCATAAACATTGTAGATGGCTTACCTTTTGATGCTGCCAAACAAATCTTGGTCACTTGTGATATCACCTCATTGTATACTAGAATCCCGCAGGAGGAGGCCTTGATTGTCATGGCACGTTTCTTGGACCAGAGAACTGCTCCGACCCCAGTACCCACCGAATTTATTATATCTCTTCTGAGGTTGACTATGATGAAAAAATGTATGTTCCAAGACCATTTTTATTTGCAAACAAAAGGTGTGACGATGGGGGCCACATTTGCCCCCGATCTGACCATATTATTCATGGCAGCCTTCGAAGAGGATATCACCTTGAATGACCGGAACCCCTACCACGACCATCTTGGTTTATGGGTCCGGTACATAGATGATATTCTATTTATTTGGAACGGAGATGAGACACAGTTGTTGGCCTTCCAGACATCAGGCCCGGACTGGTGAGTCCGGGCACCGGGCAATCCCCCGGTCGGCTGGAGGGTTTTGGGGGCCGGTTTCCGAAAAGGGGGCCGGTTTTGTGTCTGGGGGCCGATTTTGCCCCAGGCAGCGTGCGTCACGACACTCACTTTGTTCACGGCCGCACTCGCACATCATCCTGTGTCTGACTCACTCTATGCATGCAGGTCACCGTCTGCACCGTGCATGAACACTGTCACTACCCCCCCAACCCCCCCAACCCCCCCAACCCCCCCAAGCAAGCGCTGCAACTGCAAGCCTCAGTATGTGAATGCAAACCGGGCCATTACCTAACAATAAACAAATGGAGGATGAGGGGGGAGGTGCCTTTGCGCAGCGTGCAGAATTATGCCTGCCCCCTCTCTGCCGCGCCTCTCTAGGTGCGGCTGGTGTAATTCTCCTCCTTCCCGCATGCGCATTGGCAGGCCTGCGCGTGACTGATGTGAGGTGTCTGCCGTCGCGCACGGAGTTGGAGAGTCCCGCCAGGCCCAGAAATTAATTTTATTCTAATGGCTGGCTTCTGGCAGTGGACTGGCTACTAGCGCCGCCGCCTAGGCCTAGCCCGACCCCCCTCTGCCACAGTGCCTGTGCCACCGTCCGTGACCCGACACTGACCGACCCCACCACCAACAGCAGTCAGCAGACACTGGACAGCAGGCTGCCGGCGCCGAGGTGAGTGAGTCAGTCAGTTTTAATTTCTGCCCGGCCCTGGCCCCCCCGAGAAACTTGAAAGTAAAGAAGCAGGCAGCACTGCTTGCTTCTCCAGCGCTACGTCACGTGACCACCAGGCCCTGGTGGCAGTGTGGACGTGACTGACTCATAGCTGCCAAGGTTTCAGATTAGTATGTGTGAGTGTGCACTGTGACCAGGATTTTGATAATTTCACTGAAATTATGTGTGACATTTCAACGACTATGAGTGACACTTGCTCGCGGACAAAATAAAGCAGTGAAGAAGAGGGAATCATAAATATCAGAAATAACAATCATTTGAGTAAAGAGAGAGTTTACGTTAGCTGCTAGCTTCACAGCATAAGAAATAATAGTTAAACAACTAATTTATCAGACTGCAGCCAACATTGCACAGCGGGGTGGCAACCCTCACACCTTCAGCCCTCGTTGACCGGCTGTTAAGAGGTGCTTCCAAGGTGACTGAGAGGGAGGGGGGGCAACCCTCACACCTCCAGCCCTTGATGACCTGTTAAGAGGTGCTTCGAAGGTGACTAAGAGGGAGGGGCTGCAACTTCAGGAACAGCGACATCTATTCACATGCAAACAGCCCTGAATGTGTAATGTCTCTGCTATTTAGAGGGGGGCTCACACATTCCATTTCTACCCAGGGCCCCAAACATCCTAGACTCGGCCAGATTACACCCCTGATTACACCGAGGCAGCACGTGGTTCTCTTCACAGAGCGTAATTACTGTCACTAAATTGTAAGCAAACCTCAGTTCTTCAAACATGCAGTGTAGAATGTAATAAAATTAAGAAATGGCACAATCGCACCCACACTGATTAACAAAGTATGGAGCACAATCAGTTCAATCAGTTCTCTTAGAGTATCTCCTGTAAGTACTGTACATCACAGTGGGGGATGGCATTTTGGACAGAGAGCCTGTCTTCTCGTTGTCTTGTGCAGGAGGGGGCGAGGAGCCCAAGATGATACTAGAA